>NC_064760.1:14054765-14418515 GCF_011397635.1 Epinephelus fuscoguttatus | reverse complement strand
TTGCTAAAGCTAGAAACATTAAGAAGTCAGCAGGGAAGAGATTTAACCAACTCAGAGTTTAATTAGCTAGCTAGCTACAGAAGGTTTCCTTTGTCTTCATGTTTGAAATCATAAATCTATTTATTCAGAGTGTTGATTCTGCTGCTCTTATCATTGTAAACCATAGTGCCATGTCAGAATATAAAGCTAGCTTTAGCTTGTCAGAATTGTGGTCACCATTGCCAGGCTCTCTCACAGATGAAGCAGAGCCACAAGTCAGTTCCCCAAGATCAATGCCTTTTTTTTCCTCACTGCACCTGTGCAATGTGGCAAACTGACCATCTGAAAGTGCCGTGAAAACATGTGGGTCATGTGGATGGAAAATGTGGAGGCCAGGTTGGTCGAGCTTGTTTCCTCCTCCTCCTTTTACGACCAATGTGAACAAGAGAAACTTTGGCAATACTGCATTACTGTGAACCCTACTGGTGTAACGTTACAGACCTCTTGCAAACTTGTACTTGCCCAATCGGCCACAGTGGAGTTGGAATTTAACAACATTTCTAAAACTGGCTCAAACTGAATATTGTATGCCCATCTTAAAGGAGACAGGGCTTAGGGTAATTGTCTGTGGTCTTCAAATTCACTCAGTCTGCTTTATTGGCTGCTAATATTTAAAGCTTAAACCTTATTTGTACCATTTTACCAGGTGTCCCAAATTTCCTGACTTCACCCTATAGTTTTCTTGAACTTCGATAGAAGACAGTCACAGACATTTTCTTGTCTCTTGTCCACAAGCTGCCAAAACATTGTCAAGTTAGCACAAGTGATGACCAGTTTGCAAGATTCTTTTTTTTTTTTTTGTCCAGGTGAAGATATACCGTAAAACTAGTCCGATGGCAAAATAAAAAAGGCTGCTTGAGAGGGCGTTTTCAACCAACATATGGTCATAATGGAGGTCATCCTTATGTTCCCAGGGTCCTGTGCCTCATGATATAAACAGATATTGTAAGACACTGGTAAGAGTTAGCTTCGCAGCTTAAATTGCAAAAGAACAAAGGGATACGGACCTGCAGCTTGAATCGTAAAAATATGACCAGCCACTGTGGAGTTATCAATGTTGTAAATCAAGAAAACTCTCCTGCCCACAATTATGAGGGCTCAGCTCTCAAATATATAAGGAGTATAACATCAGTAAGCTGTAGAGGGTGATTTCAACACTGACCCAGGGAAACATTGCAGTGAACTCAAGACCCTTTGAAAGGTCTCTTTAATGTGTCATATAATGAACATGGAGACCCTGGATACATTGATACGCCCCCGTGCTAACATAAGCTTAATTAGCTAACTGAGCTAAATACAGCAGACAACGGCAACAGTCATTTCAGCCAGTAAAAAATCAACAATTGCCAGCTGGAAAACCTCACTTTTATCTCCTATTCTACAAAAATCAAAGACCCATTACTTAAAACTGAACACGGCAAGGCTCAACTTATGGTTTGCTATGGGTCAGGTAGGTGTAAGGTTCTTGTAACTGCTACACAGCGGGAGACAAGTACCCTTGGTTCTGTGAGATTAGATGAACGTACCTTTTGAATATGTTAGTAAACAGTGAAAGGTATGGTGCCAACCCAGGGTGACTCTTTCAGTCCAGTTTTGTCTTGTAATGGAAATGAATTAAACTGTTCATTATCAGACACAACCTTTGGTCAGAGTCAAAACCCTTTAGATGTCCTCATGAATAGCCATACCTCTTAATGGCACCCCCTACACCCACCTGCATTTCAAACATGGTCGGTTTGCCTTTTAGTGCTGTATTAAATGGACAGAGACCAGCACTTTGATAAAAATGGTAGATTCACTTTGGTTCGGTTTAATCAAAGACGCTTGTCAAGGCTGCAGATCAGATTTACAGATTTCTGAGAATCCTTTTATTTACCCGGTAAGTCCTTGTTTGAAGGTTACTGACATCATAAAGAAGAAGCGTTACCGGCACTCAGCACTGAATAAAAAGCTTCCTGCAAATGCAATGGCATGGTGTGGTCTATTCTGTTCAGTGTGTTTGTCTTTTATAGCTGTAAGTGACGCTTGGAGTGGCATTCAGAGCGTGGTGTGCAGTCCTGTAATATACCAGATGCTGACCAGACACACTTGACTGAAAGCATGTAAGGACACATACATTTTTATCGCACCATGACAAAGAGATTCACAAGTACATATCCAACCAAACATGAAATAAAGACGAACTGTGTGTGTTGCGTTTTGTTTTGAAAAACCCTGTAGCCCATTGAACAAAACTCCACACTATTCCCACCATCTGGATGAAAGAGTTCTCTGTTTGCTGCATGATAAAACAGATGGTATTTCTTAATCCAGGTAGATGGAAATGATCCATGCTCTTGTTGTAAAACACAAGCACAATATTAATTTGTACAGTAAATATTAGAAGGAATCATTAGTATGTGCAAATATTACTGATAGCATTGTACAATTTGAGCAAGCAGATATGTCAGTTAGCCGCCAGCTTTGTTTGGAAATAAAGATACAAGTGAGAAACTAGTTAAAAATCTTCTTCATTAAATATTTTTTCAACCTAAAGGTCAGAAAAGTCCTTGAGGATTTTTTCGAAATACCTTCAGAACAGCAGTAACTTGGCTTTAAAAAAAGACTCTGTATATAGCTAAAGGAAATTTAGATGCTCAGCTCTGTGACTCAAATGTAAAGGCTAGGCTAACAAATAAACACTGTGTGTGTGTGTGTGTGTGTGTGTGTGTGTGCGCATGCAATCCTATGCAAAAGAAAGAAAGACAGAGTGGGTGCATGTGTTATTTCTGCCGGGCTTCACACATTGAGTGGACAAACAATCTATTCCAATTAAAGCGAGCTGCAGCCCTGGTGACTGCAGAAGGGGCTGTGCTCCATCGGATCACATCATCCTTTGAAAAAAAACCCAGATTGGCTGATTGTGATTTGAAGGGAAACAGGGCCCTTCAGGAACGACTAGTGTGGGCTGGCAGCAGGGAGGGAGGTGGGGGTGGTGGCAGACTGGCTCCAAGTTAGTCCAGAAAGTTCCACAGCAAATAGTGTTACAGCCGAAGTGGAGGAAAGGGAGGAGGAGGGGGAGGCGCCCAGGAGGAGGGCAAGGCCATTAATCCTGGTTGTAGCCCTGGTTTACCGCTCTTACTGCATGTGGGGCGAGGAGGCAAATTAATTATGTGGCTGAGATTAATTAGGTGATGTTAAGGGAAATCTGTGACTGTAAAACTTTAGAGGGCTGCACAGCTGACTAGACTAATGGGGCGTTCATGAACTCTTAATAGATGCTACTCTGATGTTGAGAAGTGTGTAAGTGGAGCAGAGAGAGACAGCCAGGAAACTAAAGACAGACACAGTGAGAGCAGAGAGAGGATGTGTCCTTGCTTCATCTATAGAAGCACCTGCACAAACTTGAGCTAAAGCCTTATATTATCTCCAAGTACATTTTTATCTCCCCCGTGTTCTTCAAGGTCCTATAATCAATATCTTTATATTAACAGTGCTTCAAATGACTAATGTGAAAGAGGTCGTAGAGATGAACCCACAGAGAATTATCCCCCATTCTGCAGCTCTTCCCAGAGCTTTTTTTTAGTATCTTTAAGCTGTCAGCTTGTTTTGTTTATTGCCCGCATCTTTTCTGTTTGGTTTACCTTCATCAGTGTTACCTGTCACTAACCTGCGCTACCTGTCTGGCACCACACTGTAGACAGACAAAGTTATAATAGTTTGCAGCCCGTGGAGGAAGTATTCAGATATTTTACGAACTCCGAAGTTGTCGAAATCCAACCATGGGCATTGACATATGGCGTCAGAAACCAGTGAAAAAAGGTGTCCTTTAACGTCAGCATGATACGTGGCCGGTTGCTGTTATAGTTTCACTGCATCTGGCGGCACTGCGGAAATGCGGCAGGACAAGGACAAAACTTAAAGGCGGTAAAAGTCCGAGTGGGGTGGGTGGGAGTGTCGACTTTCACCCGAGAGAGTGGTGTTCACGTTACGTAAGATTCTAAAGCCAAACCCTGTTCTTTTTCTTAAACCCAACCATGGACGTTTGTTGTTGAAGGAAAAAACGTCAATTTGTGGTGTTGTACTGACGTAGTGCGTCTGTTTTGACAGAGACTGTATGTAAACGTTAAATTTCCTGTGAAAACGGAAGTGTATCTTGAAAGATGACAATGCATGTAACAGGCAGAACTTATATGCCGTCCTGGAACGTCAACAGCCAACACACCCAGGGTACCTTGCACGTTGTATGTGGACGTGGAAAGTTCATGACCAAACGTCAATATGTGATGAGGTCACAGTGAGAATGTGTTGATTTTACTTATGAAAAAAATACTTCACCTGCAATATGACCGTTTGTGTATCAATTACTCACCCGGTGTTACATTGACTTGGTGAAATTTTCTTGCCCCGCATGCCTCCACGATGAACGGAGAATCCAAAAAAGGCAAACATTCCTCATGAATTGAACAACAGCGAAACTATATGAAAACATCCTTTTACAATCTCTCAGCTCGTGCCGTGCCATCATTTATCCAGTCATATGCTCAGTACTTCCCAAACACATGCATTTTCACTTAAAAGTTACAATACAAAGCATATATGCCTACCAGAAGCATGCCTAAACATGCTTGTGCACATGAGCTCAGCCTGAGCAGAGTTCAGAGGTTAGGCACACTGTTCAGCCGTGAATGAGACTGTTTGTACTGACATGCTTTGAATGTTTTAAGGAAAATGCATGTGTTTGGGAAGTACTGAGCATGACTGGATAAATGAGACTTGACTTACACTGCACATTATTAAACAGACATTTTGTTACAGTTTTGCTAAGGCCGGCCCCTTTTTAGTTAAACTTATGAAGAATGTTCACCATTCTTGAATTGCTCATTCACCGTGGAGGCATGTGAGCAAAACAAAGTTGTCTTCACAAATTAAATGTAACACGGGGTGAGTAATTGATATACAAATGGCCATTTTGTGAGTGACTTATTCTTTTAAGTAAAAGTGCCAATACATTCATGTAAAACTACTAATAAATAAAAACCCTGCATTTAGAATGCCACACAAGTAAAAATTAATAACAATTATCAGCAAAATGTACTTGGTATCAAAAGTGAAAGTAGTTATGACAAAGACGAATGCCCCCTGTGACATTTGGATGGAGCCAGTCTGTCAGTGCATTGAAAGTGTATGCCTTATTTCTACTGGTTACCTTGAGATTTCTGTGACAGAAAATTAAATAGCTGCTGCAGTGGTAACTTTTCAGATGTGAAATTTTAAACCCTTGTGCAGCGTTTTGGTGTCAGATAAACCTTTAAGACATTAATCTGTTGTTCAAGCTGGACTTTAGAACGTTCTGCTACACTAAGTGTATTAAAATGTTTTACCTTTATTTAATCTTTGCTCTTTTTTGTGACAGTTTCACCTTTTTGGACATCTAACAGTTATTCACACTAAACTATCTGAGTTGATAAGAGGAGAATTGCCTCTTTTTTTAGATGTGTTAACTCATACACTACATAGGTGTGACAAGGGGCCCTGCACTGATTTTTGGTTGTAATGTCATATAGAAGCAGAAAATGGAATACTCAAGTACAAAATTGGGCTTGAGAAAATGTACTCTGTGACTTTCCAGCACTTGTGCTAATGCTCCACATTATTTCCAAGCAGGTTGTTTTCCCCTCTTGTTCTTAAATAAGTGATTCTGCAGTCTGTGGTATCGAGGTGAAAACAGGTTTATCTGGAGATTGCATCAGTTCTTGTCCGACCCCGAGAAACATCAACATCGCCTGCTGTATTTTTGATTTTAAAGAAAGAAACCTGCATTCCTGCCAGTTCCTCCAGATGTGACTGCTCTTAAAGGACCATCTGGAGACCTGACACCTTCAAAGCAACACTAAAGCAGAACATGCCAGTTGTGTGATACTGCTGCACATGCCAAATGATGTAAGCAGCTGTCTGATAATCTCACAGAAGCCACCACACGCGCTCTCCCTTTACTCTGTCTCCTCCTTCACCCCCTACGCCTGCAGCCAAACCTGTTCTGCTGATGGCCGTTGATAGTCTTACTCAACACTATCACTATAAAAAACACATGTTAACTGCAGGCAGATCAGGGAGTAGCATCACAGCTCTCTGAGGGCACAGAGAAAAAGAGAGATAGGAAGAAAGAAATAGTGCTTTGGTCTGCATTTAAGGGGCAATGAGGTTAACATCCTGTCTGCAGAGTCCCAGTAAGCCCCTGAGTAAATCTAGGCCACATTCAAATATGAAACAGCTACTGTAGGTTTTTTGGAGCTTAATGTCTTTGAGACGGTGCTGCTGATGTTTTCAAAGTAGCAATAAGATTTGAATAAATAATCCCTTGCCTCTCTGAAAAAAACAGAGTAAGAAGATCACACCCTTGGGCATAAACAACTTCATCTTTTGATTTCACATGGTTGGGATTGTGCTCGATTCTGAGTTTACCTATCTGCCCACTCTCAATTATACTAAAAGTTACTCTAAATATGTGTGAAACACCCTGACAATTAAAGCACGTATTCAACCGGCATCACAACTATTTGTTTCATAGAAGTCACTCGAACATTGTGGTGTTCACAAGCTCACAGAGGGCAACCAAACAGGAAGTTCAAGGCAGCTGCAACATTGATTTACGTGCATGTTGACAGACACGTTCAGAACATCCTGCCAATAAATGTAAATCAGAAAAAAAAAACAGTGCGATCCAGTAATCCACAGAGGTGGGTGCAACCGATACACAGACACATGCTCGTGCCTGTTAACTAAGTGGAAATCATGACTTTGAGTCGTGCTCTTTTGCTTGTTGAGATCTGAAGAAAAACTACAACAGCAGACGGATACATAATGGACGAATAAAAATAGATAAGTCGAGAAGAAGAAGAAGAAAACATCAGACATGCTAAAAATAAAATACATTTTTTATTATGGTATTAATTCTTCACTTCTTGAAAAACTCTATTTACAGTACACCTTAATGATCGGCAAATATTTTATGTGCGCAGAGCGTTTATATATCTGACTCTTACATAGAGAAACATTTTGAGTAACAAACAAAAAAAAAATGGCTCGTGCCTGAAAGTGACTGAGGAAATCATAGCAGCAGGTAAAGGTCCTTCAGAGCTCTAAATGCAGTTAGACGTTAATAATGTCATATTATAGGAGGCAAAATATAAAAGTATGACAATACTAAACTGCTTGGTACTTATCTTTATGGAACACATTAACTGCCACAGTCTAAAGTCTGGATGTCATTATTAGTCTTTGATCGGACGAGTTGAACAGTAGTGAGCAGTACAGAAAGACAGTAAAATGCATAAGTTGGACAATGGAAAGAAATAAGACGTGCATTAACAGAGCATGTCATGGACTGCAGCCTGCCCTGATATTTGGCTCGATCATACTCCTGTAACAAAACTTACTAGTACAAAAATAGATTTAGTTTAATTTTACATTAGCTTTGCCTCTTTATCTACATTGTTAGTGAGGGAAACAGGACAGCTCATCCCCGAGCAGCTCTACTCCAAACTACTGAGACCCACACATTCATTTCCAGTTGAACGTTCGGCCCACCAGCTCAAAGAACTTCTTGTTGGGTTCGTGAAAGAACTGGTAGAGTTTCTGCAGGATGGCGGGCGCCACGTGAGGGTGAGCCCTGCCTTTTGAATCATGTAAACAGCGTTCTCGCCCATGGTCTCTCAAACAGTAGAATCCTTTCGTTTTATTGAAGTAAAAATTTGAAGCGTTTATCTGAGGTTCCAGCTTTAGGAATCTCTCCACCTTTTTCATCTCAGGGAACGGGTCCCTGATCAACTCGTCCCCGTCCACCACGTGAATGCTCTCCAGTGGAAAGTACTGCAGCCAGTTCTGCATGTGAACATAGTACAGGCTGCGATTGAGAGCCTTGTATCCCAGGTTGATCTCGCCGTCCTTCACCAGAACGGACTCGATGGGCTGGTAGCGCTTGTGCTTCTGGAGGCGGTTGTAAAAGACCTGCGTGTAGTCCGACAGCACCCGCTCCGTGGGGTCTCTGAGGATGAGCAGCAGCTTGATGTGAGGGTTCATCTGATGGATGCGTTTGGGGACTTTGCTGGAGGTGAAGTAGGCCGGCGTCTTCTCCACTGTCAGCTGATCGGGGAAGGCGTAGGGCATCTGGCTGAGATACCAAGGCAAGCCCTTCTGAAAGTGACTCTCCCAGTCAAAGAAGTGCACCTCGTTCTGCGCCGCCGCCACCGCACTGTGCAGGCTGAGCATCTCTATCAGCGCCCGCGTCCCCCCCTTCCTCACGCCAATGATTAGAATCTGAGGAAGCTGTTGGAGGGTCCCGTTTGGGTGGCTGGTGGTCCCGTTGTCAGTGGGCGACCAGGTGGGAGGTGAAGGTGGCCCCTCGTCAGCCACGGGCCTGGAGGGGATGGGGGGAGACTGCATTGCAAAAAGCAGCAGCCCGAGGAGCACGGCTGCCATGAGGGAGGTCCTGACCTTGGAGGATTTCAGCCTGGCAAAAGCACCAAAACTGTATCCCACATTGAAAGAGCAGCTGCCTGAGCACAATGGTCCAGTTGAAAAGACAAAAAAACTGCCTCTTCTCTGCCAGCAGCGAAAACTGCAAGTGGAGGGGAAAAAAACAGCTGTGATTAGAAGACACCTAGTGAACATCTGGCAGAGACACAAAACACCTCTGGAAAATACCTGCGAGAAGACGATCCATCCAGCATCCAAACAACATGTCTGATCACCACAGAGTTATGACTCAGTCGACAAGGAAGAACATTTAAATGGTATCGTTTATGACTATTGAGGTGATTAAACTTTAAACTCCACCCAGTGATATCTGTAAGCCAACAAACCATTAATAATCTACATTTTGAACAGGAAACAGGAGTTATGAGTACATGAATAATCTTTATTTCACAGCCTTTTTATTTCACAATAACCCAACAATATTGATGGCATAAAAACACACATTACTTTGAAAAGGGGTGCGTTTTGTGTAAAATAAAATGTACATACACTGAGCAATTAAAAATTAAAAACGGTGAGGCAACACTGTACAACATTAACCCTAATAAATACATGTTCAAGACTCAGTGTGAGCTCGGAAATATTTACTAGCTACTGGTAAAAAAGCAGGTGTGGTAAATGTTGGAAATTTAAGGACACACGGGGAGAAACTAGAAATCTGTGCGCACACGAACCGCATGTTTTGCATCCTTTCTTTTCTTATGGTATATTTAAAATTGCCAGCCACAGTTTGTCTACTTGGCTGCGTTGCTCTGGCACTGACAAAGAAACCCACGAAGTCCCTCCCGACCTCTTACCTTTTTAACTCTAATCGTCTCGACTCGACAGAGATTTCATGTCGTGCAGCTCTGAGCTCTCCGTTCACAGCACCAATACTTCCACACAACCAGCGGGTGTACGATCCAGCTCTGCGCCGTGTTTGCGGTCTCCTCCGTGCGCACGAAACTCGCCTCCGACGCGGGGACACAACTTCACCGGAGCACCTCCTCTGTGTTGTGTTTCCTCGCCACACGGTCCTCTCGGTTTTTGAGTGTCAGCTGTTGAAGCCTACGCCTACATTACGCCCGCAGGACCACTCCCCCCCTTACTGTGACTCACGTGGTTGTAATGGCACGGTATTTGACGGAGATAAAGCTGCTGGTATGAGAGATATGAGGGGAGGAAGTGAAGCAGGTGCGCCAGGTGTGACACGTGCAAAAAAAAAAATTGGGCAACACAGACAGAAAGTGGGGAATATAATACCATTGTGATTATGTGTTATAGTGGAGAAAATTGCTCCAGTCTTGCAGAGAGTTCTGTTTGTGGCAATAGCTCAGATTATTTACCAAGAAGCCCCAAATATTCAAATCAAGCAGTCTGACTTGCTCTACACAGAAATTTGTAGCCCATAGAGAGTCTGCGCCTTCCCAGGATTTGGATTTGAAAAAGGCTTTTCAGTGGAGCCTCCAGGAGTCCTCCCTTCACTCGTTGCTTTCAGGGGAAATCAATGAAAGAGACAGGCCAGTTATTCATCCCTGGCATTCTTCTCCTCCTTTGTCCACAGTGCAAGTGCATCTGTGGGTAGTCGCCCAGTCCAAGTTGCACAATCTCACCACCTGTTGAGCTGCATTTTTTACATTTTTTTTTTTTGTTATTGGAGATGTTTCGAATCTGTCCAGCAACAGCGGGTCCCAAATATCGCTCCAATCCAAGCTGTAGATTTAACTGATGCTGAATACAAAGCATTGTAGTGTTTCAACATTTCCTCTGAGTCACATTTTGATCGTACAGTCGGTGTGAGAAAGTTTGACTTCACAGGGTCAATGAGTAAGTGGTATGTCACTGGGATGAGACAGCAGGGAGAGATCTGCTTGTGATGCCCAACATAGGGTCATCGTCATGGTGTGATAAAGCCCACGTGATATATGTTCAAATGAAGACATTTTTGTTGGCTGTAATTGGGTGCAGAGTAAAGTATAGGCTGCTTCCCTTTCTGATATTAAGCTGAAGTATGGGAGGCTTAAGAGCTTCGCAACTGAATATGGATGTATCTGATTTTACTCATGTTTGCGAAAAATATTCTGCTGTGTGGGTCATTTAGGCGAAGGCCACTACACATTAAAGCAACGGTCTACGTGTATAAGCAGAAGGTGTGGTGCCACAGCAAAAGGTCAACCCCGCTTCTTAAACCCATCCCTTCCTGTAGAGAGAATGCAAACGCACATGCTTTACTTATTCAGTGCACAAGTATAAATGCTGATACGGCCGAGAGTTTCCCCAACATTGATTTTTAGATGCAGTTTAGTAATCCTCACATTCTGCCCCTCGTGTCTCCTGGAGAAATGTGAATTCAGCGGAGTCGTGGCGCTGGCTCTTACAATAACCCCGCTTTGAGGATCATCAGAAGCGTCCAACCGCATTAACATGACAATGGTACAACAGTCACAGACCGTAAATACCCTCAGCGCCACCTCAGCGACTTCCCTCGCCCTCAGCTCTAAACAGGATGAAATAACAACAATAACTTCTCTGTGCTTTAATGGGTGTCACATCTCCCGCATATTTCAACTTTTAAGTGCTAAAAAAATGTTCTTATCAGACACTTTAATGAGGCAAATTAAGTGTTTCACCCAAACAAGTCACTCTCACTTCTGATGTAAGTCGGACAAATCTTGCAGTGTTGCTACATGATCAGCATGCTTGAAAACATTTTCTTTAGCACTGATGCCAAACTGTGTATGGCATTAAAAACAGGTTTTATCTGGCTCTGGCAGGCTTAACAGATTCCAAATGGGTACACAGATTGTTATGGGTAAATAAATGACATGACTGCTCCGTGTGTGTCATGGCTCTGATACCAATCTGCCTTGTGAAAATGCTGTTAAACCTGAAAATGTGTGTTTTATGAACACTTTACCGACTCACAAAATAAGATGTTTAATGCCACCACTCATATGTTCTGCAGAGGATATTATACAGCTGTTAAAGGGATATTTCGGATCTTTTGAAGTGGAGATGTACAGTATGAGGCACTAATCCATAGTCAGTTTATTACTTACATCAGTGGTTCCCAACTGGTGGGTCGTGGTCTAAAAGCGGGTCCATTCTAAATGGATATGTGACCCAGGGACGTGTCAAGTTTGTGAAAAACACACTTTATTTTGAAGTACAGTGAATTTCCAGCACAGAGCTTTTATTTTGAAGTACCAACAGAGACAGCAGTCCAGCTCAACAACATGGCCAAAAGCAAGTATGAAGCTGAATATATTAAACTGTGTGGACCTTGATCGAATGACTGAGGAGAAATCAGCACCCTGTGGCGGGACCAGTTGGGAACCACTGACCTACATCATTGACTATATATAAAGATGGACAACACGTCTCCACTCACTCCCACTGTGTAAAAATTAAGCCAAAATATTCTGGATATGATCTCTGCTGTATTCAGTTCCTGCCCACACATCCATTGTCAAATCGTGAGCAGTGCCATTTGGCACTCACACATCACACCTCATGTTGTCAGTCCCCCTTTTTATAGCATCAAATAACTAATTAAAACCATTTTTTTTTTTTTTTAGAAAAAAGAACACTTGAACATACGTCAGCACTATAACAACAACTGTCTAAAATCACCGTTAAGGGCTTCCACATCAGAACAAGCCATCCGTCAGAAAGGTAAAGCTCTGAAAATATTCTAAATATAGTGTTCACCTCAACTGTTTTTTTTTTATGGGACTTTTTAGGTGGCTAAAATTCTCACTCCAATATATTTTCACTCCAGCCTAGTCACATATTGACATTTGGTCATGGACTTTCCACATCCACATACGACGTGCAAGGTGTCTTGGTTGTTGATGTTTTGGGACACTGTGTCCAGTTCTTCCTGTTACATGCATTGTTTTCTTTCAAAATACACTTCTGTTTTCACAGAAACAAGGAACACACGTGGTTTGGTTTAGGAAAAAAGAACAGGGTTTTATTTTATATTTTATAATCTTACAGGACACAAACACCGCTCTCTTGGGTGAAAGTCGATGTTTGTTGGACTCATCCACCACCCACCTGCCCCACTTGGACTTTCACTGCCTTTACTTTTGTTCTTGTCTTGCTGCGTTTCCCTCTGACACTGCCAGGCGCCATTTCACTACAACAGCAACTGGCCGCGTATTATGCTGACGTTAAAGGATACCTTTTTCCTTGGTGTCAGACACTGCAAGTCACTGCCAGAGCACCTGATTTTGATGACTTTAAAGTAAAATACATTTTGTAGCTGACCCCGTCTACAGTAGTACATTGCTTTTCGTCTGTGTTGGCACTGCTGCCGCTTCTCCAACCTGGGTGTGTGACATCTGACATCTACCATATGATATACACTGACTATGGATAAGTACCTCATACAACCCCACTTCAAAAAATCCAAACTGTCCCTTTAATTTAATGCAGTCTTTCTCCAATTAAAACAGAAGAACTGCAGTCAGATTAAGGCTAAATGTATTACTGTCTAACACATCATTATACAGAAACACAACCACACATGGACGACTTTGTGCATCAGATATTTCTATTTAGGAAAATATCACTGATTGTCTTTATCATAGACATATTGACATTACTGCAGGCTGTGTAACCGATGTAACATGAGGCTGTTTTTCCATCTCATGTTATTGTTTTTCATTTCCTCTTATTATTTTTCATACAATGCAGCTACACCCTCAGGCCACAAATGATGTTTGGCTTTTATTCTCCAAATTCATATTCTTGAATTCTTTGAATTTTTTGTAATGCTCAGTCTTTTTTATTATTATGGTATTCATGAAGTGAAAATATATTCAATATATTATGCGTCTTTGTCATTCTAAACACCTGAGGAGGAACAACAGTTATTTCTCCTGTCAATGGCTATTATTTTCTATCACCTATTTCCACGGTTTAATTATAAGCGCTGTGAATCATCCCCCACCGGTGTCACACTGCAGGTCATCGAGCTTCAGCTGTTTAATCAAACACTGTACTTTGTTTGAGTGGGTTCACTGTATGATCATTACCGCAATTATTCATGGAGGTAACGCTAGATAATGGCAAATGACACAAATAATAATAATAATAATAATAATAACAGAATGAAGCTGATGTGTTGTTGCTCGCTGTCAGCGTCAGAGTAGCTGAAACAGGAAAAGAGAAATGCAGAAAAACATCTGCTAATTAAATGACTCTCTTTGTTGTGTAAAGTTTCTCAAATAGATTTGTTTACTTGTTTTCAATTGCGACAGACACACGGTGAAAAAGAGAGTGTTATCTTTTGTTTTACAGCAAAAGTTGGCAGGTGAAGCCAGTTGTGCCCACACAGCAAGTCATAATGGAAAGTGAACATTGCAAACTGTCAAAAGAATCAGTGGAAAGAAAACATCAGCAAAACTTAAATCTTATTCCCCTTTGACTCACAGATTTCTCAAAAGGAAAAGATAAAATCAAATTTTAGATTTATTTACACTTTAAAGGAATACTTCACCCACAAAATCATCATTTGTGTGTCAATTACTCGCCCTGTGTTACCTTGAATTTGTGAAGACAACTTTGTTTTTCTTGCAAACCTCCACGCTGAACGAAGAATCCAAAAACAGGGAAAATTCTTTATGAACTGGAATAAAAAGGGTCTGAGTTTAACAACAGGAAAACTGTATCAAAACACCCATTTACAAACTCTGACACAACTTGTGCAGTATAATCCAAGTCTCATTTATCCAATTGTATGCTCAGTACCTCCCAAACACATATACTTTTTCCCTAAAACCTTACTATTTAAGACATTTCCACATATGAGAAGCAAGCCTGGGTGTGTGTGTGTGATTGAACTTGGCTCGTGTATTTCACTGAGCAGAGTCCAAACATTCACACTTGCCCAGTATTTATCCATGCATGAGACTATTTATGTGGAAGTGTTTAAAAATAGTAAGATTTTAGTGAAAATGGGAAGTAGTAAACATTAAACTCCATGATGTTTTGACATAGTTTTGCTGTTGTAAAATGTGGACCCCCCTTTAAATTCAATTCATCAAGAATTTTTCCGGTTTTGGATCTAATCCTTGTTCACCGTGGAGGCACACAAGTGAAGTTGCTCATATCTCCATGACAAATGAACCCATCCTCTGCTAATGATAATGTGTTGAAAGCTCCAGAAATAAAGCTGGTATGTGACCTTTAGTTGAGATTGTTTTGTCAGACAGTGTTTCCCAAGGTAGAGGTTGATTTTTCTCACTTCAGCCAACATGGAAGAGAAGTCCTTAAAGTGCTACGACTGAAATCCAAACAGCTGCCAAGCTTGCAAACCAACAGATCAGTGATATGACTGAAAGCTCCTGAAAAAAACAGTAAGTGGACGTTGAGTTGGGTCTGTTTTGTCAAAAGTTGCTAAATGTCTTGATTGTCTACCCTGGAATTTCATGAACACTGAACATGAATTTAAGTTGAATGTTGTGTAGCAGGAATATAAAATTTTTGAATTTACCATACAAAGAATTAGAACAAATAATTAGTACAAGGATTCAGAACAATAAACATGTACCAAGAATGTTAGTTTTAGAAGTCAATAAACAGATTCGCGATTTTAAGAGCTTGTGAGTTGTGTTATTATCCATATATTTGTATGTGAATGTTCCCAAACTTAAATATGGTAGAAATAACAGATTTTCTTTCAGTTCAGTTTTTCTGTTTTTTTTGTCTGTCAACATTTATCCATTTATTTTCATCTGCTTATCTGGGGGCAGCAAGCCAATCAAAGCACCCCAGACATCACTTTCCCCAGCAATGTTTTCCAGCTCCTCCTGAGGGACCCCAAGGTGTTCCCAGGCCAGATGAGATATATAATCCCTGCAGCATGTTCTAGGTCTGCCCCAGGGCCTCCTACCAGTGGGACATGCCTGGAACGCGTACCCAGGAGGCATCCTGATCAGATGCTCGAACCACCTCAACTGACTTTTGCTGCAAAGAAGCAGCAGCTCTACTCCGAGCTCCCTCCGGATGTCTGAGCTCCTCAACCTATCTCTAAAGCTGAGCTCAGACACCCCACTGAGGAAACTCATTTCAGCCACTTGTATCCGCGATCTCATTCTTTCGGTCACTCCCCAGAGCTCATGACCACAGGTGAGGGTTGGGACGTAGATGGACAAGTGAATCAAAAGCTTCGCCTTCTGGCTCAGCTCCCTCTTCACCACGAAAGTCTGGAGCAGCACCTGTATCACTGCAGAAGCTGCACCAAACCGCTGATTCATCTCACGCTCCATTCTACCCTCACTCATGAACAAGACCCCAAGATACTTAAACACCCTTACTTGAGGCAGTAATATCTCCCAACTCGGAGGGGGATTTAATGTTTGTCAGCAGGATTATGGAAACACTACTGATCCAGTTTTCACAAAACTTGGTGGAAGGGTGTAGTATGGGCCAAGGAGGAGCCAATTAAATTTTGAAGCAGATACGAATCATCGGTTGCGTGATAGGGCATTTGGCCTTGGCCCTTCTACATGTGCATGCATTTTAACTGTGTCTTTTAATTTTTTATTTATTGAACTCTGAAGGAAACAACATGGTAGTGACCCTAAAGCTGCTTTGGACTGTATTTCTAGGTCAAGGACACCTGTACTAATCGTGCCATCCAGCAACTTCTCAGAATTATTTCCAATTTGTGAGACTAATATCAGCTCAATCAGGAGCGACAGAAGAATGAAGTAAAGAGAATATTTAATACAGAATATTAATGTACAGATTAACAGATGATTTGTGCTCATTACGATTTAACAGAAGTCTTTGATGTTTGGACACCAGAGGGAGATATTTTGTGATCTAGGGACATCTGAGCAGCAGCAGGATAGATCCCTCCATGGAGTCCAGACACTGGTGGTGGCTGATGACTCTGAGGCTGCTGACTGCTGAGGCAGATGAGGCTGATGAATCCTTGAAGACAAGGTGGTGATGAGGAGGTGGAGGGCGCACACAAAGAACTACGACAGAGAAAAAAACATATATAAAATGAGGAGCAGTAAGATGACAGGCTGACAGAGGTGTGTCATTGTGCTACTGGTTGATTGTGAAGCAGCTGATGACTCAGTTGACCTACTCAGACAATGACATCTAGAGATAGTGAGTGAGCATATGTGTAAGGAATGAATGGCAGGGTGAGAACGAAAACTTACAGCCTGAGCATGGAAAGTATTCCTGGCTGAACTTTCACTAGAGCTTCATTGCTGTTGTAAGAAGTCTCATGTTAATCAAGTGCAGGGAAAAAAAAGTTCAATAACAAAATACTTGGATTGTGTTCAACATGCACATATCTTCAAAACACTGTGGTGATAGATAATTACAGATGTGTTTACTATGAATGTCATTAAACTTCCCTCTCAAAGGTATTTCTGTAGTTGCATACAGTCATGATCTTTATGAGAAAATGTTGCCTGGAGGCCTGACAATGGTCGCTGTGGCTACACAGAAAGACCCAGACCTATCTCTGAACTGAAAAACTGTCTCTGGCTGGTTGGGAGGAGCTGACAGGAATAAGAGTTACAGTCAAAATGAAATCAGTGGGTTAACAGGATAAAGTAATTAGGATCACATGATATGTTTGTAGGACGCTGCCAAACCAGTTGCATGCAAACAGACAACTGTTTGCATGCACACTGCACACTGACTGGAATTAATTTATTTCCATGTTTGTGAAATCACAGACAGAAGTAACAAATTGAAAAACTTATTCTCACAGTTCTTTGTGACATTTGACATCATTTGATTGTTGTCAGTCAGTGTATCATGTGCGAAAAAGCCCAGATTTTGTAAGACGAGGCAGGAGGGGGAGGGAGGTTTGGTCTCGGTCATCATGCCAGGGCATGCACAGTGACGTGAAGTCATGGGAAAGCAACAGTGGTGCTACATGGGAAACAGGAGTGTCTCACAATGACTCATCTGGGCTTCCATATGGACGCAGGGAGCAGCTACCATGACCTCTTTTAACACCTTTTCAGACACCAGAAGTGTTACTGTCGACTTCTTTGACATGATCAACACAAATATTGTCCTATAAACTACAGATCTGTTATCTTTTCCCCTTCTCCTGTCACTGTGCTTTGTTTTTAAATTAAGAAAGGGAAGGCATGAAAGCTTTCACGCAAAGACAGAGGAGCAGTTTTGCCTGAGCGTCTTCACTCAGGTTTACTTTATTTATTGGATAACACAACGTCTGCATTATTATTTCATCTCCTCAGGCAAATCATTACCAATTAAACAAATAGATCATGAAATGAGTTGAAACAAATAAGCCTCTTTGTCGACATTTATGCACAAAGGCATAGAGGAAGCGCTTGTTCTGTAACAGTAAATATCATTATCAGTCAGGAGCCCAAGTGCTGAAGATGCTGCTTTTTCTGCAGGTTTACAGTTCTGCAGAACGATGAGGGATTACTATTTATAACCTTGCAGCAGAGGCTAAAGGTAAGAGGAATCTCTCTGTATCGGTAATTACTGCAGAATTTGGCGTCAGTGCCAGGTGCAAATCCTTGGAAATGGCCTTCATTACGGGGAAGCTCGCAGACTGTGGCTAAGAAGTGAGGATAATGACAGTGTGGGATTAACCCTGCTTCCAACTCTCTTTACTCCTCTTCCTCCAAGCCCTCCCTCCGCAGCCGCCACCAGCCAAACCCCTTCTCTCCCCATCCCTCGTCTCTCAGAAGAGCCCCTTCTCTCAGACAATGTGAGAGCTTGCCGAAGGGGGTTTTGATCATCCTGTGATGCGGCGCTGTGTGACAGGTCTCAGACACAGATATTTAGTTTCCCACTCAAAGAACCCCAACTCAGGAGATTAGTGGAAAAACTTCTGACACAGCTGCAATATTTTACTACACTGCAACCAGCCGTTACCTCTATCTCCGCCTCAAAACAAAAAAACAGGAGCTGGATGTGTTTGTATGTGAATGTGAGTGCTGTTTGTGTGTGCGCCTTTTTAAAAAGTGTTTTTCATCTTCTCTCATTTTCGTGCCGGTGCTTATGCTTCCCCTCTCTTCTCAAAGTCAGGCCAAGGTTTACTATGAGGTCTGAATCAGGCGGCTTTTTCTATTTAAAAGTAAGTTTTCAAGCGTATGAAAAGAGGGATTAGCGGCTTTTTGGTGTGAAAAATGTTTTTGGAAAATCCACTTGAGTGCATTTGAAAACTCTCCCCAATCACAAAAAAAAAGAGGAAATTCAAATAGCAGGTCTTGCATCTGGGCATTTGGTGATATTGAAAGCAATGAAAGCTTTTTTTCTCTCTATTTCACATCCTGCTCTGTTTATTGAGCACGTTACGTCTTCATTAAAATAAAAATCTTTGACCTGCGAGAATGTGCTGTCAGGATGAAGGTTTGCATTTTACCTGCTGCAACAAAATACTAAATGGAATAATATCTTGTTTTTAGTATTGCTATAGATTTAATAATCTAACCAACACTGACAGTGGCTTTAATACACTAACAAAATGTTTCAGTCCACTCAGAAGAAAAGCAGATAGTGATGGATAACATACATAAGGCATTCTGGGAATGTGTTTACAGGTGTTTAGGTTACACTGTAAACACTTGAAAACATGCGCTGACCCGTCAGGCTGAACCCAGAGCAGATGCTGAACTCAAGAGTCGGGTGTTCAGGTGGCTGTAAAACCCATCTGTGTGGAAACACACGCAACACAACAACACCATATGATTATGAACTCTGAATGCTTTTAATGTCTCTCGCAAAAAGCTCAGTCAAGTGCAGCCACAGCACAGTTAATTACTGTCTGATAAACAATGTAAACAGCAACATGTAGGAATTAAATCACACTTTCAAGGTTGCTCCCTGAAGAATCCAGTATGGAAACATAATGAAAGGACTGAAAACTGACTGAGATGTGTTTTATTCACTGTATTTGAGTCATTTAATGTGAAGATAAAAGCCCCCTGTGTTTAATAATACTGCTCAGCACAGACTGGGCAGGCTGCAGGAAGTTTATCAAACCCAATTTATCCAGTCTGCCCTGACAATCAATACAGATTGTCCTGTCTTAAGTCTTTTCTTCTCTATTTCCTGTGTATTTGTTCATCGCTGTGTGCTGCAAGTGCACAATTTTGTAGTGGAATATTTTATTGAACAGCAACAGTCTGACATAAATACAAGGTTTGGTTACTACCTTTCTGTCTCAGGTGTCATGAGGTGTCTCTGTTTAACCATGGTCATGGTCTTGAAAAGACAAAGGAACTGGCTGTGGATCTGAGGGTGACCAAGACACCGGTGACCCCTGTTTCCATCCAAGGGGTCAGTGTGGACATTGTGGAGGACTATAAGTACCTGGGGGTACACACTGACAATAAACTGGACTGGGTTAAGAACACTAACGCTCTCTACAGGAAGGGCCAGAGCCGTCTCTATTTTCTGAGGCGACTGAGGTCCTTCAACATCTGCCGGACTATGCTCAGGATTTTCTATGAGTCTGTGGTGGCCAGTGCTATCCTCTATGCTGTTGTGTGCTGGGGCAGCAGGCTGAGGGTGGCGGACTCCAACAGACTCAACAAACTGATCCGCAAGGCCAGTGACGTTGTGGGAACGGAGTGTGACTCTCTGATGGTGGTGTCAGAGAGGAGGATGCTGTCTAAGCTATGAACTATCTTGGACAATGTCTCACACCCACTCCACCATGTGCTGGTCAGGCACAAGAGTACTTTCAGTGGGAGACTCATACTGCCAAGATGTACCACTGAGCGCCACAGGAAATCATTCCTGCCTGTGGCCATCAAACTGTACAACTCCTCCTTCTGAGTGGCCCTGAGACTTTTTCATACACTGCAATAATTTAACTTAACTTGTGCAATAACCCCGTACACCCTAACTGTATATATTCTGTTTGAGTAAATAATCTTATTCAGTTTACAATATATATATGTATATATATATATTTATTTACGTTTATGTTTGTTAATAATTCCTGTTTATTTAACTATATATTTGTTAATACTATTGTTTAAATTTCTTACATTTTCACGTATCTTTCCACTCTTGCAAGGAGCACCTGTAACATAAATAATTTCCCCTCGGGGATCAATAAAGTATTTCTGATTCTGATTCTGATTCTGATTTGACTCAGAGCTTATTGGCCTCCTTGAATTTCCTCCAGCCTTCCACTGACGCTGTGCTCAATAACAGAAACCTTGCAAAAGTATACAAAGACACAGATATTCAAAACCCAAAACGCTGTAAAATCAAATGTAAACGATAACTAAAACAATAAAGTACTCACAGAAACACAAACAAGAAGCTATGCACGAAACTGAATCAGACAGAATGAAAATGCCACGTTGACATATTATGTTATATCTCCAGTTAACTATTGTTATCACAGCATAATGTCTTCACAGGAAGTATTAATCTGCTGTAAAGACACAGGCGTCTATGGAGGTGTGTGATGGAGGAAATACCAGCTACCATGTGAAAAGCAGCCTGACAATGTGAGACGAATTATAAATATGTGTGATATATATGTGGCAATATATGTGTCATGTGTGTATTGTACCTCCACCAGCACCTCAGCTACTTACATTATGAGGTCATCTAAGCAGAAATACAAAGGTTACCTAAGGACATACAAAAAACAATTATCTTAAATGTGAAAATGTGTTGTTGCTTATTATTTTTACTGTTATGAAAGTGGCGAGGGCTGTGTGTTGCATTCAAAGCATCAACATTTATCTTAATAGCTTAAATTTTTCATGCGCATAAACGTGTTGTAGCTACTGAACAGTGAGTTCATGATATAACGTTTAGCAGTGAAAAGTAACAAAGTACATTTACTCAAGTGCTGTGCTTAAATACAATTTTGAGGCAATTTACTGAGTATCTCCATTTACTTATACTTTCCCCTACTACGTTTTATACAAAATATAGTCAACAATATTCACAAGCTACACACCAGACAAAGTAAAAATTAGCTCCACCTTTACCAGCTGCAACACTAAGGTGATGCACTCATTAAAGCATCAGTAATTATAATCTGATAATATAATAAACACTATTTTTGCCTAGTAAGTATGCTTCTCATTTATGTTTTGAAGAATACAATCACCAGCCACTTTATGAGGTACACCTTGCTAGTACCAGGTTGGACCCCTTTTTCCTTCAGAACTACCTTAACTCTTCATGGCATAGATTCAACAAGGTGCTGGAAACATTCGTCAGAGATTTTTGTCCATACTGACATGATAGCATCACACAGTTGCTGCAGACTTGTCAGCTGCACATCCATGATGAGACTCTCCCGTTCCACCACATCCCAAAGGTGCTCTATTGAATTGAGATCTGGTGACTGTGGAGACTCAAGAAACCAGTCTGAGATGATCTGAGCTTTGTGACATGGTGCGTTATCCTGCTGGAAGTAGCCATCAGAAGATGGGTACACTGTGGTCACAATACTCAGGTAGGCTGTGGTGTTTAAACCATGCTCAGTTGATACTAAGGGGCCCAAAGTGTGCCAAGAAAATATCCCCCACACCATTACACCACCACCAGCAGCCTGAACTGTTGATACAAGGCAGGATGGATCCATGCTTTCATGTTGTTTACACCAAATTCTGACCCTTCCATCTGAATGTGGCAGCAGAAATCCAGACTCATCAGACCAGGCAACGTTTTTCCAATCTTCTATTGTCCAGTTTTGGTGAGCCTGTGTGAACTGTAGCCTCAGTTTCCTGTTGTTAGCTGACAGGAGTGGCGCCTGGTGTGGTCTTCTGCTGCTGTAGCCCATCTGCTTCAAGGTTGGGTGTGTTGTTGGTTCAGAGATGGTCTTCTGCAGACCTTGGTTGTAACCAGTGGTTATTTGAGTTACTGTTGCCTTTCTATCATCTTGAACCAGTCTGGCCATTCTCCTCTGACCTCTGGCATCAACAAGGCATTTTCACCCAGAGAACTGCTGCTCACTGGATATTTTCTCTTGTTCGGACCATCCTCTGTAAACCCTAGAGATGGTTGTGGTGAAAACACGTTTCAAAATCACTTAAATCACCTTTCTTCCTCAGTTTGAACTTCGGCAGGTTGTCTTGACCATGTCTGCATGCATAAATGCACTGAGTTGCTGCGTATATTTTGATACTAATAGGTGTGTAGCATTTTCTCACAGAGTATTTCTACACTGTGGTATTGCTACATTTACTTAACCGAGTACTTTTTCCTATACAGCACTTGTCAGTGTGTCTGGCTGTTCTGACAAATAGAGCCACCCACTCAGAATAACCTTCCAGTAGATCTATCATAATGGACTATTAGTTCTATACATGTAGGTAACAGTAGAGCAGCTCATTCTGTCAGGTAGGAAATATGTATCAGAATGTGGTCAAAAGTAGAGTCAGTCATTATGTCATTATGTCACCTCTTTAACGCACTGTGAATGTGCAGTTTGTGTTGGTAGGTCATTCTGAGTGGTAGCTCTTTTTGTCAGAACACCAGTCCAGTCCAGCCTCCCCCAAAAAACAGAGGGAAGAGTAGGAGGGATATTAATGAGACACTGGGGCTGCAGTCAGCCCTAACAAAACGTAACAACATTTATTCAAACAGAGACGGTGCTGTGTTGGACACCCTGTTGTGTTACACAGGTGTATTGCCTTTTAAGGGTTTAGTTCAGTTCAGTTCAAAGATGCTTTACTGGCATGGAAAACACATGGATACATTGCTAAACCAAGTGTGAAATAAAAACAAAAATTGTTTGCACAATGAGAAAAGAATCTGGATTATATAGGCACTGTGTTGCTTCTGATTGAATACACCTCTGACGCACACGACAAACCAGGGTAAACATACCTTAAAGCCATTGCACACAGTTTCACACCTTTTCCAGGAAACATGTCTTTCAACCTGGGGAACGTTAAATCTCAAAATAGGCCCAATTCCAATCCGGCCCCTAAAGACTCAAGTCCTGAACCCTCACTGACTTAACTGACGTCAGCTGTAAGTGATTAAGTGTGAGAGTCTGAAAGGGCTCCGGATGCTACAAATAGGAATGGGACAGCACTTATCCCCCTCTCTACAAAATGTTGTTGACACTGGCGGCTCTGGGCGTGATCATTTATCAGTTATTGTCAGCATATATTCCACACACAAAGAATATATATCTATATATATATCTATAGATGGATATATATTCTTTGTGTGGAATATAACCACTGGTATTCCTCTGACTTCATGTATGTTTATGTACCATCTTAAATCCTTGTTAATGTAATGTTTCATTGTTTATCTATCTGTTTTTTTCGCTCTCCTTCCATAACGTTACCGTTTGCATATCTGCCAACCGTGTTTTCGTTTTTTTTTATAACACTTCTGGTGTTCCCGAGGGCAACCCTTGTATTTGACGTCACAACGCTATGAATTGTGGATAATTTCCTTACCGTAAGTCCACATCGATGCTGACCTACGGTAAGGGGGCATAAAGGGCTCACTCACTGACTGTGTTTACAAGGTCTTTAGTATCCCGGTTTTGATTGGATTTTTTAAGTATCCTGTTTTTGTGTTTGTGCATGTAAACACCATATCCTGAATTCAGAAACCGGGTTATGCCCTTTTCCTGGTTTCAAGAAACCCGGTTTTGCCACCTGGAGTACTCTGATAGAAGCCGGGATGCTGGAGCATGTATACACCTTATCCCGGTTTCATGAATGGTTCAACTACGTCACACAGCCGGCTGAAGGATGCCCTACTCTTTCTGAAGTTTTCTCTCCACTCTGAATCTGTAAACTCCATGAGAACGATCCTATCCCACCAGTCACAGCTACGTATTTTCATCCACTGTTGCCTTGTACTGCGTGGTGGCAGTGACAGCCGAATACCTATCAAAGTTGGTGACGTATTCAATATTTCTTGTCGCTCTCTCCTCCCATTACTGAAGATGAAGTGGATGAGCCATAGCTGTAATGCGACTCAGGGCTGTACGTATTTACTAACGCTAAGCCCGCTAGAAGCCACAGAGGTCTCATTTTTGTCTTACTTGTAAATATAATAAATATATCACATTTCCCGCTCAATCTGTTGTAAACAAAAGATGTAACACACGCCTGCGCAGATAGGGCGCAGTGATCAGAAAACGGGTTACTGGTATTTATCATGTATACAGGGATATGAATAACCAGGTTTCTCTGTGTTCCATGTAAACATCATATCCCGGATATGCTCAAAACCGGGATAAGCCTCAAAACCAGGATACTAAAGACCTTGTAAACACAGTCAATGACTCACTGACTTGGCGATTTGACAATGGGACAGCCCTGACACACACATGCACTTCACATGAAAGCGCCTCTAAGTCAGTGAGTCTGTAAGGGATTGGATTGGAATTGGGCCAATAGTGTGCATTGTTTTGCTACGGTTTCAGGGTTGAACAACTGTTTCCTGTAAATGGTGTGAAATGGTGTGCAGCGGGCTTTAAGGTGTATTTTCTCTCTCACCTGGTAGGTGTGTTAAAGGTGTACTCAATCAGCAGTGAGACATATATATAAACCAGCTTATGGTGGATCTTTACTCAGTGTACATATAATTTTTGTTTTCATTTCACACTTGCTTTCGAAATGTAAACATGTATTTTCCATGCCAATTAAGCCCCCTTTAATTGAACTGAAATCCCGCCATGTTAAAAGGCAGTGCGCCTGTGTAACACAATGCACCACTATTTCTGTTTAAATAAACGTTTTGCTTCGGTTTCCAGGGCTGAACGCAGCCCTGGAAACCGAAGCAAAATGGTGCATGCTGTTTTGAGATTGAACATGCCCCTCAACAATCAACTGTGTAGCCTTCATCATGGGGCACAACCAGGGGTGTAAATAAAGATAGTGCAGGCAGTGCAATTGCACTAGGGCCAATGGGGTGGAGGGGCCCGTAGAGAGAGTGGGCTTTTGCAAGTGATTCAGATTGCCACCTTGGAAATATACCTGTGTTCAAAGATAGATTATATAAAAAAAAGAATATTTATCATTTTAAAATGGTGCCATCTGCTGTGTACAGTACGTCCTCAAAAGGCAAACCCATCTGTGTCAAGGCTTTCTTTTTATTTTTTTAATTGTCAGTAGCTATCTAAAAAGAATATATACTTTTTCTATATAAGTATAAAATCTATAAATATACTATAAAATTATTTAATGAAATGAATAATTTTTTACCTTTTACTTTCTTAATTCTTACTTCTTACTTACTCCAATGTCAAGTCTCTATTTGTGTCAAGATAGCGTGCACTGGGGCCCATCATGACTTCCACACGCCACTGGGTACAAGACATACACAGTAAAATCTGGTCTGCACTTTCCAAAAGGCTAAATAGCTGACGCACTGTCATAGAACATGGGGATGATTGATTACTTTCACTGTGGTGTCTGCAGTCTGAAATACATTTAGAAAGATTGTAAGGAAGAAAATTACAGTTCTGCAATTATTTGAAAGATGCTGAATAAAAGACCAAAACAGATGATTTCTATATGAAAACGTCCTACTGTATATCAGACGCCATCCATTAGAGCATGTCCAAAAAGTTCAGTCAGGTCGAGCGCAATGTGGAGTAACATTACACTTTTGATTTTTAAGTTGTTTTTTTTAAAAGATATTTTCTGGGGCATTTTTGGCCTTTAATGGATAGGACAGACAGGTGTGAAGGGGGGGAGAGAGAGAGGGAGAGACATGCAGCAAGGGGCCATGGGCTGGAGTTGAACCCGGGCCGCTGCGGCAACAGCCTTGTACATTTTTAATTTTAATTGTTTTTAATTTTATATACTTTATTAATCCCCGAGGGGAAATTCAATTTTTCACTCTGTTTGTCAATTACACACAGGTCTGAACACACACACACATACATACATACATACATACATACATACATACATGGGGCGCCTGCTCTACCACTAAGCCACAGACACCCCGATTTTTAAGTTTTAACCATTGGTTTTTACCTTATGTTATCCCTCCTGTATATTTTTATTCTATTTTATTTATTTAGGTTTTTTTATTATATTGATTTTTAATCATCTTTTTTTCGTTAATTTGTTCTGTTTTGTTTGGTTTGCTTTTTGAATATTTTTTTGTCTTCTGGTTGTAATTTTCTAATCTTGCAAAACGTTATATTCAGTTGTTTGTGTTATCATTTATGTCTGGCACCATCTGCTGTAACCCTCAGGTAACCCTTCAACGTCGCAGCTCCAGTTACATTGCGCATGCGTCCTACCCCGTAGCTCCCATGGGGTCAAAGAGCGTGCAGCCTCTTTTGTATAGCCTTGCCCGCCGGATTTGTGTACCCGGTATGCTGCGGTGTTACTGGCCTTGACTGGTAAGGCGCTGTGTTTGGAGCCGCCGGCCGATGCCCCGCCCACCGCTCTGATCTACGACAACTAATCGAGCTCACCTGTCAACCGTCCGTTATGTTGCTTCCGGATGACGTTATGGAGAAAACAGTCTCATATCCACACCTATATGACGCTTTGACAGAAAAAAATAGTCTCATAACCAGACTTATCTGACGCTTTGTCAGAACAAATAACCGTTTATTTTTGAGTAAACTTGTACAGTTAACTTGGTACCATGTAGAAACGTTAGCTGCAGCAGTTAGCCATGTAAGCTACCTTATTAGCCGTTGGCCTCAAACTGCGCACTTATCGCTAACGGTGTTTTCCTGTCTATTCTTTGAGAGCTGGGGGTCCATACTTAACAGCTACCTGTCCAACGTGATGCACCTGAGACTGCTCTTCAGGTAACAACCTTCATGGAGGACATAGTCTTGTATAGCCAGACCTATCCGGCGCTTTGCCTGAGGAATTAACGGTTTTTGGGACCACTTGTAATGTTAGCTGCAGCAGTTAGCCACATTAGCTACATTATAAGCTGTTGGCCTGAGGACTTCTACCTGAAGGTGTTTTCCTGTGTGACTGTTGGAGCTTGGGGCCACACCAACTCTCACCTGTCCAACAAAATGCATCTGAGACTTGACTTCATACAGGTAAGAGCTTAGCTCCTTTTGTTAGCATGTGTGTTGTGCCTGTGCTAGCTGTTTTTAATGGTGTGCTTGTCTTGTCTTCCTCTTGGCTTTAATTATTTTGGCGCAAATCTGTCCCTGATTGTTGGTTGCTAATCACCGTTAATTGCTGCTTGATATCAAACAGTGTTGATTGTTTGTTGTGGTTTTAATTGTGATTAAATCATATTTTTTGTGGCTGAGCTTATGTTCTGTGGTGTGACAGGTGGATAATAATGCTTTCATGCTGCTATCATTTGGATGTTTGATTATTATGTGTGTGTCATGGGCTGAATAATATCTTAAACTGAGGCACAGTGTAGGCTGTTGGCTCCAGGGATACACACATGTCTTGTCCATAGCCCATTCTCTTTGATTACTATGTCCTAGTATTAATAGCCTCATGAAAAGGTGGGGCAATATGACAATATATATTATCAACCATCAGACAATGTTGTTGTCAACAGCTGATCAATATGATGTATTATTGTGCTTGCTGTCAGCTATTTATTAATTTGCTGGATGAGCCAAAAACAAGACATTCCTGTCTATATCTTTCCATCAACAGTTTTTCAATTGATTAAAATAACCCCCAAAAATATTAAATTTCAATAACAATAACCACCGGGCTGGGTGAAATTCCAGCATTAAAATATTTCGACTTTTGATGGAATTAAAATTATTATTATGACAATTCAATCAAGTCATGTTGTTTTGAAAATAATTCCTTTGTCCAAATTAAAGGCGCTGTATGTAAGAATGTGGCCAAAACGGTTACTGCACTCAAATTCAAAATACTGCCGTGAATCGTGTCCGCCCCCCCTCCCCTACAGATTTGAGGTTGCTGGACAGTGGCACGCTGGAGACTGATTTGATTGCCCACGGGCGGCTGCTGTGGCAGGGCCGCGTCACCGCATCCTTGATCTTCGGTTTTCCAGCAGACCGTTTGAGCAAGTCTGGCTGCCGGGATGAGGAGACTGCTAATGCTATGTACCAGGACACTGCTAATGCTGCTTGCCGTGCTGCTGTAGCTCAGTTACAACTGAGCTACAGCAGCACGGCAAGCAGCGCTGCTGCGCTGCTGTAGCTCAGTCGTAACTTTAACTGATGCTGAGACGCTACTGACTGCGTGACTGGTAGACGGCGGTGGGTGGCGCAACAGGCCAAAACACAAATTCAAAACATAAACATGATTTGCTGACAGTAAAATTTTTTTTTAAATGCGAATATTCTGACTGTACTATTGTTGTCGGTGAGATCAGTATGTTATATGAACATTATTCCTGAGTCTCTGTGACATATTAGGAGGATTTTATGACTATTTGCTTTAGAGTTCTTAGATATAGCTCCTTTAATTATTAAAAGAAAATAACTCCTCATGGTAAAGATTTTGTTTTGTTTAGTGTTGTTGCTCTGATCATAAATGTCATTTATTTTTGGAGATTTTGTTCACATTTGTTGTTGCATCATAAATACTGAGACTGAAAAATATTCGTAGCAATGTTAATGTTGATTTCAGCCATATCTCCCAGCCCTATTCATGGGAAACTCAACATGACCTTTGGCTCATATAGGCTCATGTTCATGTTCTCTCAACACAACTAAGCATTGCAGAAATATTTCTGCTCAAGGTGGCATGTTTATTCTGCAGCTTACTTTGCTATCCCTCGTATCATAACTGCATCTAAACTACAGAGCTCCCGTTCTGTGCTTAATACTGCTGAACCACCCTGTATACTGCATGTACTGATGGTCATCTGATGCTTATCGAGGCTATGCAGGAAAAGATTATCTGTCTGAATTCTTGTGAATTTAAAAAAGAATTATGTGAAAGGTATTAATGATCCGCTGCATAGCTGACATGTCTTTGCCTGCTGCTGCATACTGGTGGATTGCTGTTGTGTAACTCTTTTTTTCTCTGTTATTTGAATGCTGTGACAACACATGTGCACTGATTGTTTAATCACTTATTCCTCACATCCCTCTATTCATCATCTATTCTTTAGTTTTTTAAGATAATTTCTGCCAATTAAGTCATTATTTGTGTTTTTCTGTAGCTGCCACAGTTGACAAGTAACATGTTGACAATTATGCTGACAGGGAATTTAAATTAACACAGTGCTGACCTGTGTTGATCATGAGAACAAGTCACACAATGAAAGAAGTAGTATTTTGGGCTTGCTTTGCTTTGTTATAACTCCTCCACTTTAAAGTAATGGTATCAAGCTGTTTCACACTGCTTTGTACTAATGGCTTGAGTTTCAGTCTGTTAATTGCAATGTATTTTCTTGGTGTTTGTTCTCGCTGAGTCTCTCACTGCTGCCAGACTGGGAGGTTCAGTTTAATGTTGTGCAGTTTGTGCCAAAAATGCATCTGTATTCAGTGTTGTACGGGAAGGTTTGTAAAGAGGAGTGGACATGGAAACAGAGCAAAATAAGTCAGAAAAGGACATCCAGTTACTGTTTGCATAACGTGAGTGATAAGACTTCCAGCTTCAGCACAAACTATGTTGGTGTGATGTGTTTTGACTTCGACTCCTCTTCCCTGGGAGCTCGCTGTCAGTTTCAAAAGATAATGCTTGAATGAAACAAAAAGCCGTTTCTGTGCATGAAAGCAGCCTTGCAGACTGTGCAAAGATGAATTATAGCCTTGGATTGTCAAACATATCAGTCAGTGAAGCATTGTGATTGAAAACTGAAAAGGATCCTGCGAGCAGCTGAAGGTGAAGCTACTCTGAATAATTTATGTCTTGACGTGTTGTCATTTGATGTGATAGGATGTAGGTGGGTTGAAATTTTGGGGATAAGTGAAAATGTCAGCAGTGATCATGCAATAAAAATCAGGGTTTTGTTGCAAAGACGCAAATAGAGAAATTGTTGGTACAGTGTGGATTATGTATAAGAAGAATGAGCAGCTATGTTAGTTTTCAAAGAGCTGTACTGTACACCTTGAGGGGACAGGGCAGGGATAGCGTGTTAAATTGGCCAAATCTTGGAGCAAATAGCGTGGCCACAGAGGGCAGCAGTTAGGAGTCCAGTGAGGCCATTTACAAAGGCCAGCTGTCATACAGAGGTGTGCCGAGAAGAGAGAAAATCAATGGTCATAATTGCTCAGTAACAGTATGGTGTTGGAGGAGCGGGGAGAGGGGACAGGGGTTGCAGCAGACACACAGTGACAGTGTTTTTGCTCAGTGTATCACTGCAGTTTGCATTTCTGTACTTTTCACACAGCCACCACCTCTCCATCATAAAAGATAGTTTCACAGTTATTCAAGTCATAAACAGTAGTCATGTATATGAACAGTAAAACTGGCTCTGCTTGCTGTATCATCTCTCCTTTTTCCATTGGTGGAAAGTAACTAAGTTCATTTAGTCTAGATTTTCAGAAACTTCATTTTCAGTGTTGGCAACGTGTTGACAGGTAAGAAGGAGTTTTTGGCTTGTTAGGTCAGTGTGCATTATCTCCTTTGTGAGGCGTGCAATGGTAGACATTGCCAAAACAGTGCTGGTTCTTACCTTGCCAGAAGGACTTTTTACAACACATGAATGTGCAGTTATTCTTCTACTATACTGAGGAACAGAGGCGTCAGAAAAAATGCGCTATCCTACAATTCACCATGGAAGCCAGGTAACCTTCCAGTAACAGCTTTTTTCAGGCTTCTGATTGGCCAACGTCTTCTTTCCCTTCTTTGTGTGATTGGGTTATATCGCCGCCTGTTGGTTTGGCATGCTCTTGATAGTGCTTTAGTTGTGTTATTGTTTTTTCTTTTGGATGGATTTCTTTTTCTTTTAGGGATGAATGATATTGGATTGCTTGCTGATATCCGATATGCTGATATGTACTCTTAACAACTTATTTGACGGATAACCGATGCCGATATCGATATAACCACTTTTTTCCCTACCTAATTTTAGTGATCATCAAGTCTCTTCTGTAGTGGAATTAACATCATATTATGCATGTATACTCTTATTGTGACGGCCCATCAGCAGATGGAGAGGATGGCAGAAGAAATCCCCACACACCAATTCAACTGAGCTTGACAGTCACAAAAAAGGTTCACAGGCTGAGGTCAATGCTAAAAAATGTAATTTTATTAAAAACTTCCGTGCACAAAAAGAAGAGTGTTCAAAGTGCAAAAAATTCTAATAAAAAGTGATACAAACAGCACTGATGATAGTCAGGGACTAAAATGTTTGGTGCCTTATTTAAATCACTTTTAATAAATTGACATTTTGTTGGCATTGAACTCAGCTTGTGAACCTTTTTTTGTGGCTGTCAAGCTCAGCTGAATTGGTGTGCAGATATTTCTTCTGCCATCCTCTCTGGATTGTCCAGTGTAACGACACACCCAAGATAAACTTCTCTGTTGCCCTAAGTAGGCACAGCTTCACAGCAGCCCTAAGACCATCAGCAGATGAAGTCATGAAATACAATACTTTTAAATTTATGTAATATTCATTCATTGTGCAGATAAAGAAAAAGCATGTTGGCTGATTCTGATAGTTCATTTTCAAGCAGTTATTGGCTGATAAAGATGACAGATATTATCATGCATCCCTATTTAATTTTTGTATTTTCAGCAACATAACAACTGTAATTGAGTCAGTGTGGAAATCCAAAATACAAAAGCTTGTATGTTGTCCACTTTTGTCCAGAGGGAGTTTCTCATAAAAACAGTTGCATCTTTAGAAGATGGGCTTCCCATTGATTTGTTAATCTGAGATTGCTGATGTCTTAAAATCTGCTTCATTGGGAACCTGACTTGAAAAATTGTGAACGTATCCTTGAAATTGAAACCAGCTGAAGTGACGTGGTTTTGTTTTGCACTAAGTTGGAAGTTACTTTGTTACCACAGCTTGTGTTAATTTTTTACAGCCGTCTGTGCCACCAGTCACCCTGATTTACTTAGAAGCCAGAAGAACTGGTATCCTAGCAACAGAAGCAGATATCTGTACTTTGTTTGTTCTGTCACACAATGCAAGTGAGTGTGTGTGTGTGTGTGTTTATGCATATGGTGTGTGCTTTTTGTACAGTGAGCATGTGCATGTGTGTATGCATACATGAGAGCGAGTGTGCGCGCATGAGCTTCTCTATAGAAACTCGCTGTTAGCATGCATACCGGCGCCTGACTCCTGCCTCTAATGGCTCTGGATTTATTGGCATCTGGGAGAGAAAGCTGTTTACATAGTGCCCTCCACTGTTACCAATGGCCATGATAATGCTGTCAGACAAGGCTTAGTGAGCCCATTCCTCTGTCTCACCTCACTTGATAATGTTTACACACTAGCTTTAAAATGTGCTCCGCAGTTCTGCATGCCAGTTCTGATCCAATCCCACAACAAACCTGCCCTCGGTGAGGTCACTGATGGAAGCATGTCTGCTGACCTTTTTACAGAAAATTTCAACATTCCCAGTGCGGACGATTTAAATCCATTGAGCAAGAATCTAATTTACGACAACTGGATCTAATAAAGAGTAGAAGAATGGAAGGAAGGGATCCAACAGTCCCTGTGAGGGATGCTGTGTGCTTTTCATTGGGTCTAATTGAATTACTGATCTACCCCCTGGAACCCTTTCACATATCTCAGCTGCCCTCACGTTACACATAAGCTTCCTAACATGATTTCAGACTTATAGTGTTTAACCTCATAGGAGATTTTATGAATAGATGCAGCTTGGGTATGTTTTCATAGAAGACGGGGGATTTGATATTAACTTTTACAGAGCAGAACGCTTAGAAACGTTGTTCCTTTTTATGTAAGATGAAGTGGAAACAAGGCTGTAATCATTACAGAACTCTAAAGGTTAAAGGAGGACTTCACCAGTTTAAATTTGGACTTCTATGTTGTTGAGCTTACAATAAACAGTTAAACAAAGGATTAAAACCATTACAGCAGAACTACAGATACTATCTTTTTACAGCACATGTTCTACCCAAACACAACCTGGTGCATACATTACCCACAATGAAGCTTGACCACCAACAGTTTGGTCGGAGATGCAGGTAGTATAGCGGCTGGCAGGTTCTAGCTACAGAGGTCTTTAACTTCACTTCTTTCTAACTCCACACTAGAGACTTGTAGTCTTCAGCCCCAACCCAGGCTGACTAAAGTCACATCACTTGAGACATTTTATCAGACTCTGTGTAGATCTTTTTGGAGCCACACAAAGTCTCCATACACCTTTTATATATGCAGTAATACTTAGGACCTGCAAACAGTCTTTGATGTGTAAAATAGGCGCACTTCCCCTTTAATTGTACGTCATTGCTTTATTCAAAACAGACATCACAGGAGAGTGTAAATTGTTTTTGATGAAACTATGTTTACATAGGTGAAGTAATATACAAGCCTCAGACATAGAGCTTTGCAGAACTGCAAACAAAAGAAGCATCTGTAAAACACATCTGTTGTTTACTGTAACCATATAAATTAGGGTCACACTACAGCAAGTGCAAATGAAGCTGTGGAGTGGTAAGACCTGTCTGTGGGCTCCTGGTCAGCAGAGAGAGAAATGTGTATAACACAAGAACAGTGTCAACAGTGTGTCGCTGTTGTAGGGTATGTGAATAGAAATACATCTAACATGCTAATGCACATTCAGCCGTATCACCCATATGTGCTGATCACCAGGATGATGGTCAGGGTTGGAAATTAGCACCAGCCAAATGCTGGTAAAATACGCAGTTGGCTGCTAGATTTGCTTCATTCAACAGCCAAAAAAACCCCCAATGGTAATGGATTTAGTGGCTGGTAGATTTGGGAATCCACCAACCACAGTGGCAGGTGGAGAAAAAAGTAAATTTACAGCCCTAGTTTGGGTGTTTTGGATATTTAAATATAGCCACAGTGGAACTAATTAAAAACACATTTTGCACATTTTTTTAATATTATTCTATGTTCTTTGCTCTTCTCAGTAAGTGTTCAATGTCCGACTGTCCTTGCAGTGTAATTCAAAGTGTTTGAAATGTTCCTTATTTTTATGATGAAAATACTTCACTGAAGTTGCCAGTCCCCAGCAGGAGGATTGTGTCTGACTTTGACATTTGCTCTACTGTCTGTTCAAAATAACTATAAAGAACTGTATCCTGATGCATTTGGGGTTGTTTTCCACTTTACTGAACTTACAGAACAGTGCCTTCTAAACAAGGGTGTGAGCCCAAGCGTGACTTGTGTGTACTGTTAACACCCCTAAAATAGGCTCAAATGTATTTAGCTGGCATCAGTGGGCCGTCTTTAGCACAGCCTTAACTAGTAACCAACTCATGGGGAAAACTATAACAGAACTGAAATCACAGGAACACAGTCTCTCCTTAACAGCATTTTCTGATTTATTCAGATATATCCATGTTTTGGCGCCTGAAGAAAGGACTTTTCAGTGAAGTGGGACACATCTTGCATCAAGCATTATCAATGAGCATAAGAAATAGATGTGCTGTTGAGAATATATACATGGTTCATTTCACATTTATTGTGGGAAATCAGAGTATTTTTATTTGCCTTCAAGCCTGTCTGCAGGGGATGTTTAACCAAACAGTTATTTTAAGTGAAGTCATAACTTTTAGCCGTACCTACAAAGCTGTTTTTGTGCCTGAGCCATGGTTAAACATAGGGCTGACCCAAAAATTTCGAAGCGTCGAAGCTTCGTTTGATGGCATGGGATTCGATTGTGAAAAAACAAATTCAAAGCTTTGGCGCTTTTTTTTCCATTTTTTGGGGGGAGGCCTTAAATGCAACACTAACCCCCACCAGTCCGATACTGACAACGAGCGCACTCAGAGCTGGCAGACATGTCCAAGAGGTCATCAGATGTGTGGTTGCACTTAAAATATGCCCCGACAACCCCCAGAAAGCAGAGTGCCAAAAGCAATTGGCATATCACAACTCAACAACAAATTTGGGAAATCACTTGAAAAATGTAAGTAGTAACTAGAAGGCCTAATAGGCATTTTCCAGTTCTACCGGCCCACTCTGAGTCTGGTGTCAGAGACACTTCTGATGTTCTGAGTTGCGCATCTGTTTGATTGTGCTGCAGTGTGCGCCGAGGGTTTTAATTTAGTGTTCAATCAAAAGTTAAACACTACTTATCACCGACCATTAGTGTTTTTTAGTTTGTGAATATTTTTATCTTAATTCTAGTGTTGGAAGAAACTTCGTTTTCACCATAATTTTTTTTTTAAACCCCCCGTCGAATGCTTCAAATTAAATTCGTTCTGAGCTCCGAAGCTTCGAATGTCCATAAATGGATTCGAAGGTCAGCCCTAGTTAAACATAAGCTGGCATATGCCAACTTTTGGCTGGTATCATGTGTAGTTGTTCTGCAGACGTAAATATCAACAGCCAAAATGTCCAGTGGTCTTCAGAGCACACGCTACATCCACAGCAGACATGGTCTTCTTACTCAGCATTCTCAGTGTAGTTAGTTGATGCTGTCAACTGTCATATCCAGTTCTCCAGGAATACTTTCAGCATAGTGTGGGTCTCCACTTAAAACAGACGGGAGACATGTTTGATGCCACCACAGCGAGCCAGACAGTGGATAGTCAGTGGGCTTAGTGATTCACAGTGACGCCTGGTGCACTGACTCCCTTTCCTCCTTTGCCTCAGCCACTGAACCTCTGATTAGTCACTCTGTTCAAAAGACCACTTCTTCATTTAGCTCATTTTCAGATTATTTCATTAAAGTGATTTATGGCTGTTCAAATGGAAATCTGGACAGGCTTGGATGATACACATTATAGGCATATAGGACTTGATGGTCTGGACCCTTATCTGTGAAACGCTGCTGCGATGTTCATACCAAAGCCTAGCACCAACATTTTTAACATGTCTACAGGTGTTGGTGAAGATTCTCAGTCATCCAGGTCAAGGTCATAAGTGCTGTATCGTTGGCAACTAGACTTGGTTGAGTGTCTTGAAGACGACCTCTTGGATGATTATCGTACATCCCTAATGTCGTCCTGCTGATTGTTAATGTTTGATCAGAAACTGCTTATATATGTCGTGCTGGAGGGCATTTACAAATGACATACTATATTGTGCAATAGTAATAACTGTACACCTGGCAATACTGCAAGCATTAGTGGACAACATCTAGCAGAGAAGAAATGGGTGTTAATATTTGCTAATTGCTAAGCCACATATTTGCATATTTACATAGCCATTGTGTAACCATAGAAACTATAGTATGTAAATGGGAACCATGGGTAACAGTGCAGAACTGCTATGTTTTTCACTTAGTGATATATTTGTGTGCTGTAACCAAGTAATAATGACTTTGATAAGAAATGAGCACAACACAAAAACAGGGAGATGAAAGTTCCCCAATCCTCAAACAGAGCGGTGTTCCTCTTTGTATAAAATGATTTTCAGATTAAGATGTTAACACAGCTGGAAAACAGCCAGCAGGCATCTCTCGGACCAATCATCTGTTTCTATCTTCAGTTCCGCCCTACTCCAACTCCCAGAGTTTGTCCTTATAATTGAAACTGTGTGAAGAAATGTGATTTCTGATAAGGTTAATCTTCACAGTGATTAAGATCCTATAATCTCACAGATAGAGGGGATCGCATGTTTGATGCCTGAGATAACGGGCGGGGTACAGAAGAAGCTTACCTGAAACACTGGCACAAACACACACATACAAACATTTGTGGTTATCTCACTTAAAATGTAGCAGGGCATACCTAGTAGGATTGCTAACATCTGTTCTTGTTAAATTGCAAAGAAGTTTTATTGATCTGGTGCTGGGGCCACATTCCTTCGCAATTTACTGCTGTGGGAGAAAAAAGCAGAGGGTGTGGGCTTTTAAGGAGGATCACTAGTTCAGGTAGTTAATGCCCGCGGTCTCTTTTCTTCCCCTTAAATCTACCAGGAGGGGAATGTGAAGGGAATTCAAATGAAAACGGACTCCTCTATAGTCCAGTCAGCAAGGTCTGGGAGCTTTGTGTGATTTAAGGAGCATTGTGCAGGGGCCAAATTGGCTGCAGATGGGTAGGGGGTCTGCAGCTTCATAACCTCACAGCTTATATGTATGGATTATCTGAGGTAAGAGCACTATAAATTACACATGGGAGTTTTCTTATTCTCTGACCTGGCAACCCCAACCTGGCTGGTGTAATGGGATAGCTTGGAGCTGGTGGTTCCAATTAATGAAGGCTGGCTAGGTGATATCATTGCTCTACCATAGGGCTCATACCTGACTCCCTAACAGGACCAATGCATATGAAATAGCTGGTGTATTTGAGTGTGTGGTTGATGAGGATTGGTTTCTCAGTCCTGTATTGATTGTCACCAACATCCTTAAGGGGATTGGAGTGGAAACAGAAGTGCCTGGCACATCATTTCATCCTCTACTTCTTGTTAGAGCCTGACTGATTTGTTGGTCAGATAATTTTAGCCTATCAAAGATATATCCGTACCAGCGGGTACCTTCCCCGAAATGCAGTGATAGTGACCCTTAATTTAGATAATAGAATACATGCTAACGTTCATCTAAATGATATTATTACACTAGAGCCCTTTCCCATTTCATTGATATGACTTTACCAACACAATGATGCTTATTAACGTAGAGGATCAGATGTAGACGTAGTGTGTTAAGTCTTTTAACAAACATAATTTCCCATAATCCCTTGAATTTAGTAGGTTTAAAGTCAAAGCGCAACCAAACAGGTGAAGTTAATACAGGCATGTCTGTACTTCTGCTGCTGTGCCAGTAAATTCCTTTTTTTTTTTTTTTTTTTAAATTCTCAGAAATACAGATGAAAGAAATACTGTTTAACTTCCCATCTGAGGTAGAAGTGTCACAACATGTCAATTGTTGCAACATTAGCCTGACCGTTCACACCAGAATGTTCATTTCTCAGCGCTGGTTAACAAGCCATTCTGCTCCTCTGCTCTTTTCTAATCACACGTAGAGCCCTGTCTCTGTCTGTCTGTCTGTCTGTCTGTCTGTGTGTCCGTCCGTCTGTCTGTTTGTCTCTCATCCACTCCTTTTAGATGCTGTTTAGATGTTGAAGAGGTTCGTAATTTTAAAAACAATCAAAAACAGCAGTGATACTAGGATTCTAATATTTCATCATGTGGATGGTAAAAATCAGGGGAATTGAACAACAGAGATTGGGGCAGGAAAATCAAAATAGTTGGCAAGCATGGGATGCATATTTGATCATTCATCAGAATCAGATCATTTGTATTACATATAATTTATCTTTTATAGTGTGTAAAAGGTATGTTTTCTTGTTAGATTTGCTCATGGCTCACAGAGAAATGGCTCGCAGAGAAGACTTGACGCCGAAGCTATGGCTGTAGACCTTAAGCCAGCCGCGGAGCATCCAAGGTAAACAGCCCACTAGGTTAACAGGGGTGCCAAAAGGAAGGGGACAGAGCTTGGCGGCGAGCCAGTGCTTCCACTGTGACCCTGGTGTAAGAGATAGCACAGAAACTAGTGGAACAGAGATGAGCCTGGATGTTATATCAGGACTTCAGCTTTCTGTTGGCAAGAAGGGGCTTAGCTAGTGTTAACTGTCTTAGATACATGTTGACATGTTGACTTAGATACTGTTAACAAATGACCAGACTGTCAAAGTCATTGGTAGTCTTGTAACCTCAACACTCAAGCGGCAATCTCTGGGGCTAAAAAGTGAAGCCAACGTGGAAGTGCCTAAAACAGCAGTTCCTTTATTGGCCACTTGAGGCTGGCTCCGAAAGTGACTCAATCCCCATAGACCCTCATGAAATGTCCAACTTAACAGCAGTAATAGACATGTTGACATCCTGGTCAAAAAAACCCCCAAAACATTTTGGTCTCTATAACTCACCCGTTAACATTTTAGTAAGGCGTAAAGTAATGCATATTTAAGGGCTGGGCCGCTTTTAGTGACAGGCTGTCTGCGAGGTGTCGCTACACCCTGAGTCATATCCACTTCTGACTCATGCACAGTTCACCCTCTCTTCAAGTATGGTCACATCTGGCTCCTAAAATCCAAGATGGCAACAGTCATATGCTGATCTCAAGGCTCTAAAACAGGAGTGGGAGACGACATGGTAGCTGCGTCCATTATTTCATACCTTCTATTAATCACAATCAGGATTTAGGCTTCTTGCAATTAAATGGATATGATCAATTGCCGTTTAATTGTGTGCTCTGCACATAGAAACTTTGCTGCATATGAAATCAAGAGCTTCCAGCAGCAGCACTGTGAAAAACTTTTCAGAATGTTGCAACTGCAGATGGGCAAATTAAAAATTATCCGTCATCAGTCATCCTCATCTCTTGTTTGGACATAGGAGAGAACAAATTATATGCAAAAACTGCATTAGACTTGTGTCTGCGCCACAAAGCAACACAACTAAATTGTGAAACCGCCTGAAAAAATACCACAATCAGCAGTACGATGAATAAATGAAGGCCAAAAAGAATAATGTCGCTGACGTTACCGTGAGTTTACCTTGTTCAGTCAACTCAGACGCTCATAACAGCGACACTGCAGTGCGTCATGGTACCTTGACTGCTGTAAAAAAGAAAATGAATTGAAATTAAAAAAAAGGAATATGCACTGAATGCATGTGAAGAAGGACCTTGTTTTGATGTGAAGATCTGTTAATTAGCAGGAATGTAGCACAATATGAAATGAAAGCAGTGCTCTGTTGCTTCAATTTAGGGTAAAAAGTTTTGGTACAGTTTTCTTTAAAAAATCTTTCTAGGAGATGCACTGTGAATAAGGACCAGTCTTTTTTGAAGCAAGCATTGGCACATTAGTAGGGATATAGCACAACATGACAATGAAAGTAATGCTTTGTTAATTTAAATGTGAAAATGCAACAATATTTTTCATTCATTTATTTTCTAACCGCTTCATCCTCTTGAGGGTCGCGGGGGGGACTGGAGCCTATCCCAGCTGACATCGGGCAAGAGGCAGGGTACACCCTGGACAGGTCGCCAGACTATCACAGGGCTGACACATAGAGACAGACAACCATTCACTCTCACATTCACACCTACGGACAATTTAGAGTTATCAATTAACCTAGTCCCCAATCTGCATGTTTTTGGACTGTGGGAGGAAGCCGGAGTGCCCGGAGAGAACCCACGCTGACACGGGGAGAACATGCAAACTCTGCACAGAAGGGCTCCCACATCCGGGATCGAACTGGCAACCCTCTTGCTGTGAGGCGACAGTGCTAACCACCACACCACCGTGCCGCCTGCAACAATATTTTTCCCTAAAAATAATGACTGACAACAGTGATCTCAATATTGATCAGAATATTTGGGATTATGATTTTGGCTTTAATCACGCAGCCCTGGTCTATGATGTTACCCCGTGATTTTAAGCATTTAATGTGAAAAAAGCATTTAATGTGAAAATTAAAAAATGCCTTCCTTCAATATTAGAAAATGTTGGAGTATCAGTAAATCTTGGCTGTGTTTTTTTAATCACACCCAAGATAAAAAAGGACTGTGAGGCCTCATTCTGACAAACATCAACTGGTATCAGGGCGCTAGGGAGATGAGCCAGACAGCCCATGTTCCTAGAGTGAACCATGTGCTGGCAATAAATCATTGGACCCTTCTACCCAGTTGGGTTCCGAGCATGCCAGGAAACCGTTGTTTCCTTAAATTTTCCTCCGTCTGATGCAGAGAGAACAAACTCTCTGTGCTGCCAACAGCTCTGAACACGGCACCAGGAGTTTATCGCAACGATTTGTCGAAAAGAAAATATTTGTTGGAACGTAATGAAAAGGTTACTTTGAAAGGTTGACACACAGGCGAGAGAAAACCGCAATAAACTTGAAAGCTCAGAGCAAACTTTTCACAGGTTATTGCAGTTTTCATGGCAATGTTTGCTTTATTGAATTTTCTCAAGGTTAATTCACAAGTGCTTGTTTACTTCCCCGCACCATTTTTATTCCCCAAATACTTGAAATTTAATTGACACCTAGTGCTGAAAAGCATGTGCTGAATTGAAATACCTCACACATTCAGTTAATGTCTCCAAACACCATCCATATGAGAAGACAACAGTTAAATTAATTATATGGTTAAGTTACACAACACAATCTAATCACAAAAGAGTATTTCCAAGTGTGATGTACACAGTGAAGAGCTGCATAATCTCAAGTGACAGACTTTTCTGTAAGATCAAAGTGACAAATTGTATCATTTAAAGAAATTGCCACCACAGCTGAGATGTAATAGCTCAGAGCAAACATGCCAGATCAAACAGTCATGGTCAGAGATGTGAAGTCTGAACACAGCAGCATAAACAGCTCAGGATATCACCACCTCTTCACACAGCCAAGGTCCGCTGTCTCATTATAGGAGACATGCTAGCTGTCATATATATGCAGAGCAGTTCACAAGGAAAGGCGCCATTTAGGAACATTTAACAACAGTGTAAAAAGATTAGAAGAAGAGGGGGATGTTTAACTGTAGCAACCATATAGCTGTTGTTTTTCATGTTGTGTGTTTCCAGTTAATGTGTTGAATGAAAAACAAGATGTTAATGACTTAACATGAGAGCCATTTGGTTATAATTATATTATTTCTGTGTATTACTTTCTGGAAAAACAGTTGAGAAATTCTTAATGGATAAAATAATAGAGATTATTCTTTCTTATTATTTTCCCAGTTCATTGATTCATAATTTGGCTATTAAAATGTCAGAAAATAGTAATAAAAAAATGCTGTCACAATATCATAAAGCCCAAGATGGTGTCTGCCACTTGCTTGTTTTAGTTTAGCCAACAGTCCAAAACCTAAAAATGTGCAGTTAATTATCACATAGGACAAAGAAAAGCACGACTTGACCTTCGATAGGGGGCAGGGGGTGCCACTGGGGGGGGCGGGGCGTCCCCCTAATATAATGGTAGCAGAAACACTGGGTGTTGTTGACTCAAGTTAAGTTATGATTAGATATAACATAAAATGGGAAGATAGACGATGTAAGGGTTAGAGACTAGACACAATTAGTCTAATGCTGTATTGTCATCCATTACTGATGATCAGATATGCTATATTTAGAAAATTTCCACCACTTTATTTTGCCTTCAGACAGCCCTTTCTGATGGGCAACTGAAGCCATTATCTTAAAGCCACCAGACAAAAACAGTAATTTTACACTGCAGGGACAACATGGGAGTTTCTACTCTGCAACTGCCTCAACTGGTTAGTGTGTAAGGTAAAGAGAAAAAGGTGGCTAAAATATGTCCTGCTGTGGCCCCAGTCCATAGCAGTGCACTGCTTAGCGCCCATGCTAGTAGATTTAGTTTATTAAAGACTTTAGCAAAGCAACACAGTACATACAGCCACTTTGTTTAAAGGTCAGGGGTCATCCCTGAGGATGGCCCAGATGAAGGCCACAAGTCAAAACGTATTGTTAATAAGGTTCATCTACTGTAAGTGTTGCATGAGTTTTAACCAATTTAGACATCTGTCCCTTCTCCATGCACCTTGGGAGTAAGTGAAATCGTTCCAGAAACCTCCACCCTGCTTCTACAGGTGGAGACAAAGAAACACCTCACAGGATCAGAAACTTGAATAATGGACTGCACTTATAAAGCTCTTTTCTCATTCACCCATTTACACACATACAGTACAGGCCAAAAGTTTGGACACACCTTCTCATTCAATGCGTTTTCTTTATTTTCATGACTATTTACATTGTAGATTCTCACTGAAGGCATCAAAACTATGAATGAACACATGTGGAGTTATGTACTTAACAAAAAAAGGTGAAATAACCGAAAACATGTTTTATATTCTAGTTTCTTCAAAATAGCCACCCTTTTCTCTGATTACTGCTTTGCACACTCTTGGCATTCTCTCCATGAGCTTCAAGAGGTAGTCACCTGAAATGGTTTCCACTTCACAGGTGTGCCTTATCAGGGTTAATTAGTGGAATTTCTTGCTTTATCAATGGGGTTGGGACCATCAGTTGTGTTGTGCAGAAGTCAGGTTAATACACAGCCGACAGCCCTATTGGACAACTGTTAAAATTCATATTATGGCAAGAACCAATCAGCTAACTAAAGAAAAACGAGTGGCCATCATTACATTAAGAAATGAAGGTCAGTCAGTCCGGAAAATTGCAAAAACTTTAAATGTGTCCCCAAGTGGAGTCGCAAAAACCATCAAGCGCTACAACAAACTGGCACACATGAGGACCGACCCAGGAAAGGAAGACCAAGAGTCACCTCTGCTTCTGAGGATAAGTTCATCCGAGTCACCAGCCTCAGAAATCGCAAGTTAACAGCAGCTCAGATCAGAGACCAGATGAATGCCACACAGAGTTCTAGCAGCAGACCCATCTCTAGAACAACTGTTAAGAGGAGACTGCGTGAATCAGGCCTTCATGGTCAAATAGCTGCTAGGAAACCACTGCTAAGGAGAGGCAACAAGCAGAAGAGATTTGTTTGGGCCAAGAAACACAAGGAATGGACATTAGACCAGTGGAAATCTGTGCTTTGGTCTGATGAGTCCAAATTTGAGATCTTTGGTTCCAACCGCCGTGTCTTTGTGAGGCGCAGAAAAGGTGAGCGGATGGATTCCACATGCCTGGTTCCCACTGTGAAGCATGGAGGAGGAGGTGTGATGGTGTGGGGTGTTTTGCTGGTGACACTGTTGGGGATTTATTCAAAATTGAAGGCACACTGAACCAGCATGGCTACCACAGCATCCTGCAGCGACATGCCATCCCATCCGGTTTGCATTTAGTTGGGCGATCATTTATTTTTCAACAGGACAATGACCCCAAACACACCTCCAGGCTGTGTAAGGGCTATTTGACCAAGAAGGAGAGTGATGGAGTGCTGCGGCAGATGACCTGGCCTCCACAGTCACCGGACCTGAACCCAGTCGAGATGGTTTGGGGTGAGCTGGACCGCAGAGTGAAGGCAAAGGGGCCAACAAGTGCTAAACACCTCTGGGAACTCCTTCAAGACTGTTGGAAAACCATTTCAGGTGACTACCTCTTGAAGCTCATGGAGAGAATACCAAGAGTGTGCAAAGCAGTAATCAGAGCAAAGGGTGGCTATTTTGAAGAAACTAGAATATAAAACATGTTTTCGGTTATTTCACCTTTTTTTGTTAAGTACATAACTCCACATGTGTTCATTCATAGTTTTGATGCCTTCAGTGAGAATCTACAATGTAAATAGTCATGAAAATAAAGAAAACGCATTGAATGAGAAGGTGTGTCCAAACTTTTGGCCTGTACTGTACATGCACGCCTATGGTGACGAAGCTGCCACGCAAGGCTTGGGGTTCAGTGTGTTGCATAGGAACATTTAGACATGTGGACAGGAGGACCTACCTCCCAAGCCACAGTTTTTGCTTTGAAATCTAGACTTATGTATACATGACGCTCACTGGCTTCATTACATTTCATGTAAACGTCTTATCCTCAGTATGGTCATCTAAGTGCACTTGTGGGAAAGAAGTGGTTGTGTATCTGCAGAGTCAAAAAAGTATTTGTGCCAGTAATCACCAGTCAGACCACTGGGGATGTCTCATTAATGTCTCATGGCTGATACATAATGATGCAATACGTCATGAGCCATGCATGCATGATGTATGTGGGTGTATTTGCTTATGTCACATTCCTTTCTCCAGAGATTCAGAGTTGTGAGCTGCTGTGATTACTGCACCACAGAGGAATGCACTGACATGCCCTCAACCTCTCCTTGTCCACAGTCAGTAAATCACATGAAAACAAAGCTGCAAAAGTCTGTCACCATGCCGACTGATGGCGGTAATAGTTACATGCTTCTTTGACTGATTATATAAAAAAGCTTAAATCACAGTTGACCTTTTACGTCTCGCTGTAGAAAGTGCCAAATCCCCCACATTAACTATTGCGTAAAGCATTCCTGGTGGAATTGCAATGCCGTATCATTAAGGAAAATCAAGATGAATTTTTTTGTTCAGCACACAGGTGTAACAAGATGACAAAAGCCCCGCACTAATCAAGTTATTTTTAACGAAGCGAGTGGCTGCGAGCTGTGACATTGCATGTGATTTGTCTGAGTTAAAGTGATGGAGATTGCGGAGAACAAAGGTCAGTTTCTGTTAGGTGATCATTTAAATCTATGGAAACACAAACACGCTTGACAAAACGAAATGACACGCTAGCCAATTGCAATCAACGTTGAGAAAGTAATCAGTGCTTGATTAGATGTAATGCTCCCCGTATTGATCCCCCTCGGCACCAGGAGGCCGCTTCAAGTGCTCTGAATGAGAAGCATTCGATCACCCGGTGAGGTTAAACACAGACTGTTACAGAGTGGATTGCCTTGGACAACAGGAATGACAGGCAGGAATGAGATAACTGCCTGTGATTCTTGGCTGAATCAACGTTTACCCTCTTCTGCCAACATGTTGCTGCTGATATATCCGTCGGAAACGCTGTCAGCTATTTCTCTTTATTTATTTTCCGTGTCAAAATTGATTATTTTTTTCAAGTGTCTGGCAGACAACCCTTTGACACTGAAATCTCACTGCTGCTATGATGTGACAAGACAGCGCAGAATAAAGTCTGGCCAAGAAAAAATAAATATTGCCGTTATATTGTGATGCCCCTGGATTGAGGGCTTTACAGACAATAAATTACTGTGGCTCAGATATTATCATTATTATTTTTTTTGACTGCTGTCATACGGAAAGATGTGAGAAAAGTTAAGTTCAAACGTGACAGCTGTGATACCGTGATATTCGTCACACTGTTGATCCCATGTTTTTTTTCTTCTCGTTTAAAATTAACAGGTTGCTTATCCCAGCTATAAACCCACATCTTTATTAAGAAGTGACAAAATGTGTGAATGCAGAGCGAGATCATTTCACTTTTTTTCTAATGACACTGAATGTTTTTCGAGGGTGTCTTGATTCAAATGGCATTATCTAGCACCTCATTATTTCGGAACATTATCACTTGTTTGAACAAGGTGAAATTGTATTAAGAAGAGTGATAGAAAATCTCACCTGCCTGCCATTTTTGTACTTGATTTGACAGAAACACAAATAATGACTTGTTCTGTGAATAAATGCTTGATGGTGTAAAATGACTTCAAAGTCAAGATGACATGAAAAATGTTGCCTTATTTTTACCCTTTTAGATCATAATTGTGCACCTGTTTAACAATACATGAAATAAACCCTACACAAATCAATTTATTTGTTATCTCATATCAAAATCTGTTTTCTTCATGTAAAACAAAATATGAAGCATGCTAATGTCAGCTAATATGAGCTGTATTTCCTCATCACTGGTGACACAGATCGAAGTCTGCACCTTGTTTATCATCCACAGAACAGGCTGCAGTGAGAGTCCCTCTCCATGGGATATTTAAAAATAGTGGGTTTGTGCATTCAGTCCTTCTAAGGCAAGCTCAGGAGTTTAGTGTTGCCGTAGCCCACAGGAACTACGCTCCAAGATGCTTTATTTTCTCCAAGTGAGGATTAGAATATATGCTGTTCACATAACCTGGTCTAAATTAATATATATAAACCCTTAAATATCCACTCATTACTAAAAGTATATATCATATAAAAACTAAAGTGATGGTCAAAGTTGTCACGGTGAAATTTAAGGTGTGCTGATTGATTCAGGTCATCAACTCATGCATTGAGTAACATTACAAGTTAACGTTCCACCTTAAATGGCTATTGACCAATCAACAGACTGCAGTGTTCACAGCTCCACCTTTTAGTACCAGATCTGTGTGCTAGGTACCCCAACAGAGGGGAGACCAAAAATGGGGACGGTATAGAAAGGTTCCATTGGTACCATCCACCACTTTTCACAGTGGAAATGAAAAAAGTGTACCAAACTTAACTGTGCCGTTACCGTACTGCTCTGTGGAAATGGGACTATAGAGCATATATTGAACTTCGTCTCTCTCCTTGGCAAATACTACTATCCTGCTGGTGAACACTGTCAGGATTCGCTGTGATGACACAACCTCTTTTCAACAACCAAATCAAATTCCCCCCCATGTCATAGCCCACCTGCCTGTTCTGTTACACTTGAAAGTAGGTTACGATACTGAAGCTATTGAAATACCGTTTTAACTGGACTTTAATGCTCCGCTAATGCAGTGAATTTATAATTTAACTGACTGTCAGATGATGAATGTGATTCAGATTCAGATTAAGATTAAAAAATAGCCACTCCCTCATTCACTGTACTGGAGTTCAGTTGATTTCCAGTTTTGCCAGTCTGGTCCGGTGCATGACCCTAAACTTAAAGGATCAACTGTACTTGAAGGACATTCCTGACAGTATACATTAAGAAGTCCTTAAAGTGTATCACAGTGTACAGACATGAGAGATAGCAGGTAAATCTGAGAGCAACTCTACACTTCTAAGCCGATTCTGTAAAAACTCCTGATCTTGCAATCCTCGGGACCTTGTTCGGCCCCCATCAGCCCTGACACACACAGAGCATGACAACTGCTATGCTTCAAACAGCCTATATGTCCCCTATAAGGCCAGGCCAGTCACCTCATCTGAGAGATTAGAGCAGGCTGCAGAGGTACAATTTCTCTGGGGGAAAAGAAAAACTCATTTTTCCTCAGTTTGGGGTCGACTCAGTGCCGTTTAAGAGTAAAAAATCCCCTGTGATGGCGTCTTTGAGGGGTGTCCACTAGCAGATGGCAGCTTCCAGTGGGGTGCCATTTGGTTTATTCCTATCTTTGGCCTGCACAGGTGGGTGGTGGTGCAGATCTCGCTTTTTGCTTTCTCCTCTGGGGAATCTTTAGCTGGCCGGGGTTTGATGTGACAGAGCCCCAGCCAAATAATCACAGCTCAGACAGAGGGGGGTGTGCAAGCCTTCACCCCATGCAGCATCCAGGGATTTGTGGAAAGTTGTCTCAAGGGAGAGTGGGGGCTGTGGGTTGGACGCCTGGCAAGTACTGTTTGATAGACAGATGATATATGTGGAATGGGATCAAAAGGGGGGATTTTGGCCAAGCGGTGGTTTTCACAGTAGTGTGCGGCTGAGTGGCTCAGTTTCTCAGCCGGTCTGTGTTTTTGTCATCTTTTTTTATCTCTTCTTCAAACTCTTAGTCTTTGTGATCTCTTCCTCAATCCACTCTTTGTCATCTGAGTTATTGTTCCTTTATTCTCACTCCCGTTTTATTCTGTGAGAGGCGGCAGTGCCGGGGCTTTCAGGATGGATGCTCCCGCTAAGGGCTTGTCCATGGGCATCACATCAGCTTTACTCAATTTTGCTGACGGCTCACTCTGGACTGTCAACAGTTGCTTTTCTTCTCATCCGCCAACACGGTCCGTAATTACTTTCATCATCACCCTCACTATCATTATCATCATCAACCCTATCGCCATCATTTTCAATCGTATGCCCTGTTTTGACCGTTCAATCTGTCTTTCTGTCAGAATGCTTGGCAACTCGGAGCACAGTCATTTCCACAGTATTACAGACTAATTCAGACTATAACTGCTCACTGAAAAATAGGGCAGAGAAATGCATTTCCAGATCTCAAGCACCACTCCTGAGCAGAACAACAACAAAATAGCTGGCTGTGTGCAAATTGCAGCTTTTGCATGTCTAGGCAAACACTCTAACTACTCCACTCTCAACACGTGCTGCACCTGTGGAATCTGTTTACAGTTTTCAAAACCAGCAGTCTTGATGACGAGAGGTGGAATCATTAGGCAGCGGGGGTAAAATGGCGTGTGCTTTTGCTTAGTGCTGCACTCTGTGGGCAATGGGCAAGAAATAACAAATTAGCTATCTATAGTTGCCTCGGGAATTTTTCCTGTTCATTTGCAACAAAACTTTGTCTGCCATTATATCCCAGGCTCGAGGAGGAAACTGCAGACATAAGATGCTAATTTAAGAAAGCTGAACTGGTGCATAATTGCACAGTGGGAAGTGTTACATACCAGAGAGAGGAGCAGAGAGCTGATCTGAGCACTGTCTGAAATTAACTTTTTTTGACTCGCCAGCCAAAAGGAATGGTAGATGAAGCAACCCACTGGCCAATATAATAAATTGCCTCGATGTGTCAAATATACTTTTGTTTGAGTACATTTAGTTGGGATAATAAGGTCTTGTGTTTAATACAAGCCTAAAGAAGAGGCCAGAGCAATGTTTGAACAAGTAGCAAAACTATTTTGCTGCAAACACATCCTTAAGTGTGGCGAGATTTACTTCCCAAATGGAAAATCTACCTGTGCCTGGTGCTTTGCAGGTGTTTATTTCAGAGTAGGGATGCTAATTTAGAATTTTCTTTGTGACCAATAGCTGACCAAGCTGGGGAAGTTGAGTGTCCGCCCACCCAGCACGCATAGAGTGACTAGGCTAACTGTTAGCGTAACACGGCTAATGTTATCTAACTGGTTAAACAACAATGTTGAGCCGTTTCTGTGTCAGTTAGTTAGGACTGCTTAATGGCTTGGTGTCACATGTTAACTGCTGCTATTGTGTTAGCTCATACTAACCAGGCAGACTTTGACTTTTGTTCTCATACAGGTGTCCACCCCTGCCTCTGGATCATAAGCTTGTCAAACGGGGGCCACAGTTGTCTTCCAGGAGGAACATTTTGGCATTGCTAGTTTCAGAATTTCATCCATACTACATCCAGAGTAGCTTCTTGTCTGTGTTGGCTTAAAGGTTAAAAGTGCTTGTGGAGTTTTTGACCACTACAGGTGCTTTGGGGCAGTGGTTTAAGGAGTGGGCCCTAGGCCTCTCACAGTAATTACACACACAGTGAAAGGCCTTGGACCAGTTTCTATTGGCCAAATTTTGTGCTACTCCTATAAAGGCACTATTGTTTTATATGTTCTTTCAAATTCAAATGTCTGCATATTCTTAAGAGTTTAATGATCATTGCTCATTGAAAATGGTGTACTTACATTATTAGGCTGATATATCAGTGGCATACATTTGCCCTGACAAAGGGGTCTTTTGAGTACCTCTGCTACGCTGGGTCATATTGGTGCAAAATCAGTGCACAATCCACATGTAAATGGTCTGTTTTAATTCTACCTCAGAAATTTGCTATATCAGCATCCACATTGGTAATTAGTGAATTTCTCCTTTCTGAAATAGTTATCAGTCTCAAAAATCCCGAATCAATCGGACACCACAAACCTGTGTAGCTGCAGCAACAAAAGGTTAGCTTGTCTGGTGCACTCCCACCACCCACCCCTGTGAGCTATTGCCACACAAAGAATCCAATTCAGTGGGAAACACTGTAGACCTTTGATAACTTTACAAGAATAAGATGAAATTGGATACAAGGAAAACTGGCCTGTAAAACTGAATTCATTTTACACAAACAACCATAATTCTAACTGCAGCCACTGAGGATGTTTTTCATATTGTTTCCTTGTAAGAATTTAGAAATGCCTACAGAAATGATCATAACAATTTGTATGTGTGAATGAACAAGATGAAAAGCATCAGAAGCCTGAGCGAGTTGCCTCTGCGCTCAACATTATAATCTGCTGTTCAACAAAGACATCTGAAATCACAAAACACCCAGAGAGAGAGAGAGAGGGGAAACAAGCTGAAGAGCTACCAGGTAACTACCGAGCAATTCAGTGTTCTCTGCAGAGGTAGCCATTTCCTCACTTGGAAGATAAAGGGATGATGGATCATTTGATACGGCCGTGTTTTAGATAGATGTGGTTATATGGCTACACAAACACAAGGGAGTCATTTTCCTCACAGCGGGAGGCTCTCACTGCAGAGACCAGCACTAACCATGTGAATAACACGTCTTCATTAGCTGATATATATCTACGTCGGACCATCACCCAGGTTTACACTGGGGGCACGTCACGGTTGGCTTTAAATCAGGTTGTTTATGAATATTGCGGAGGTGTGATAATATGTCTGTTTATTGTAGATGTTGATATAAAACAGCTCCTTTTATGCCCAGGAGGGCACGCTGTGTTTTTACGAGCTGCACCGCTTGTCTCTGTGATTAAAGACGTGTAAGACTATAAACTTTTACAGCACAGGAATAATTGCCGGCTGTTTTTAGGAATATGAAATCTCTCCAAAGGGATCTAAAAGAGTAAACTGGACCAGAGAATAAACCTGTGATGAACAATGTCATGGCTCAAAGCTTTGTGATTGTTTGCTGCAAAATCCAGACATAAATCACACCACACATGAAAACGTCTTCAGCGTGAACTGTAAAGAATTTATGACACGCTGTTTATTTCATAGGACATCAAACATAACTTATTAATGATCACTTTCAAAATAATTGCTGGCAAATGACAAACTGCTGACACCTGAAAACACTGAGTCATCCCTCTCAATCCTCTGTGTATGACTGAACAGTGCTGAAAGCAATGTTGGAGGCACACTATATCGCACAAACCCATATACAAAGGTAGGTGCTGATAAAGTTTCATCATATTTTGTTGCTTTAATGAGGCAAAATATTCCTTAAAAATTATTATTTATTATATTTATATATTTATTATATTTTTTTTTATTATATTTATTATTATATAATTATATTATTATTATTATTAGACTGTTCAAGAGTTACAGCTTTTCTAATCACTTCAATAAAAGGGAACTAGTCCTCACAAATTGCATATAATCCTCAAAATCATGTTTCATGTGGCGACTGTTGCATGCACGTTTACAAAACCATCCTCAGCTTGCTCTGTGTTTAGACTATGTGTCTGTGCATGTACAATATAAATATTTTCTATCAACCAAAGAAACCAAAACAATACAAAACCAAATATTTGGTCTCTGAATCTTTTGAATCTTTCAAGCCTTTTAACTGCACATTTCCACTCCAAAAATATTATGATTGCAGAGAGAAACTCTGATTGCTCTCACTGTGTGGCACTACCTAAAAAACAAACACTTTCCTCTATGAATGTTTAAATCTGCATGGGAAAATGTCCCAGACATGAATTCAGCTGCTTCACTATGTGTGTAAATTGTCTTCAGGGTCAGACCAGGAACAGGAACTTTGATTTGTTTGACTGATGCATGAAAAATGTGACCTTGTGAATGGATGTGGTCGTATTGTTTTACAACAAAGTTAAACTGCACTGTAATGACAGGTACATTGCAAACTGCATGGGTAACAACAAGTAATTTGAACTCTTTGAGTCATAGTGAATGTAGGCCCAGTACTCTTTACCTACGAACAATAGTTGTGGTTGAGGAGTGAACATGGACAAGTTGATGACAGCGACTCAAACCGCAGTGCTGCTGCCATTGTTTGTATTGAAGTCTTTGAAATTGTTGAAATATATATTTTTCATTTTGATACCTGAGGGTTTTCTTTTGTTAGTTTTTAAAGGTTTTGTGTGCAACATACAGAGCATTATTATGTAGCAACGTCGATTTCTTATGTAAATATATGGTGTGGTAATGGTGTCCTGAGCAGCAAATGAAGTCATGCTACCTCTGCGTTTGTTGTAATTCAAACTCCTCTGTGCTCTGTTGTGATAAGCTGGTCCGACATTTTCTGTATCCCACTGGCTAGCTTATTGCCGCTGCTTTGCACTGCGCTCATACTGTACCATGGTTACCGCTGATATCGGGATGATGTCGTTGCAGAAGGGGAATTCCCACCCTTTGGTTGCTCCGGTTAAGACTAGGAGTGTAAATCACAAGTTTCATCATGATACAATGTTGTATCGATTCGTTGGACACTGATATCTTTTGCACGTATCACAGCCTGCCACGATATATTTCGATTTGATTCATTTCAGGGGGGTGGTGCACTGGTTAGCACTGTCGCCTCACAGCAGGAAAGTTCTGGTTTTGAATCCGACAGCCGGCTGGGGCCCTCCTGTGTGGAGTCTGCACGTTCTTCCTGGTTTTCTCCGGGTGCTCCAGCTTCCTCCCACAGTCCAAAGACATGCAGGTTAATTGGTGACTCTAAATTGTCTTTTTTGATCATGTAATTGATAAATTGATCCAGATGGATGTATTGTTTCACCCCTAATTTATTTATTTATTTAAAAAAAGGAACAGTGTGCATTAATCAACATTCTAACAAATGCAAATGCACCCAAATTAGCTGAAAGGCTAGTTTTCATTGGCAGTCGCTCCGCCAGCTGTAAAAAAGCTTCCTAGAAAAATTAAAATCAACAATATAATACAGCATGTAAAACAGGTGGAAACATATTGCATTATAACAAAAAACACATCACATATAATACGGTAACAGGCAAAATCCACCGTCACATGTGATGGTTAAATATTGTTTGTATCGGTGTTCATATCTTTGGGTGTCAGCAAGCTGTTTCTTGGCATTAAACTTAAACTTAGATAGAGGAGGAGGTGCTAAACCACCTAATTAACACTGTAAGCTCTGTCTGCTGGCATTGTTTAGAGCTGTCTATGGAGTAAGCACCATTAACTGCCAGCCGCTGGCTCAGCCACCTCCATGTTTGGACCCCTGTCCAGACTGCTCAGAGGCTCTGAATTCTGCATAGAGCCTTTGTAAATTTCAGTTCAGGCTGGCTCCAGCCGCGAGAAATAAAGAATTTAACTGTTTAAAAAAAAGAGGACACTTCCAGTTGACAGCTAAATCACATAAGCATGGCTCAGGCTATTATGTTGCACAGACATGCCAATTATAACTCTTTACAGTGAACATTTGAGATATTGTTCTCTTACAGACAGCTGTCATTTTTTAAGATTGACAGTTTAGCATGACTGATTTTTGAGGCGGGTTCCAAAACTTTGAGAGATTAAAAGAAAAATCGTGTTGTGTTTTTTTCAGAGAATGGGGCTCAAGATATGTCTTGAGTAGGACACTTTTCAGTTTAAAAATAAATAAATAAATAAAGAAAGAAAGAAAGAAAGGACAAACGTAATGGCTTCACTGTTTTGTCATTTCTGCCCATTTATCGACCCTGCTTTAGTTTACAATTTATCCCTGAATTAAGAAACATCCGTTGACGCACAACCTTAACCCAAGATCCACTCACTCATTTGTGTTAATCAGAGGATGTATTTTGCTCAGCACTCTTGGAAATGTGGATGTTGATAGTTCATTCTTTACAGCAGATAATAAAAGCTTTGGAACAAGTCGACCTTGAATTCAGATTGCTTTGTCAACAGCTGTCTTCTAATTATTTAAGATTGTTTAGTAGATTTAGGTAGCACATCTAGCAGCAGAAACACAAAAGAACAGTCTATTGATTAGATTTTTTTTCCAGCATGTAGACATCCCTTTCTCTATCGCGTACTCTATCTTTGAACGGCATAGTAACAACAAAATGTGATAAAACCTCCTGTCTCGTTTTGCTCATTTTCTGCCTGCTTTTCTGTCCTGTTGCAAACACCTGAATTATTTTAAAAACAGTTGTCACCAGCATTTATGTATACAAAAGAATGAAAGGAAGAAACAAATGAGGTGCAAGTTTCTGTGAACACTCTGAGGGTCCATGAGGCCTAGAATAAAGCTGCAACAAAAGATCCATTTAAATTCCAGCGTTGCAATGTGTTGAATTTAAAACCCATTTTAAAACGGGCGAGTTGTGTTTCAGACTAAACACAATAAACGTGTCACAACTCCACATGAAGAATGCTGCATGACACACGCTCATTTGTCTCCCTATAGAGACACCACTAAACAGGTTGCAGACAAGCTGCAGTACTTCTGCAGAGTATCGCCTGGGACGCTGCCATCTGTTTGTGCACACAGGCTTGTATCTCTTTGTTGGAAGACAAACTGCTGCTCCAGCCACTTTATGTTAATCATTATCCATATATATACCTAAACAAATGAAAGTTAGAAAGTAACGTCAAACAGAAACTGAACTTGCTGTTGCACTAACTGTCGCCTGCTGTAGAAATGACTCACCAGGTGTGTTTTCTCAAGATTAAACTTTTCGGTTTAGTTTCGTTTCATTTCACAGAAGTATGGATTTAATATGCTCTGATGCTGCTGCTCAGCTGACCTCATTACATGCACCTGGGACAACAGGTTCCATTTAACCTCCATTGTATTTGTGCTAATAATCATGTTCCTCATACTTGAGGTGCATAACCTAATAGTTACAGGTGTACAACCTCTAATTACAAATGATGTGATTACAGAGGGAATGTGCTACTCATGAGACAGGCAATCAAGTTTGTGGGAGTTAACCAAAGAAACATGTTACCAGGTTTCTTTTCAGCAGAATGCTTTCAGTTGTCTTTATGAATATTTTGGGAAACAAGCATTTTGTTTTAAAGTTTGTCGAACTTCAGTTCTTTCACAGTGTCTATGACTACCATCCATCTGATCCCTGCCCCTGGTACAGAGTGCTGTGAGTCTAATGTCAATAATGAACTACTAAGAAAAGACAATGCCAATAACTACCTGCACCCCACTTATTATTCAAGAAGCCAGTTCTATAAAAAACAAGCTATCATTTTCATGTGCTGTCATGAAGTCAGAGAGGCACATGCTCCTCCATTTATCACAAATTTAGGCTCGTTCTTTCTATCTGAATTCTGAATTTTGGCTTCACCTTCTCCCAACTCACAAATCTTTGACCTTAAACATTGTTATCTCATTTACTCATGTGACCAGTCAGAGAGGGGATATGCTACTCATCACATCAACAATCCTTTTTGTCACCTCTTGTAAAGTTTGTGTGATTGTAGACATATATTTGATCTATCGACAGGACATGCATATTTATGTATCTCTACTTAAGCAGTTAGTAGTATTTAATTACTGATAGTAGACACTGATTGTGTGGACCTTGACCATAATAACCTGTGTTGGGCTCCTTGAAGCACAGTACACATAGCCAGGTTTCGACAGTTAACGGTTGCCATAGGCAACCAATTCTTGGCCTTTGGTTATCATCACTTTTAAACATAATTATCAAAATAGGGACAGCAAACAGCATATAAAACTCTAAATAAATATTTGTTGCATTAATGATCTCTAAATATGTGTCTGTGTGCTTTTACTTGCGTGCCCTCAGGTTTCTATTTTAGAGACAAAGGTGAAGCAAATTAAGTTGTGTGACTGCAGGGTGAAAAGTAACCTTATAACAAACGAATGTACAAATTGATTGAACTGACAAAGAACCAGATGAACCTGAAAACACAAACAACTGTTCAGTAGCTGTAGTAAAGCTTTGTTAAATATTTTTTATGTCACGCTTTTTATTAAGATGACTTTAAATTGTGTAGTATCTTGATTACTCAAAATATGAGGTGACTAAAAATGGCAGCTATATTTTCAGTTTTACAAACCAAAAGCTAATGCCTGGTTGCCAGTCGAGCACGGTCTCACTTCGAAGTTGTTGAAATCCAATGCTTGGTCAGTGATTTGCGGCGTCAGAAACCAACGAAAAAAGGTGTCCTTTAATGTCAGCATGATACGCAGCTGGTTGCTGTTATTGTGTAACAGCGCCCAGCGGCGTCAGGGGGAAACGTGGCAGGACAAGGATGAAAGTTTAAGTGGGGAAAGTCTGGGTGGGGCGAGAGGGAGTGATGGTGGATGGGTCCAACAAACACCGACTTTCACCCGAGAGAGCTGTGTTCGTGACAAAGAGTTGGCCAGTCTGGCAGCCACTTTTAAAAGTTCGTGTTGAACCCTGACAGCACACTATAAATGGCAACTTCATTATATTTTGCACAGAAAAACCAGAAACCAGCCAGTATTGGAGCCATATCAGTTTGGGCCATTTGGTATCACACAAATTTTATGTAAGAAAATGCACTGTTTTAGCATGATATAAATTAAAATTACAGCTTCAAGACCACAAGATAAAGTAATAATGCAGGGTCAAGTTGATATTGTTCCTTAATGATGCAAGTCCCTGAACACATTTGTAAGCTTTCAAATTACCAAAAACCAACTGAGACACAGTGAACCTGGAGCTGAGGAGTTGCCTGCCCTGCCTGGTTGGTAATCCAGCCTTTGTGCAGACCTTTGCTGTTCCAAAAGTCACTAACTCCTAGTTACAAAACAAAATAACACATTTGTCACAGAAGGAAGAAAGTCTTGGGGGTTTATTTGGGTCAGCCTTGACATTTTTGTAATTGTGTGTGTGAGTTTATGTTCTTCCCTCAATGTCAAATAAACTGTAAGCTTAGCTGCTTGGACTTAAATTGCTGCTTACAGCTGGAAAATAGAAGTGAGTCATCTGAGTCAGTGATGCTTCAGTGCTTTGACTTGTGCGTTGCAGCACATTTATTTGAACGTGGTTAATGTAAACCTGTGATATTGATCAATACATATGTACTTTTAAGGGTAATATAAACATTGACCGTAACACTACAAACCCTCATTAGCTTTATGCTCAGGCAGACAATACTGTACAATTAAACGTGTTTGCTATATTGCAGTAAAACAAAAATAATCTTGATGTCCATACTGTTAAATTGGTGTCAGATTATGCCGAAAAGTATAAAGAACTACACATTTGAGAGACCATAAATAGCCCTGACTTGATCAGCCATAATCAGGTCATTTACATCTTAAACAGACCTCAATATATTCATCATCACCTCCTCTGTGATCTTTTTATAGTAAACAGGTCGACCCAACAACAACCGCTGTAATTACTGAGTGTGGTGCATGATTGCTTTTACTCATTAATGCAGGTCCGCAGAGTGAAGGTAGGTGGACATGAAGCGGTTAAAAAAGAGAATAAGATTTAAAGCAACAGAAACACCTCATCAGTGCTGCTCTACACCCACTAATGATTCTGAGAAAGATCACAAAAACTAGAAAAGGCCAAAGATTCCTGAGGGTCTTGTGGTAGAAGTAGACATCTTGGTTTGATAGTTCATCATAATTCAAAGGTTTGTACTTTATCTTCGGGAAATTGCCGTAATGGAACACCTTCTTTTTTAATGGCACCCTATTTTCAAGTCTGTATGCCATTAACTGGCTTTCAGGGAAGAAAAGACATCTACACATTTATCATTTTTTTGATCATTTAAAACTTGCTGTACAGAATTCCATCTTGGATGCCTGACCTTTTGAGCTGAAGAAGAAATGATGACACGTGACGGAAAATCAAAGCTGTAAATACTAAAACTATTAATAGCCGAATTCTATTTAGCAGCTAAAGCATTGGGGTCCTATTATTATTCATACTGAAAAAGACCCTCAACATGTTTACGCTTGGGGGAGGTGAAAAAGTTGGCATATTGATAAAAGGTATGGACAAACGTAATGCAACTCAGTGTAATGGAAACAGATTCAGGGAATAAATGGTGACCTTTGTCATCTCCAAATGGCTTTTAACATGTTTATATGCACACAGGGCTGTTACCAGAACTTTTACAAGATCACATAACTGTAATATTAGTTCTTCAAAACTAGAGTCACCTACGGCTTATCTCGATGAACCAACTACCAGTATTTGTGTAACAGTAATGGATGGAAAAACACATAAATCCACATTTCTTTGCCATTTTTCTAAAAAAAAAAAATTGGTTAGAATTAGGCTAAGAAGAATGTTGTGTTTATGTGTATATGCAAAAAGAATAATTAATTTCAGTATTACATTATGTGACTGGTAGTGACGAACACAATTTAGAAATGTTTCTGAGAAGTTGACCAGCCCCTCTGTCAGCTGGTTATCGAGACATCCTATTTTGTTCTCCTGGTAAAAGAAAAAAAAAGTCTTGGTCAAATACTACATTACCCACAATCTTACAAAGACTTTCACAAATCAGAGATGATTAAGTTGGAGATAAATTGCTTCAAAGTGTGTAGATGGCAGCCAGAAGTAACATTAAACAACTAACTGAGGTTTATGAGTACTTAATCCCAAACTATAGCTTATGTTTAGCCTTTAAATGTTTTTTTTCAAATTGTTCCTTTTTTGCCCTTAAATTAACTTATATTAGGTTAACACTGAACTTGTAGCAGCTTGATTCATTTCAAGACTGAACTCCTAAAATTGAGAGATTTTATAATGTAGGATGATTTATCTCCAGAAATCTATCAACAAGATTTGAAGAGTTGATTAGTATTATTTATTTAAGATTTTTAGCTCTGTCATTTCTCTTCTGTTCAGTTCAATTCAATTTTGTTTATTTGGCCCACTATCACAAATAACAATTTGCCTCAGAGGGCTTAAGGAAAAACTCCCCCCCCCCCAAAAAAAAACGTTATTGGGGAAAAACATGGTAGAAACCTCAGGAAGAGCAACAGAGGAGGGATCCCTCTTCCATGCCTTGTCCTTGTTTGTAATATTTTAGTTTTATTAACTTTATAATGCATAAAAACAACACAGCACAAGACAAAATACTATAGTATAATAAAGAAGAAAACATATTAAAACAGAAGTAGTTAATACAAGTAAAGTAAGACAAATGAATAAACTAAGAAATAAAATACCACATATAGAAAACATAAATGAGGTTGCAGTTGTATTAACTCCCTGTTGTGTTTCTTTCTGTACATTTAAAGTTGAGTCAGAGCTTCGTAAAACTTCACTTGGCAATTGTTAGTCATCAAAGCAGGCAGTAAATTCTTCTTGTTGAACATTTTTCATTTTTTCCATGCACACATCCGACAGTAGACATCATTCCACTTTGTTGCTCTCCATCTCAGCCTCTTTGTGACAAGGCTCCATTAGCACCAGTTGGCAGAAGTTCTGTAATTGTTCCTGGAAAGTGTTATTTTCCCCCTCTGGCTCCAATCCACCAGAGGATGTTATAGAAGTGAACACCTATCCTGTGCATAGCTCGGCTTCCTCTGATTTACAGTACACCAGACATTTTTTTTAAACTCCCATTTTTGTACCCTTTTCTCCTCGCACAAGTCAAACGCAACCTTGTTCCTCTCACAGGGTACAATTAGGATGAAGGATTTGTTCTGCCGCATCCCCATTCAACCTGTCATTACTGCTGCAACTTTGAAATGTTTCTTTTAAAAGTCCTTAAGTTGTTTATGGCATTCTGCTCAAAACCGTTCATCCACTGAGCTCCTGTAAATGAAAAGAGAAGGTGAATTATTGAACTCGGGCTGAGCTTTAGAAAATCTGTGGACTGCAAGAGTGATGGCTTTTGCTTTTGTTTCAGATCTATTTGAGTGATTACATTATATCTCACAGAGTGTCCTTTGATGCAGGGTCAAGGTACTGCACAGGCGAAGTAAAGTGGGCTCAGTGTATCAAGCTTTTCACCACAGATGCATCTTGACTAATGGAAACACCTTTGGCACATTATTGTATCCCATATCACCATGGTGGCAGACTGTAAACCATTAAATAAGAGTCGCAGTGTTATTTATACTCCGAGCACTAAGAGCAAACGCAGGGGCGGGAGAGAGTGTTTTCAAGGTGTCCTTAATGGCTTCAACTGCTGTTCACTCGACACTAACTTTAAAGCCCGTGGTGCTAAGTTTGCTGCTAATTGAATTAGCTTACCCTCACCTACGGCTAAAAAAACCAAGTCAATCTGTATACAGTTAGTGCTGCGGGGGGAAAGAGAGGTGATGGAAAAACAAATAGAAAGATTTCTCTCTTCACCCTTTAAAAGCCAATATCTGGAGTAGCACTGATGAGGTCATGCCGGAGGTCACTTAGCACATTTCCTTTGTCAAAGTCGTAAAGTAGATGTGAACACTTTGCTTTCCTGTAAGATTTCAACACACTTTAATCATAATTTGTTTTTCGACTAAAATAAGATAGCGACAGACAATGGTAAGTAATTTCTCACAGAGACAGAGCAGTAATGAACGACCTTTCGATCGGTGATGGCGGAGTGTCAATGTTTTTCCTCTCTAACCGTCTCCCATAGTGTTGTTTCAGCAGTCCCTGTCTCGTCTTATCTACCTCACTGGCTATTGACCAGATGGGAGGTGTAGTAGTTTTTTCCAGTAATTCTCAGTGTTGGTTTTATCTTCTTTGGAGAGACAGATGGGTCAAGTGTGCCAATTCAAAGAATTTATTGATTTAGAGCACAGTTCTCTGATGAATTACTATTGTATTCCTAAACAGTAGTGTTAAGGAATAGAGCAGTAATAAAGTGTACCTCGACCTTGAGCTTGAATTATCGGATCATAATAATTATTGCCTAATGAAACCATACCATAGTTTTTTGTTGACAAATTGTGAAAGAAGGAATCTACTGCTTTTTTCTGCAATCTTTCTAACTGTCTGGAGGGAGTGTGCCAGTGGAGGAGCTCAGACAGGTAGGGGGAGTCAGGTTGTGGAGAGCTTTGTAAGTGATGGCAAGGAGTTCGAAGTGGATACGCCAGGGGAATGGAGAGCTAGTGGAGGTTTTGAAGGATGGGGGTGATGTGGTCATGGGTGCTGTCTGTCTTTCACTCTCTTTATCATGAGAACTATGCTCCGTGCTGGGGACAGTTGGTGAGAGTCCACTCTGCAGACTGTGAATTAAGATGGATGATTGTGGGTATGGGTCATAAATCCCGCCCTCTCCATGTTAGTGGATGGAACACAGGCCAAACTTACATGAGTAAACTCAGTGCACGTCAAATAAAATTTTCCCAAGAACGGTTTCTGTCATTTTAGGCAGTACTTATAATACTGATGTATGTTCATGCCTTCATTTTTTCTGATAAGTCTGGTCATAATTCGATATTTGATGCTTTTAAAAAGCGAGTTTGACATCATGATTGACAGCTGTGTGTGCTCTTTGGTGTGCCCGCGATCAATGGTGCTGCTTGTGATTGGTTGGACAGGGGTGCTGGCAGAAACTCAAAATCATGGAGATCGCTATTGCGCGGACTCTGGCTCCAAATGACATCACCAGCACAAGATGGCTGTGGCCGTATTCAGAATATTTTGGCTTCCTTCTTGTAGAGTAGGAAGAAGTGGAGATGCGTTGTCGTCTATGCTAACATGGCTAACAGTTATTAGTGGGTTTAACGATAGGGTAGAGCTGTTTGGTGTTGAGTTTCGGTGACTTTGTTGAGATTGTTTAATGGCACAGTGACAAATTTTGGTTGCTGCAGACACTCCAGAGATGGTCCTTCGGCACTGCGTCCAACCTGTGTAACAGAAACACAAAATCTTACTAATACAAATCTCAGATTTTAAACTTGCTGGAGGTAGTATGCTTCCTCTGTGCTACTGTTTCACAGTGCTCAGTCATGTTATTATGAGCATTTATGTGCAGCACCATCTGTTGATTACCCAGAAGAATAGTATTCAGGGTAAAATATACTATACAGGCCCAAGCAGTACTGAGAAGATACTTATTCTGGCATAATAAACACCTGTGTGGGCAGGGGCGTCGTTTCAGCAAAAGCTAAGGTATGGCAATATGACATGATGTCACAGAGCTACTGATGATGGAGTTTCAAAAATATGAACTTATATAAAACTTCACTTTGGTCTTTGACCTGTCAGAAGTACACACTATGCTATTGAAAAGTGTTTCAAAGAACATGAAGCTGTTTCTCACATTGATAATACCTCATGTTAGGGTTGGTCGGTATGAGAAGAAGAAAAACAGAAAAAAAAAAGGTAAAAAAACAACAACAAAAAAACGCATCAGGTCGGTAATACCGGATTTTCGCCAGTTGACTCATTCAAAATAAAAAACGACCTTAGGACAACAGAGTGACAGTAACAATTTGTTTCTTTTATTCCTTACAAATGAATTTTGCAGCTTACTCAATCAGTGCAAACAAGGGTTGCCTCCTTCGTCTGGCTCAAAGCCAAAGTGTTGCCATAGTGGCACATTCTTTGATTTCTTTGAGACTAAATTGTCCGCCATTATCGACTCCCCCGTCACTATTAAACAAACTCCAGGCTACAGTAGAGGCCTCGGCGCATGTGCACTCGCACCCCCTAGCTCAGTCCCACCCCCACCCCCCTCTCTCTCCTGTTCGCTGTGCGCTTGGCGAAGAGGCAGACACAGGTGCCCACAGACTCTGGCATACTATAAGCGGAGCGGACTCCGTGTAAAAATGTCCGTGAAAAATCCCCGCAATGTGAAAAATACATGCTGAACAGTGCAAGTCCGCGCGGTCATGCTTTGCGCACACAGGGCTTGCAGATGTCCACTTTTACCGGGCGGGCCTCCACAGAGTCTGCTCCGCATGCGTTCCGCCAGAGTATGTGGTCCGAACCGAATTGGTATTACCGAGAACCAACCCAACCCTACCTCATGTCTGCCTGTAATGCACGACTTGGTGAGAGCAGTGAAAACACTGGACCTATTTTGGCGCATGTTTCAGCACCACGGACAGCGAGCGGATGTTTAATTATCATTAGTCATGTGTTTAACTTCACAGAAAATAAAGAAAATAAATTAATTACAAGCTCATTTCTAGAAGATAACCAAGGGGTCCGGTGTATGAAACACAGTAAAACAAAGGCCAATTTGGTACAATACTGTATAGGCAAATTTATTGGAGTGTCTCCAGAGACCGAAAATACAAGCTTAACATGTCGACATGAAGAAAAACCCCCACATACAATCAGACAGGCTTCAAGACATCATTTAGACAGGCTGTCTACAGCAGCAGAGCAAAATGCTTTTACAACACACAGGTAACTCACATAACTCGCGGAGGAGCGAAGTGGCGAACAATTTGATTCAGTAACACTCGTATTCACTGATGAGCATATTATTGACCTATTTAAGTGCAATACAATGAAAACAACCAGCCAGTGCACCTCGGACTATCTAACATATCACATCTGATCACTTGCAACAAATATGGAGGACACTCACAAGTAAAATGACAAGTAAGTAAGTAAGAGACTACAGAACCTCTCTCTTTTTTTTTCTCCTGATTCCAAGGTATGGCAGCTGCCATACCTCGCCATACCTAAATGACGCCTATGTGTGTGGGTGTACCAAAGGTGCGGAGAGCCTTTTTTTTTTTTTTTTTTCCCCTAACGGTATAAAAATGTAAACGACACCTATTCAGCTTTTTCTGCCTGTCACTGATAAAGGAAATTTGACTAAGTGACCATCCATCTCCATATCAATATCTGTCTTATCAAAGGAATAAAAAAGAAAAATGGAAAAAGAAGCCTCAGAAAGAGCAACATGAAACAGATTTCTCTTCCAGGATGGAGAGACATAAACAAGATGTTTTGTATGCATAGAGAGTAGACAGAAATAATTTTACATCAAATGTTTTGGGTTGTAGACTGTTGATCTGACAAAACAAGCAATTTGACGACATTTGGGCTGGTGGACATTGTGTCTGCATTTTCACTGTTTTCTGACGTGTTATACACAAAAAAAACTTCCTTGATAATTAAAACTATTCATATTTGCAGCACTAATTCTAGTGAAATGTTAACATGGCCGTCTTTTAGCACCACAATCATATTTTATAAGGCAGACTGTGTCTGATCTGCAGTGTCACACATTAAATACATTATCCACACCCAGTGGACCTCTAAAGAGCTTTTAGCATGAAAAGATGAGTCGATGTTGCCGAATATTTGGAACTGCCAATCTGCGCTCGAGCTGCCTAGTTGTCTGATCAAACAAAAAAGTACTCTGAACTTGACTTGAGGCTGATAACGGATGTAGTGGCAAGTTAATCTGAATAATAACTCTTATTCCATCAAAAATACGCTCCAACCTGTTTTCACATTATCTGCAGCCTTGAAGGTGCAACATGAACAACGCTGCTTTTTGGAAGTGCTTCCTGTAAATGATGATGATTTAACTTGTCTGTAAGGAGGAACGAAAGCTTTGAGAACTGAGATCCTGTTATGCACTAATCCTCCCCGAGGGCAAAGGAAGGAATTGAGGCACCTTTGCCAAAAACTGAGCTCAACCCGATCATCTGAGGAAACACATATCATACTTCTACTCTTCTCCCGGAGGAGAGATGTAACACATTTTCATATTCCAGCATTTAAGCTTTTAAGATGTTTTCAAACCAGTGCTGGCCTTGGATTGAACTTATGTGTGTGTCATGTTTTTAATGGTGTGTGCGTGTGTGGCATGTCACATATTTTTAAATTCACATGCAATGTTGCTGAATGCTGCGTGATGTTTTTGCCTGCCAGTAAGATTTGGCGTCTCATTTGAAATTCTCACTAAGCACTGCAGAATAGTGGTGGTGATATGTTTTTTTTTTTTTTTTTTTTATCAAAGGAAATGTGCAAATGGACTGTGGACTCTCACTTAACTGAGAGCTTTTTCGTTCCTTATTAAAATGATGTTTAATGTGGACGAGGAGTATCAGTTAGAGCAGCTGTGGAGTGTATGGGTGTGTTTGTTTGGTATGTTGGCATGTCTGTATGTCTGTGTTTTTCTGTTGGTATGTGATGTGTGTGTGCTCAGCAGGCTGGTGGGAGGGAGCGACTGCGACCTTTCAACACAGCCCTTATCAGAGACACACACCCGCACACAACAGGTCCAATGAGACTCTGAAAGCTGTGGGTTCTTCGATTACCATCCTCTGCTGTCGTCACGTCTGTTTCTTAACGCTGTTTTACAGGTTTTTTGAACCGCAAACTAAACCAGTAGATCAGATTTAAAGATTTACGAGCAAAGTTGCCTCAAATCAAGACGTTCTCGCTGATGAAATTATCCGGACGGATGAGATTTAAATAACTTCAGGCGCTGAACTCTTGAACTCAATTGAATTATTCTCATATCAGCCAATTTATTATTACCTAGTGCCTCAGCAGGCAAGATTTCACAACAGCTTCGCTCTCCAAAAATATCTATATTTTTCATCTTTTGCTCGTCATTACTTAAGAAAAAATAAGCGAGTCCCCTAAAGTAGCACTAAAATAAACTCCTTCATCTCATTTGCCGTCCTTTTGTCTTCGCAGTTCCATTTTCAGCACGCGGTGAGCATCTTTAGAAAGTTCACTCTGGTCAAAATGTACACAGTCTCACAAGCTGACATACACAGTATCACACTGTATTCACAGTGGGAATGAGCTGTTTTCATGTTATGAACCGAAATCACACTTGTTATAGATTTTATCAGAGGCAAAGAGGAATATATTCACCAGGGACCTGCTCATGTAAATAATAACCATAGGGGAGTATCTATTATTGGCAGCGTAGGTGTTGGCAGAGCATTGAGTGGTTAATGCACAGCTGTGGCCAATTAAAAAAAGTAACTGTGTTTTGCCTCTTTACACAAAAGATGACACATTCCCCAGATAGAAAAAAAGGCGAGTAAACACTTGTGCAGCATGCAGGTATGTGATGTTTCTGAAACTTTTGAGACGCCAAAGAAAAACAACAGCATCATTTCAAGCAAATGTATTTTTAAGTGACAAAGCCATCTAGCAGCACTTTGTAATTGGGGCTTGTGTCAATCAAGAGCAAAGGAGGAAGTTGTTTGATGTTATTAGAGCCACAAAGTCTGCAGATGGAGGAGGTCTGGGTGCATAGGACAACAAAACGTCAGAGTTTAACAGTGTTCATTTCCTGTTTCCTGTTGAAATTGAATGAAATGAATTATCTGGAAGTGATTGCTCATGGTGAAGAATCTACTGGGTGTTATAACCAGAGTCTGCAGCTATCTTTGGCTTTATGGTGCTTTAGAGTGACATTCAGCTCATTGTTTGGCTTCCCAGCACATTTTACTATTTTGGGTCCCTGTTATTGCCCGCATAGTGTTGGTTTTTTTCCACTTTAAAGTCCACTGTGCACTACCTGCCTTGCACCAAACAGCAGGCAGGCAAAGTTAGCAACCAACTGGTGCACATAGTGGAGTATTTAGCAGCTAAAGAGCCAGATATTTCCCTCAGGAGTTGATAGAGACCAAAAACAGAACTAAGCGAGAGTGAATGTTGGACAACAAGGAGAATTGTAATGTTGCTCAGTAACCAGCCCAGTTGCCAGGAGAAAATGTTGGCATTGTACGTTTTTGCAATTCACAGATATGTTACATTTGTAGGTTTCATGTAATGTTTCTAATGTAAAGTGGTATATGAGCTGGCTTTGGCAGCTGCAGGTGGAGGCTGTACATATATGTCAGTGCTCTGATTGTCAAGTTGTAATTTTAACCCAAACAAGGGTCTTATTATAATCCTCACCACATATTTTTTGTGCCTGAAACTAACCGTTGTTTAATCTGGAGGACAATTTTCGGCACTGACTGATAGGGCTGGGTGATAGGGACAGAAATTCATATCTCGGTATTTACAAGCTGAATGGCGTTACACGATACATATCTCTGTATTTTCTAGGAGATGGGCTACATGTTTTCAGCTGCAAGTCAAAGCCACATTTGAGATGTTACAAGCAGTTTTTTAAAAACAGACTATGATCAAAATAAAATGCAAAGACAGGGATTTTAATACTGTTTGAAAATATACAGCTGCACAACAGTTACACCCCCAAAACACTAGTTGGCGGCAGGGTTTCTGTTAAGTGCTGTGAAGTTTAGTTGATTCAGCACACACCTAAAACACACATTAAACATGGCTTAATAGAGACATTGTCAAACACAAGTACACAAATCAACTTCACTATAACTCGAAGGATTCACAGACAAGACAGTTCCCCAAAAAACAACACGCTAATGTTTTTAGCACAAGCCTATGGCATATTACATTGTTTAAATTAGCCTAGTGGCTAAGGGACTTTCCTCTACTCACATGAAACCAGGGACAACAGCAACATTTAACGAAGGCAACATTACAAAATTCGGTTCCATTACAACTCACAAGGTTCACCAACAAAACAACCGTCTTAAACTAAACATGTTTTCCAAACAAATATAACATGCTAACATTATTAGCACAAGCCTATGGCATTTTACATTCTATAAATTAGCCAGGGGACTAGTGGAGATTTCCTCTGCTCATATGAAGTCAGGATAAATCACACACAAGACTTACAATGCTATTTAGTGGAGGCTTTATGGTCTTCACAATTTATTTTTTCTTGTCTGTGAAATCAAAGTAGATAAAAGCTTTGTTTCCACAGACAGGAGGTCGGTGTTGCCGCGACATGTAGTTACTTTTCTGGGGAGGTGCATGTCAGGCTACAGCTCTTAAAAGCGCTGCTGGAGAACTTGTGAGAGAGTTGTGAGTGGGGCGAAGAGTGTGAGAGAGGAGAGATGAGCACTGGTATGCGTCATGTATCACAACTTGATCCTATATTGATATAAACGGTGTTGTCTAAATCTATATCTTGCTTGAAAATATATCGCTATATCGTACAAAATCATTATATCACCCAGTCCTACTGAGCGATGTAGGGAGTGAGGAAGGTGACACTGCTGGAAGAAGATGTACACTAACCAAACATGGATGAAATCCTGCAAATGGTTCAGCAGACCTCTAAATCCTGTTAGGGGAGTTTGATGAAGGCTGCTGGTATCACTATCATGTTGTCAGAATCACTCCATCATCATCCAGGGTGTGTTCACACACTGTGAATATGTGAATGTATCTCAGTAGATGCATTTGTGGAAATGACAGATTGTTGATAAGACTCATATTTGAGTCTGAAACCCTCTCAGACTGTAATCTCGTCTGTTCCAGCCCACTTTGTTCAGAGCTCCTGAACATACCTGCTGTACTGATTAGCTATAGGGAAGCTGAACACTCAGCAGGCCTGTAGGCTGATCTGAACCTCTGACTGCTTCTCACTTGATCTCTATCTGCCAGCGCTTTGATCCTAGCATCCTGGGATTGTGTAATCCGCTCATGTCAGGCAATAATAGTTGCTGTCAACTTTTAAGTCTCTCTCAGATGCGTGTTTTTGAATTTTTCCCTTAGATGAACTTTAGACGAGCATTCTCATGAGATACAGCTTGAATTTTGGAAAACAATCCCACTTAGCACCTTTTTAAGGGCTCCCTGGATTGTGCCTTGAATAGAACGCTGTTAATAAAAAACACTTACTGCAGGTGTGATGAAAAACAAGAATAACAACACTGAATAACAAATGAAAAGATAATATTACAAGACAGTGATTTGATCGTGAGAATGAAGTCATCACTGTAAAAATACTCTAAACTAACAGAACACTTCTCTGACAATCATGTAACACCAAGTAAAATGTCATCTGACACAGCTGAAAAGCTGCACCTAAATTTGTCCTGATGCTTTTCTGTGTGATTAAAGGCAGTCTGACACATTTTAGGGTAGTTTCTTTGTCGAGCAACAATCATGTGGAAAATTGTCATTACTTGGGTTTATGCATTTGTCCAAACTTTAGATTGTTAGTGAAAATCTTTGTGATTCAAGAGTTTACTGTTCATTTATTTATTGGCTAAATCATAGCTGTTTTTTAAAGATGACCTATTATGCTATTTCAGGTTCATACTTGTATTTTGGGTTTCTGTTAGAACATGTTTACATGCTTTAATGTTCAAAAAACACTAAATATTCCTCATGCTCTCTGTGCTGGAACACCTGTCGTCACCCTTTGTCTGAGATGCTCAATTTTAGCGACGGTCTCTTTTAGATCTGCTCAGCTGCTCTGCAGCAGCAAACTGAAATGATGCTGATTTACATGAGATTTCATGTAAAATAGAGGTTGAACCACGAACATAAATTACAGATCGCCTGTAAAGCATTTTAGTCAATGAATCTATTATAATTAAAACAACTGAAGACTGGGAACAAACTGATAAATAAGTCTGATAATATTTTAATGATTGTAATGTTTGTAGTTCGGTTATAGTTCGGTCCTTATTTACAAACATTTTTTGAACGTATGCAGCCATATATAGATGTTATAATAACCTACATTTTGTTAAGTCACAAAAAAGGCTCTATATGGGATTTATATCTTGTTATCTGCAGGGACAGGTGAGTAGGCACTATTCATCAACTTATATGACAGCAGCGACAGTTGACCCTTTCCACGGAAACAGTCTTGAGGGCTGTCTATCAGCTGCTTGCAGTCTCTGCCTTCGCAGACTTTGTGATGACAGTAAATACGTCACACTCTGTATAACTGAAGTCTGCGAGGGCTCAGTCCGCAAGACTTGACCACAGCTTTTTGTGACCGCCTCCTCCTGTAGTCTCCTGCTTTCGTCCACTTTCCAGGCAAGGCGAGTTCATCTCGAACGAGCCTACTGATGAGTGTAGATAACTAACTAACTAACTAACTAACTACACTCGCGGACTCTCTCCCTTGTTTGACAACATAAAAAAAAAGAAATGAAAAACGCCTGCAAATGTGCGGGTTGCAAGCTAGCAAGTAGTTGTAAAATATATTGCACTGACTTAAAAAACATATCTGCAAAATAAATGATATGACATCCTCAGCTGCACACTGTGTGTAGTGGTATTAAGCATACATTAGCATGCTACAACACTTAGCTAAGATTGTTACCATTGTTGCCGTAATGGCCAGTCCAGACCAAAGAATTATGACGAGACTTTAGAACGTTGCAGAGAAATGTTGCAGCTGTGTGAACTGGCTGGTCTGAACTCAACTCAAGCCGGCCGATGCTGTCACCTGCAGCTCAGCTGATAAAATCGCTGGCGGCTGGTTTTAGAACATAAAGCATGTCACCTGTTCCTACAGCCAATCGGCTTGTAGTGCAGTCCGAAGTCAAATGACTTCAGACGATGACTTTGCTTGCTAGCCCTCTGTTTCCGTCCTGTACCTGTGCCATATGGTTGGTTGCTGCTGCTGCGTGCTGTATGTGATCACACAAACAAGTGTGTGCGTTCATTCTTTTTGTCAGAACAGATGGTTTTCCGAAGAGTATTTACATTTAGCTTGATAGCATATTTCTTAGAAACCAAGTAAGTATTATATAAGGATGGCAGTGCTGTATACAGTATACCATCTAGATGATGAAACTGAGGAGAACAAACTTGTTGCAGGATGTTTGGAGGTGATTATTTGTTGCAGGGAAAGAAAGCAGCCGAAGGAGCTGTAAATGAGAAGTGATGTCTCGCACTGGAGGAAGGACAAAAATGACTGGAGCTGTGAGAACTTTGTGCTCGGCTCAATAAAGGTTTCATTCTTTCACTGACACAAGTTACTTGAGTTCATCAGGTTAATCAATTCTTCCTTGTTCAGATGAAATGATACCGTCAATACGTCATGGCAGTACAGCAAATTCATATTATTGATTTACTCAGAACAAATTAGACCTGTAACTGAAGCAGCATGGAGAGAAGCCTTCACATTATTAATTTACAAAATAGATAAATAATAGACTGTATCAGTGTAAATTTGAACATTTTAATGGCTTATCGATAACGCTTTCCATTCTGGCAAACCTACATAATTTAACTTGGGCTGAGAAGAAAAGATTAGGCTTCAGGTGGTTGATCAATATCATATTACATCCATGACATCATTTTAATGAGTCCAGAGTTCCTGACAGCTTAGAAAACTTTTCAGGTGTAGCTTCAGACTTTGTTCAGTTAAATGATGTTCCTCTATTTTGTGTGTTTCTGTCTATAATGGTTTTGTTTAATATCTATAAGAGAAATGTTCTGTGAAAGATTGAAAAATGACTCGTAGTTCCAAGTAAATCTATTTCTTGAAAAACACAATCGTTTTGTCATCTCATATTTCATGAAATGAACATGACTCTTTAAAATGCAAATAATGCGACAGCAGTCATGACAAAGTGACACTGTGTTAACATGGTAAATTTAGGGTAAAAATTGCCTTAATTTCATGCAGCATCAACCTCGTCTCCAATACATTTTTTTTTCTCAGTTACAGATCGTTTACAGCCTTCTACTTCTTACACCTTTCACTTTTTGTGAAAGTGTATTAGAGCTGTTTTGCTTTACTAATCTTCCAATTACAGATTTGAAAATGGTGCTTCTAATCCTTGTTCTTATCACATACGTGTATTGTAGTACTCAGAACTAGGATGGGACTACAAACAAATTTATTGCAGATTGTGATAAACGTTGACTGGTAAATGTCAGTTATTGGGATAATCATTAACATTGTGCCCAGCAGCACTAAAAAGGTCTTGGCTCAACCTTGACATTGCCCGGAGCAAGCAAACTCTGTTTTCGGCAAGTGGAATGCCTCATGCAGGTGTCTGATAGAGAAAGTAAAAAACAAATATGATGCTGGCTTTGAGTATCAGCTAATACTGATAATGATCCGGTACCATGGTTGACCTAAAAAGCTATACCTTTACACGTGGAACAGAAAAGACTAGAGGCATCAGGCATTGATGACTACACAGTTCTTTCCTAAGATAAAATGAAACGAGATGAAGCCGATTAATGCAATGATGAACTATTTATTTTTTTACAAAAATAAACAATTGTGCAACAGCATTTGAAATAGTGTGAAAAACCTCCTTCACTCCATGACGTATGAGGTAGCTCGCATCGGAATAGATTAAAGGGAAAGGATTGCCTCAGGTATAGGTTGCATTTTCCAATACCCGATCCATCTATTTTGATGATATCGGGGCCGATATTCGATCCAGATATCAGATCGGTACATCCCAACTCAATAACTTTTAAGGTATTGCCTGAAATACCCCGGAACCAAGTAGTATCGAAATGTATGCAGTCAAACGATACCTTTGATCCAAAAGCATTTCTTGTTTTAATGGGACATGTGATTGACCTACTTTTGCAGCCCAACCAGTCTGTGGTGAGTGAAATCGAGTATTTGACAGAGTTGGCAGTTCAGTGTGCTGAGATGACAAAGAAACATTCAGAAGTATGGCTACACAACACACCTGTGCCCCTTGATGGAATTTTACACAACTGAATGCTACCATTCATGTGATGGGTATTGAAATGTGGCCTCTATTGATATTGGTATCACTTCAGTGGTACTCATATCGTAAGTTGTTACACCTTACACAGCCCAAGGACAGAAGCTAACGTTAGCTATTGTGCCATTTGAATGGGGGCTCTGGTGCAATTGTATCCCTTAAGAAGCTTTGTAATCCTGTCTTGAACTATTTTGTGTTTTGGCGACTTTTTAAAATACATTCTTAATGTTGAATGCAACAGTGGATGTCTTCTGTGAGTATTTATCCATCAGTTATTGTAATTGTTGTTGTTAGCCATCCCCACTAGCCGTCCATGATGAGTTTGTCAATCGGAGGCTGACTTTGTAGACCAAACAGAGGCCGAGTGTCTGACTGTGTGGCAGCTGTACAATGGGAAAAACAAACCACCATCTTGTCCAAAAAAGCATATTATCAAGCTCTAAAGAGACTGCTGGACAACCAGAAATGAAAGAGATTCTAAAAAAAACAGGCTGTGTATGCACCAACTACAAAAATAAAAGAACTATTCAAGCATTGGCACATTTCATACTGAAAGATAGGATGCCATTTCACATAGTTGAAAGCCTGGATTTATTAGATTGTTTAAAGGTTTTTACAAAAAAAAAATCCATTAAAGAAGATATGTGTCCTATCTGTGAGGCAATAAAAACATTTGTTTCTTTAGTACATTCCAGTATGTTTTGTTCCAGAGTTTTAAGCACAATTTATTGGGATAATATTGTGAATTGCAGTTATTTTTACCACGATAATTACACCAAGAAATTTTCATGTTGTCTGATGCCTACTCTGAACTATGACAAATAATAAAATGCATATATTTGTCTATAATTTATGGTATAGGCACATGCAGTTTTCCATAAAAATGGCACATTAACATTGAGAGGACATTTTGTTGCTTACAAAGTTGCTGTTGGGCCTGAATGAATCTGTGGACCCAGCTGGACGTGAACAGATGTACATGTGGGATGCTGGGACTTTGGACCTGAGTGGCATGCACTATTTTCTCTCAGTCTGTGGCAATTTTTACTTAAAATGCAGTTGGCAGAGCTGTGTTTACTCTGTGTGACCTCAGGCAAAAAAAAAAAAAAAAAAAAAAAAAAAATCAGAACAATACAAACCCCAAAAAGAAAATCCCCCCGTTGTGGTTGTTTACCTGAAACACAAAGTTATAAAAGATTTAATGAAAAATAGAAATAAAGAACAAAAGCAGCCCTAATCCACCTGAAGTACACAAAGCTTAAAGGCTGATTTCAAGCCCTCTGTAAATTCCCACTGACTGTGATGCGCAAAACTGCATCACACACTTAAATGACCTTTGAATGGGCTTTAACTCCTGCTTGACCTGAACAATACAGCCTGAATGTTTCATGATTTAAAACATCTTTATGATTGCTTCAGTGCGTCTTCTTCAGAGCTTCTCCAGAGATTGAATAGACCAGGGGATGGATATTTTTCATCTTGTATCCCGGGATTATTGTATATGTAGTGTGACTATTCTGCAGGGATTACAAGAGTGGAGGAAATTGGTTTTAACTCTGGGAAGAGAATTACTGGTGAATTCAATGTCAAATACGGATTTGGCAACGGCAAAGAGTGAAAGAAGTTTGAAATGATTAATGAATACTTTCCGCTGTGTACATGCAAATTGAAACTTTATTTACATCCATGTCATGAAGTTATTGACTATAAATACATCTTGCCCTGTGGAGATGTTAAACAGCCCGTTCTACATGTTAAACCACAAAACCACAGCTTTAAAGCCTCTTCAATACAGTGTATTTGATGTTTTGCCCCTAGAACATGTCACTAATTCTCAGACGCCAATTTCCCTCACAGCTGCTGTCTGTCATTTGCCACAGCACATTAACAGCTGCGACTTCTTCACAAGGCATCAAGAAAGATAGCTTGCATGAAACAGACGTAGGGTCATGTTGTGAATCGCTGCAGACAGTGAAGACTTCGTTTTGAGTTAGATTTTGAGTCATCTTCTCAGACTTCTTTTATCAAGAGGTTACTGGAGTGAAGGTCAAACTGAGATCAAAGTGCTTCACAGAAAACGAAACTGTGCTGGATAACAACAGTTTTCTTCATCCTCTTCAGCTGCAAGAAACAAAACAAGTTAAAGCCCCACGTCTTCGCTTCAAAATCAACTGCCAAAAGCCACTCAAATCTGCACTTTGAGGAGAAAGGTAATCTTAAGCCCCATCAACCAATCAGCAGAACTGAGAAACCTCCTCGTATCACCAGCAGTGGTTTGGTTCATATATTGGTGTGAAGCGCAGATTGCAGAGAATCTGTCCACAAACATCTTTGTGAATCAATACGGCATCAGAGCAGGTGGAGTGGGTTGGATTGCTGTCTGCATATCTACACTTATAGTGCTGTGATGTGCTGAATCAGCATGCCATTTAGAGGGCGGCTTCATTGTCTTGTGTTTATTTCTTTGGAGGTTTTATGACCATGCTGTAGCTGCCCTGTAATGAACCTTATGTTTTCCAAGAAGTATTTATGTTGTAGCGTTAAAAATGCTATTTGCCCAAGCCCTTCTAAAAACCTTTTCCTGTGTGGCCTGTCGTAGGTTTCCGCACAATGCCGTTATCATTTTAAAAACACCACATTAGTTTGGTTCTGAAAGCCACACAGTAACACAAGCAAACTAAATGACAGAGTTGGTGTTAGACCAGCAACTTCTGTGTACTGTAAGTAAAAATTACTGCCAATGGAGTGTGGTAGCTTTGGAGAAAGTGATGCAAGGGTATCAACCTTTCACCATGGGATTGTTTTTGGGCAGTTTTGAATCAGTGTGATGAGGTACTTGCATCTGAGAAGTAGGGCTGGGCGGTATGACCTAAAATTTATATCACGGTATAAATTGAATCCCTTCACGGTAACGGTATATATCGCGGTATAAATTTAAGTGTAATGTCCCCTGGGATCTATATCAAAAGGTAATTTCCTTCTTTTAGCAAAATCCTAAATGACTGAGTTGTGTGTTTTCCACCTGGACCTTTATGCTCTGTCATTTCTCCTCTAATCATCACGCTGTAACCTGTGACAGGCTGTTTTGATACCACAACTATCACACATTCACATATGGAGTTTTTTGTGGAGCCCCTAGCGTCACATAGGTTTACATTACCAAAGGTTTATGACAAACTCTCTTGCTGAAAACCAACTCCCGTGTGTGCACGGTGAGAGAGGAGAGGGAGAGACGCTGTGCTGCTGCCAGAGGAGACACTGAATGAGTTCCCTCTGAACGGTAAGTCGCTAAGAGAGTCTGAGAAGTCCGGGGCTGTTCATAAGACATTAACTCACAAGTTCTCCAGCAACACATGTTGCACGTGCTACGCTAAATCACGGACGTGAACCAGCTCCTCTTGCTCCGCTGTCTCTGTGCTCGCAGCCATTTTCACACTGAGGTAGGTGCGATGATGTCATCGACGATAGGACGGTAGAGCGCAAATCTCTACTGTGGGCCAAATTTATATAATTTCTACCGTCTACCGCATATACCGTGCAGCCCTACTGAGAAGTTGTTTTTTTTTTTTTGGATTTGTCAAATTCACATATTCCTGTCTGATTACTCTACCCATAAACACTTTCTCAATTTACTTGTCAAGGAAATTGACTTTATCATGATGTGTTTCAGCACTGCAATACACCCCCCCCCCCCCCCCCCCCAATTGTAATGCAAATTTGCTGTTGGCCAGTATTTCTGTTTGTATTACCGCAAATGTGAGCTGTCAGAGGTGTGTAAGGGTTACTTAAACATCCATTGTTCATTCCTCACTGACTGACATTTTTTCCTGTTTTGATAGTTTTTCCTAATCTGAAGCGAGGGTCTAAGAACAAAGGTAATGACGTACTGTACAGATTGTGAAACCCATGGAGGCAAATCTGTGATTTATGATATCTGGCTTTATCAATAAAATTGACTTGACGTAACCTCTGTGCTGGAGTGCTGACTCATGTCCAAAATACCATCAAAACTATTGATTGTATTGGACAGTTTTCAAGTGAGACGACATAAAAGCATACAGAAACAGAAGCATGCATTGATGTATTTGACTGAGTTCACCGAAGCTCTGTAGGCCCACAGTAAAAGTGTGTTCGTAGAGATTCTGGAGAGCTTGGTCGTAACTCTTAGGCCCTGATCACATAGAAATTGTTTTGCAGGTTACAAAACGCAAAGAATTTCTTTTTTTAAAAATTGAATGCCACTATTAAGAAAAAAATAACGCCACCCCATCACGTCCTTACATTAACCTTCCCTTGTAATCAACCTACTGTTTTTTCCACAGTAATTAGTATCTAGATCCTAAAATGTTGAGGCAGAGGGTACTTGCTGTACTGTAGCTCTGGTTGAGGGTGAGAGGCTGTCAGCAAATAGTTTGTTGGGCACAGGGAAACGGTAAATGAGACCCTAAAAAAGAGGGTGGATCATGGGGAGTACCACCAGTTTGTCCAGGAGCTTCTCCTCCATGATGGCCGTTTCCAGGCATATTTTAGGATGACTCGGGGGCAGTTTGACAACCTGCTGTCTATCATCAGGCCAACAGTGAAATTACCTCAGGTGCTTACAGTGCTCCAGAATTGCTTTGGTGTGGATGTCCTATTCCATGGTTTTAGTCCTGAAATGAGTTGTTCTTTGCCATATGAACGCACCACATCTTTAACTGAGAAATATACTGTTTTTTTTTTTTTTAATTGAATGTTTATGGTGCTATACACATATGACTTTTACCAGCATCACACAATCTTTCTGTCCCTTCTCTTGGTTAGTTTTTCACTCTGCCCAGTATCCATGCTGGAAAAGCAGCATACTTGAACACGCTCACTGTATAACTAAAACAGGAAATGACAGCTCAGTGTCAAAGTGATATTGTATTTAACCAGAAGAAACCTGCTCCTGCCTCTATAGCTGCAGGCATCACCCTGTGTGTATTCAGGGCTGCTAAGCTGACCTTTTGCCCCACCTAGAATAAAAACAGATTTTGTCTGTCGGGGATTAGCAGAGTATCACTGGCAGATATTGTGAAAGACTGGTATGAATGTTTGCAACTGAACGAGTGTGAAGCACAATGCTGCTGGCACAAATCCTGAGCAGATTCCTCTTGAAGAAAAAGAAATTTAACTTGGCTATTTTCCCTCTCAGTCCTTAGAGGCATGTCTTACAAAGATTTCCCAATAATTCCTAGAGGGTCTTTCATTGTCTCCTTTTGACCCCATCAGGCAGGTGAAACGTGTGGACAGAGTCCCCGATGACGCTGACACACTTAAGTGCTTTTAATTATTTAGGAGCAGAGCGAGAGATACGTTCCAACGCCATAGCTTGAACAAGGTGAATCAGAGTCCTATTGTGGACGTAATGCACATAAAGATGCTCCCCTCCTCATGTTACAGCCTGATGGTCTTACACAAATCCAATCTGACAGGGATCTCCAGGGTTTTGCATGGAGGAGAGTAGCTGTGGTTTATCGCCTCAGGTTTTACCGTGGCCACATCATCTCCACATCAAGCTGCACTCAGTTCGTCTGAGACATTTTGTACTTTCCAGAGACTAAACAGTACAAAAAATATCGACTTAAGTCTATCACAATGTCGTGATAGTGTGTAAAGAACAAAATGGTAAAAGATTATTCAACTATAGATCATTCACATGACATGTACCTTGTGTTCCCCCTCAAAAAGTAAATCCTCACATTGAGTTTTCAGGCCAAACATGTCATGCTAAACTTATTATGCACAAGACATCTACAACTTTTGCATGTCTTGGGTGCAGCCATTAAACATTTATAAAGAGCGTGTTTAAAGCTTCAAAATATATAAATTAAACAAATAACATGATTACATGTTTTGGTCACAGAATCTTTGGCAGGCAAAAAACGGCTAAAAATTGCAACTAGGATCTGAATTTTTCATTCGACAAAAGCACAATATTCTATAACTTTAATAAAGTGACGGGACAAAAAGTCAAACTGTTTTACACGAAGATCCTCTCCAGGTGTTTTAATGAATATAAAAATAATCTGTTTTTAAAATAAGTGTTTACTAAATTTTTCCACAAAAAAAGTTAAATTATCTTGCTCAACTCATTTGGGCTTATTTTTAATTTGGGTGGAGGGGGACTTGCACAGTTAAAGCAAATAATAGAACCTAAGGTTTAGCTGAGGAAGCATTATGGTTGTAAATGTGAATGGAGTGTAGCACACACAGTAGATTATTAATAGAGACAGTGAAAGGATGCCTCCTCTTCTCTGCCAGATGACACTAATGCAGCATGTTTGTCGGTGTCTGTTGCAGAGCGCAGCCTCTCGCCCTCTGAGTCTGTACAGCAGATGCAGACGCACAGCTGTGAGCCCGTCACACCTGGGTTTCATATCCATGCTGCAGCTCTCTGAATGCATCAGGGGCAAATGGGAGAGAGCAGAGCAGCCTGTGTCTGACACTGGCTCAGTGGTGCAGAATCACAATAGGGTTTGAGAAACAAAAAAAAAAAAAGGTCTGACGGATGGCAAGAATCATGCACCTTGAAAGTAATAATCTGTAAGAATTAGTTTTATTGAACAGTGGTTTGCAGCTGTGAGCCCTTAAGGCCCAGACACACCAAACCGACATCAAAGAACCAGTGGCGACAACGACTGACTGTGCCATTGCCTTACATTGCCTGTGCCTGTGTCCGACTTGTACCAACGGTGCAGGACATACTGCAAAAACTAGGGCGACAGATGTTCACCAATGGCTCGACATACCACCGACAGACCAACAATATATGGTTGGCTTAGTGTGTCAGGGCCCTGATTGACCCTTTGCTAAGTCCTGCCCCTGGACACAGATGGCCAATCATAATGTAGCATTGTGCTGGCTCAGACCAGCGTATGACAACAACACAGCTGTGCTCTATTGACTCTAATGCAATCGTTTAAGATTTCCTTCATTTTCAGGCTGGTTTTGTGGATTTGGAGCTAAATGTTGTGCCTGGGGCACGTTGTGTATTAATGATACTCGTTACCTGGAGAGGTTTCCCCCCTGTTCCAAAACCAAAATCAAACCCTGAAAAGTGTAGGGTTAGCTAGCTAGCTACTGAAGATATAGCCTACTGAATGTATACACATGCTGCTTTTGCTTTTTAATGATTATAACAGTGAAAAAAAGGCCAACCCTGCTGTACAAGAACCAGTGAAGGGAAGCAGGGAAACTTTGCTGATATTCAACCAGCTGTGTGGCATCACAGTGTGTGCAGATGAACGTTGTTAGACTTCCCCTGGAGAGCCCTGCTTGTCTGGCGGTGGAGGTCTGGGTGCTGGCAGCCAAACACTGTTCATCTGCACACACTGTGATGCCACACAGCTGGTTCAATATCATCAAAGTTTCCCTTTATATTCATTGTCTTGTGTGGCGATCAGCAGTGATGTGGTGGTTCACTTTTACACTGTGATCTGTAGCCTATAGTTTGGCTTTAGCTTCTAACTATCTTTGTCTTTTTAACCTGTTGTTGCTGCTGAGTCAGTTTGACATCCTGGATATATCCTTCAAACACAGACTGTAGACCCCTCTGTCTGCTTCTCTCTGGAATCACTCTTTCAGTTTTCCAAAATATGATAATATTTCTTCAGGGAGTGCAGTTAGTTACAGTGTGGGCTCCATGCTTACTCTGACAGCTTGTCGGACCATCACAAAGGGCGGGACTTAGCGAAAGGTCAGTTGTCTCATTCAAAGGATTTTTATGGACCCAGAAGACCCAGGTTGGGAGTTGCTGTTCTGTTTTGTTTTCATAAGAATGTAATACAAGTTGGAATCACATTATATGCATTTTAAAAAAAGTTCACATTTCAACACAGTTTCAACTTTATATAACGTCACTGTATTCTTTAACTTGAAATGCTGCTTTGCTTTGTAATGAACAAAATGCAGTAGAAAAGTTCTAAAAATAGAGACACGCAGACAGCCATTAAAGCATGTCTTGTGGTATAATAGAGGTAGTTTCATTGTGTAAATCTTTACATTAATCACCTGCAAAAACAGCATTCTCTTCGACTGCCAGCACACTTGTAGTAATTGTTTTCCTTCTAATGATTTGTTGAACTTACTCTGCCTTTTAAAAGCATTTCTCCATGATGTTAAACTCCAAGTCAGGATGCTATTAAAATGGTGCTGGTATGACATGAAAATGGATTTTGAAAAGACCAAATCAGCACAACAAAGTGGGGAAAGTCAATTAATATGATGAATGGTTAAACATAGATGAGCCTTAAACAAAAGCCAAAACATTTAGTGTGCCATTCCTGTTTCATACATCAAGAAGCCAGCTATAATGAGCATCCAGGTACAAAGCCACCATCTTGAGCCTGCGGTGAACAAGCCAGAGTGTGATTAATTGAGTTTGTCACTCCGCCTTGTTCCCCTCGTGCTCTGAAGAGTTGCTCTGAAGAGATGACAGTCTATCCATTAAAACCAGTTTTCTAAATGGCAATAATTTCCTCAAAGAAGCATCTGCTTTGGTGTCACATAATGGCAGCAATAATGAGATTCTCCTTCATGAGAAAGTTCTGTTGCTGGGGAGATGCACCGACAGAACAGCTTTTTAATCGCTTAAGCTGAGTGTTAACGCCTGTGATGTGACTCCTACAGCACTTTGTGTCACAAAGCTTTTAAGATCTTACATTCCCAATGTGTAGTTTTATTATTAATGTCTCTCTTTGGAGTGAAGCTCATCCTGCATATTCATGTTAAAGCCTTGGATTTACACGTTTCTCAAGTGATTTGATACTTTCTTCCCAAACAGAGGAAACTAAATGTTTGATAGTTCTACAGCAGTAAATGAATACTTTCTTTGTTTTCACTCAAAACTCTACAAACAGAGATGGCTCAATCTGAGCTGCATTGATTCTCTAAAGAATTCATGCAGCTACACATGCATTTTTAATTTTAGAACAGTGTCTTTCACCTCTTATCACTAATGTTCTGCAGCCAAACCCACAAAGTATTATTTTAAACTCCAGTGGAGTTTTGAAACAACCAACACAGCTCATTATTAACTTTACTGGAAAGATGGTTTCTGTTTTTAGTCACATTATATTTCTAGTAATTAACAAATGCCATACATCAGCTTATTAATGGAAATGTGAGGTAAAGAATGTTTGAAAGTTTTATAACAGTGACCAAACAAGAGCCTTTTTAGTTTGTGTTTTATCTGATACTTTACATAAATTGAATTGTTATCTGTTGATGTGTCTACCCTCATTTCCTGATGTACAAAATCTTATTGGCAGCATTAATCTTGCGAATGGCAGCATTCATCGGCTTGTCAATGTGTGAGCCAGCTTTTGCAGCCTCCAACTCATTATGTCGTTGTGCGGCATTATCGGTTGCCCGAATGCCCGGGGCAAGTAAAAATAGCCGGCGGGCCAGCAGACCCTGCTCAGACATGCCCGATCGGGCAAGCAGCACCGACTCGGACACACACACGTACCGGACAGCCTCTCAGTCCTTACCTGCTAACGTTAGCTCATGTACAACACAGGTACCACACAGAAACTTTTACACAGGGTCATAATGTGCTTCTAGTGACTGTCAAATCGCCAGCGAAAGTTGTTTTAAATGCGGACATGGAGAGCAGCTGCCTGCTCTCATGGGACAAAGATCCTCTGAGAAGAAAGACGGTTCACTCTGCTCTGCCGCCAGGAACAAACTGGGAGGCAAAGATCCTCTCTGAGGATGAGGGCTCACTTTGCTGCAGGGTTCACCAGAACATTTTTTTGTTTTTTTCTTTTAATAAATTGAACACACATTAAAGAACATACAAGATTCTGTAGAGAATTAATACATATCATACAATACAATAAACATTGTCAAATTAAATGAAGGAAGAGGATTTTTTTAAAGGCAAATTAAATATTGGGGATTTATGTAAAAATATACATAGAGACATATAAATAATTATATAATTAAAGATATGTAGGCCATGTTAGGTGAATACTCCTGTCAGTGACCCTGACCACTGGCATTGGCAAAAGACACCACACAGCCAGAAAGAGAACCTCTTAGGCAGGGCAAGTAAGAATTTAGATGGGGCAAGTAGATTTGAGAAGTACTTGCCCAGCAGGGCAAGTAGGAAAAAACCTTAACGTCGGACCCTTCTGTGTGCTCACGCATTTCTTTTTTCTTTCATTCAGGTTCATCTGGTTCTTTGTCAGTTGAATGAATTTGCACATCCAGTTGTGATGTTGCTTGTTAGTCAAACTTTTTACCCCATAGTCAAACACCATAATTTGCTCCACTGCTGTCTTTGAAATAGAAACCTGTGCACATGCACCAATGCAAATGCAGCATTGTCATGTGCAGTGCTGTCTGGTTCCTGTTCTGAGTGTAACAGCAATCTTTAAAAACTTATCTTGGGGTGCATCTTTTGCTGTTTGCTGTCCCTGTATTTTATATGTTAAAAGTGGTTGCCACGGATGGCAATCGAAGGCCAAGTATTGCTTGCCAGTTTTTCAAAACAGTTTGCAGTGACACCCTGGCAGCCATTACTGTCAAGCCCTGTCAAATATATTGAATTATGGAGAACGTTTTTTGTTCTCTGTGTAAGATAAAGCCCAGTTCAGACCAATGATCCACGACGAAATGAAACTGTTTTAGTATGTTGCAGAGAAAAGTTGCAGCAGTGTGAACTGACCATCTGAGCTTGACTGAAGCTGGCTGATGGTGTCACCTGCAACTCTACTGGTCAAATTGCTGGCGGCTGGTTTCAGAATGAAAAACTAGTCACCTGTTTCTATAGCCAGTCGGCTTGTAGTGAAGTCTACTGGTCAAGTCAAAATGACTGCAGACGGCATGTTTGCTTCCTGCCGGAGGAGCTCCATCTCCGCTCAGCCCTCTGTTTCCCTCCTCACGGTGGGTCGCTGCTGCTGCTCGTTGTATTTGCTTACGTTACGTTTCACCCCTACTTCAAATGCAACTGTGGCCAGTTCATCTCTATCTCACTATCACTATCTTTATTCATATTTTAGAAGCTACAAATTATATTCAGCCACAAAAGAAGCCTGAAAAGCTGGAAATCAGAACGTAAATACAGAGAGTTGTTGCATAGAGATGATACACCGTCTCCTCTAGTTGCATTGGTGTGAACTGGCAGGTTTTTATAACGTTGCAGAATGGTGCATTGCCTGTGTCAACTCGTCTCCTTGGGAATTTTTGGTCTGAACTGGGCTTAATACACATTGGTGGTTGTTGACGCATGTTTCATGAAATTCGCTGCCTGGATCGATGCATCTCAGCAACTCTGTGGGTCATGTTAAATGATGTGATGCCACATGATGTGGTTAGTTGGGTTTTGCTGCCAGATGTCCTTTGGTGCAGAACACAGGAGAGAGGGAAGAAAAACTGCCAGACAATGGCACATATGACTGAGTAGACACAACAAACACTTGAAATCTTGTGACAGGCTGAAACAAGAAAAAAGGAGGGCATAGCAAGGGATCATGAACGATGAAAAGTAACCCAATCAGTTAGAGTACAACCACTAGCCACTGTCCGTATGCACAGAATTTCACAACAATGCTTTGTATAGTTGTTGAGATGCATCAATCTGGACCAAAGCGTTCAAAAGTTACCATATAACTGACTGTAAGAAAGAAAATTAATTAACCTATTCTCACTTTTCTATGAAAGTAAAACTTTCCCTGAAGATGACATGAAAGTATTTTTTTTTTTTAACTAAAACTTGACATGAAGATGCATCATCCCTCCATGCCTGCGGATCCACCCACTCCAGAGAAGCTCCTGAAACTGTCCCACACAGTTGAAAGAGTGAACCAGCCAGGGTTTTAAGATGAGCATTACTTTGCTGCAACTCTGAGTGGCACAGGTGCCTTCTCGTGGGAGATAGGCGCATTGGCTGAGGATATCAGCCATCATTTAATCAGCCTGGCGGAGCATCTGCTCTCAGGATTTTTAAATAGATCATGTAATGAGGTGAAGAGCACTCCTCTCTTCATGCCATCCATTCACAGCAGGTCACAAAAACAAGCCACACGGTATGTATGGATTGCAGGTGCAGGCAGAATTCAGTTGGGATTCTGAGATGAAGGTCGTGATCTGTACAGTGGCCAAGCGGCTGCTAGAAAATAACGATTTAGCAGATGGCGGCTTGAATAAATGAGAAATTGAATGAAGTAATGCAAAGACTAGCTTGTGGGAAGAAGTTAGTTCCTCCTCAGGTTACTTTGACCATGGTGTTGTGTCAGTTTGGGAGTCATGATGGCATGAATGAGTGGGAGGAGAGGAGACTTACTGGCAGACTGTAAACCTTTTCTCCAGACAAATGATGTCCATCTCAAACAGAACAGGTGCTGTAAGTCAGTCATGATGGAGTCTTGCCTCCAGGGTTTCTCACAGCTGTTGGTACAGACAGTGTTCAGCCTGCAGAAGACAGTAGATTGATAAATACTGTCAAAAATCTCAAGGCACAAGAGAGACGTCTTCCATATTTTTCCATTTAATTATTTTGCCTTCTAGTGTTTTATTGCCTGTTTTATTGATATTAAACAGGCAATTCCCTGATTTTTTTTGTGTGATGAACTTACGTACTTAAATCAAAGATAAACTATGACGCATATTCCTAAAAACAATGTATAGACTCATTCAGAAGTGATCCCTCTTAGTCATTGCTTAAGACCCACCAGAAGTGTGTGACGGTGTATTTTTCCATGGAGACCGTCTGCCTTTATTTTCTTCTTTTTCCTGTGTTTGAGACATTTATGGACGTGTACCCTTTCAGCCCTCAGTTGAGATTGGGGCTTTATAAAAAGGTAGCGACCACATGCCAGACCGTGAGCAGCAGGCATCCAAGAGACACAGCACCGAAAAGTGCAAATATAGCAAGATGAAACGCCAGATGAGAGTGAATGTGGGGTCCGCTTTTACACTCACTTACGCTAGCGTGTGTGTTTACAAGCAGTAACCAGCAATATCCTTAAAAATAGGTGAAAGTAATCACACAAATGTAGGTTTTAGTAGGTTTTAAAACTACCACTCTGTGTTTTTAACAGTTTTTTTTATGGGATTACTTGAGGGGACTCTACACAATCAGCAGCTTGTTGTGTTTTCCTTCCATTTCTCTGTTTGCTCTCTATTAACAGAGGATCATTTACTTAAACCTACTTTGATCAGCAGATCTTGCAGGAGAAAACAACTCTAAGGTGTCTTGAGACACAAAGTGCAAATGAAAATCAACTTAAACTAATCAGGATGCTTTTTTGTGTGTGAAAATGATATACGCAACACACACATTAAAAATGATTGTCATATTTTGATGCCACTGTTTTCCTCCTGTCTTACATTTCAAAGCGACCAATTTAATAGTTTTTGGAGAATGGCTGCAAATTCAGGAGACGCCACTGTGTTGAGACTGCACGATGACATTACTTTAAAGTTGCTTCCCTTGTGTTGGTCACATGGAACTGTACAGTGAGGAGACGAGGCACAGAGCTCTCTTTGGACGGAGATGAAGAGGCAGAACAAATGCTGGGTGAGCACTGAGCTCAGATGTTCTGTCCTTCTGGCGATAATTAACTTTCACTGCAGGAATTTAACTGTGCTACACAGAAACCTCTGGCTCTCTGAGATGGTAAAACGGATGCTCATGGAGTTCATACCGATATGCTGTATCTGCATATTGTTTTGGAGGAGAACATAAAATTCATCACAAAACGCTGTGCAGATTATTATCTGTATATCCTCTAAAAGTTTGTTACAAAGGTTTGCACTGTAGCACGGGCCAAAGGGCCTCAAACTTTGTGTCTTTGGGAGATGTTGAGTGTGATTTATGAGGTCTTATACGAGACTATCCCGTCAGAGAATATCCATAGATAAGGTGTCAGAGGTGGAGCACATTATGAGAATGGATACATCCCCAGTGAGACTGTTATATCTACCATGTCACTATGAGTGCCTTGGATACTTAAAAACAACACAATCTCATGAGCCTGAATTCTCAGGACAGCCAGATTATTGACAGTGTAACTGTCAGTCACTGAGACCTGTGTGAAAATCATAGACTGTATACAATACTGGTGATGTCACCTGACACATGAACCACTAACTAACTAGTTCATTTTTAAGGAAAAAAAAAAGCAAAATAACAGGAAAATACAAGACGCTTTTACTTTTAGTCTGGTGCTCCATTGACTCAGGGAGCTTCAGCACAGCATTTCAAAGCGCTATCCATTTAGAGGAGGTGGAATTTTAATGATTTGTGATGTAAATATGTGGACTTTTATTTTATTTTCTGTTGGCTTTACTGACAGCTGTCTAACCACACTAACATGCAGAAAAAATAGTGCCCACTGCCCACCCTCTATTCTTCACTGGTTAGCTAAAATTAGCCTTCGCTGCTCTGCACTGTGCACCACCAAGGTTGGGTGGGAGCTAAGTTAGCTAGCAGCGCTGCTCATTCGCAGTTACCACTGAAAACGCTGACCTGGTGGTGGGACGACTGCTGTGGAAACATGGTGGCCATCATACAGTCTCCCCCCAGATAGCCCCAGTAAGTAAGTGGCAAAATCCCTTTAGCATTGTAAACTATGCACCACTACCTGTGCTGACGCTGCTACTGGTGCTAACAGAGCTAACAGTAATGCTAAAGCTGCCTATTCATTAGGGTAATCTGGTGGGAGACCAGAGGGTGGGCACAGAGTTTTCACAGCAACGCTGTGTGGTCAGGACAGGGTTACTAGTGCTAACTGCCAAATGAGTGTTGCTGCTAGCTAGCCCCCACCTGACCTATACTCTGTAAATCTGGGGCTACACCATGGTAATGTTACCTAATCAGTGTTGTCGCTGTGGTTGCAACCTGTCAACCGATGGCACAGACCTGTCACTCAAAATGGCCTCACCCTTAATAATGCATGACTTTAAGCCTTATTAACATTTGAACAGATGAGTTACATAAAACTTCACCCCATACAGATGTCATGATTTGTGAAGGGGGAAATTAGCTATAGAGACCAGAACAATTTTTTTGTATCAGGCCGTGTTACATGTTTGTTTTATGCAGTGAAGTTGGGCGTTTTAACATGGGGGTTCATAGAGATTGATTCGCTCTTGGAGCCAGCCTCAAGTAGCCATTCAAGGAGCTGCAGTTTATGGCACTTCGTCGTTGGCGTCATTTCTCAGTCCTGGAGGCTGCTATTGGTGAAAATATGTTTCAAAATTACAGTGAAAGGCAAAGAAAACATCCATTAGTGATACTCTGTCTTCAGTGTGTTAACTGCCAAAGCGTGTTTGTTTATAGCGCGATGCCAGGGCCTAAATTGTCCACGGTTGTCCGGTTTGATGTGATCATGTGGTTTAGCTTCACCTACGCCACATTTGGAATAATAACATGATGTACTCTCCTGCATAAAGCTGAGACTCCTGTGTGTGTCTGTGTGTTTATGGTCGAGTGTGCTTGTGTTCATGCATGTGTGCATGTGCACCTGCTGAATGCTGTAAAATGAGAGGTGGGGAGCAAGAGGGAATCTACTGAAATCATTTAACCACACATGACCACAATGGACTCCTGACTGCTGCCTGGATCGCCCATTGAGATCATCTTTACATGGTTGTTGTTGTTGTTACTCTGCCTCGTTTGCCTTCTTGAAATATATTAGCACACTGCCTAGAAACATTTTCAGATATATTGTACAGCACATTTGTGTCTGCTTAACCTTCAATTTAAAGGTTAGATGTGAGCTGCGTGGGATTTTCCATAAATGCATATTACTGTCAAATGAAATGGTGGTAGCACGCTCTAAAAGTAAAGTCTGCTTCATTTTCCAGCATATTTATTTACTCCTCCGTCATGATGCTTTTCCTTCATAAGTTAGCAATTTATCATTACCATTCTGGCCTTTAGAAAATGTCACATGTCCTTTCATAAAAGATTTATGAAGGAATTTACATACCCATAAACATCACTTTTACAGATGCTTCTTTTCTCCCTCATGAAAATATTGAGATCTCAAATGTATTAATGTTTTATATAATTATAAGACCAATATTAGTGATGCAAAAATAATGTCTATTATTGTCGAAAAATAACAAAAGGTTTATCAATATTTTTTAACAGTGTAACACTGTCAATTACTCACCACATTCTACAGGCGTGTGTCAACAACAGCATTATGATTAAAGCATAGCAAAAATAAAAAATGTAAGTGCAACAAAATGTAGTCAGAGTAACATTTACTAAGGTTTTCACCAAGTCATGTCTCTAACCTTTCTAAACTCATGGGGTCAAAGGTCAGCACCTTGAAACATATTATTTACAGCTGTAACATAGCCAATTAATAATACAGGCAATAAATTTAATGACAACAGTGAATTATTTTCCTCCACTTAAGAATAGGGAGACACTATAGTTCCTTTCCCACTGGATAAAACCCACCAATGGCTAGGTAAAGACATGAGAATATTGTTAATATAGTGTATACTTAAACTGACATGGACTTTTTTTGTGGACCTGTTTTAGGTGGCTCAAAATTCTCTAATTGAGGCACCATTTGATTCAGTGTATGTGAGATGAGGATTTTCTACCTGGACATTAATGTAAATAGGGGTGTGCCATATCATCTCGTTCATGATAATACCTTGATATGATATGAAAAATGTATATCATGATACCAACAATAATTCGTCTTGTTGACATATTAACGTCATACTTTTACCCACGGCAACAACAAGTACGACCGAAAGCAAAATAGATACCGACTCCGCAGTGATTCCAAAAAGAGGAGTAGCCTCAGTAGTGTGGAATAAACTGTGGCGTCCTGAATGTTTTATGAACAGCCCCGGACTTCTCAGACTCTTTTAGCAACTAACAGCTCAGAGGGAACTCATTCAGCGGCTCCTCTGGCAGCAGCACAGCGTCTCTTCCTCTCCTCTTTCCTTGTGCGCAAACAGGAGTTGGTGTCGTCAAGCGAACAGATATCAGTGTCAGTTAATCTGCAACTGCTGTGGAAATTTGCTAGTATGGGTTGCTACAGCAACAGAGTGTTTAACAGAAATCAACTGGCGGCCTGGACACAAGAAAACAAACTGTGTATGAATACATAGATGAGTTGTTTATAAATACACAGATTATTACAAATAAATAGAAGTCTGGAGAGCTAAGGTCCAGTCACATTTGGTCTTATGAATGCCTCTGAGAAATGCCCAGAAAATTAGATTTATGCTTGCAAATCAGATTAGTATCTGAAATTCCATTTTAAACCAGGGAATAAATAATCTCTAACAAGCTGTAGGGGATTAGTGGGACAACAAAACAGAGGACGTTCAGCGACTATAATGAAGAGCAAATGTTCCTCAGTTTTTAAATAAACGCGGAGCTCAGCTGGCCTGTTTGAGTTTAATTCTGGAAGTTTGGGGGTTAGTCAACTGCTCACATTCTTCCAGTCTATTACTCCTGCAGTTCATGCCTCTGTTAACTTCTCCCCTGATTGATTCAAACCAACGATCCTTTCAACCATCAAATCCCAAATCACAGGTTAGTTTACTTCACTCAACTCAACAACCCCCACTCACAGAGTCCATCTGTCTCACTCGCTGACATCAGAGCGTGTGCACTGTAGGGGTCAATGCTAAATTGATATTCCTGAGCACAAACAAGAATTCGGGATGACCTTTGTATTTTCGGTTGAAGCTTTGAGGTATTAAAGTGATTACAATTGTTAACAAGGATTTTTCAACTCCGAGGTCACTCTTTCTTCAAGGGCCTCACCCAGGTAGCACAAGAGCACTCTTCATTCATACAAATAGTTTTCATATTGATAGATTTATTTTGTCACTCATGTAACTAACAACAAAACTGTTTTTCAAAGCCCAGTTCACAATAGTTTGAATCCTCTATTTTAAAAGTAATAATCCCTTAAAATTATATTCATATGTTGTTTAATTTGTCTTTTATTGGAAATACATTGCCGTTTGCCGTTTTGTAATCAGAATGACAAGACAACATCATATAAAACATACCTGCAATCTGTTCACAGTCAGTGTATTTTGTTATTCTTTTAATATCTGCTCTTTGTAACCACAGCCTGAAATGTTTTTATTGAGACGACTCAGAGCTTTTCTTTAACGTTAGGCAGAAATCATGGTGTTGAACATGTTGACTTTTGTGACATTCAACCAAAACCACATTTTGTTCTAACCTGAAACAAGCACCGTAGTTAGCCCTAACAACAGTGTTATGGGACCCCTGTCACGTCCAAATATTCAACAAAATATATGTTTATTTGTACATTATTTCAGTCTGCATATTTGTAAATACGTTGTTATGGCCCTAAAATAATATCATGATATTTGAGGGTATTTTTGTGCTTATAATGTTCTTGATGATATAACACAACGGTGAAAAAATGTCATTGTAATGTCAAGAAAATACAGTACAACAAATTAAGTGTAATAATTTTATGTCAGCATAATGTAACAGTTTGCCTTCCAATATTCACTAAAAACTAAACTAAATGAAATATAAATAGTACAACAAGGTAAAATCGGTCTGACGGTATGAAGTCACTATGGGAAGAAGTCAAAATATTGCTATCATCACAAAATAATAATTGTGTTATCATTAACAATGTGATATGGCACCCCCCAATTTCAGTGGAATTATTTATTCTATAAATTGTAAAGAATTTGATCATAAAAAATTAGTTTCATATGAACATACATTTTGGGAGACTTGGTTGTGTAATTCTACCGTTATTTTTAATGTGATTTTGTCAGGAGAGGCAAACTCTGTTGGTGTTGAGAAGAAAAACTTCAACTCAAGCAACTTTAAACCATGTTACAGCATCAGTCGCTCAAAGGAAATACAGTTTGTGGCGTTTCATCATTTTGAATTTGCTTAATGATGGCCATTACCAAATTGAAAGCCTAGTTCAAGGTCTAAAATAAATGACGCGCCCTCACAGCAGCCAGTCCTTGAGACGGGACGGGCCACCTTCGGCCTGCGGGAAGACACTTCTCATTAACTCGCCTCAGCATTTTCACAAGACAAAGGCCACAAGACCCCTCATATCTACAGAGACAATGCAGAGGTGGCAGTTTGCCTCGCCTCTTTTCTCCTTCAAAGTAGATTACATGAAAGAAAAATCACCCAGCGGACAAAGCTAATCTGCAGGTTACGGGCAGGGGAGCGTTCAACTGTGCAGAAAGTGTTTCCTTAGCAGAAAAAGTAGTTCTGTTTTTGTCTCCCTTCTCTAGATGTCATTAAGACAAAGTTAAGACTGAAGCAAACAAAGGCTCATTGATTCATTTGTACTAAACTGTTTGCTCATTTAACAGCTGAGGCTCAAAGAGCTGCAGTCTCTGGCAGATTGTCAGCTGCATTCATTAGCGTTTAAACTGCTATTATGGCAGCTTTAAAGACGGGCTGTATTTGCATAAAGAAATGGAGTGTTTGTGTCCAACTTGTTGATTATTTCTCAAAGTTTACACTTCACTGCCACCCAGTACTGTACATTATTGCCTGCATTTTGGCATCAGCGTCAAGTGATTGGCTGTGCTGTACATACAGTATGTGCTTTGGGCTGTATGTTTCCCACTACGTCTCCTCTCGCTGCCAGCTCCTCCATTTTGGCGTGGACCTCACTAAATAAACCACACTCAAATCGCAGTGTGCATACCCTCATATGCTTGAGGTGCTGTTATTTGACAGCAGTTTGACAGCCTTTGAGAAGATGCCAAATTCAATTATGTTTGGAGTCTACTGCCAGCCTCAAGCAACACAATCCTCAACTGATCACAAATCAAATCTAATTCCTCACCCAGAAGGCAGTGACCCAAGTTTTGAAGTCTGACTTGGTGCTGAAAGATAGACCCACGTCTTACTTTATGTGGTCCAATAAACGTTCAGGATAGACTCTTTAAATCCCTTATCAAGGAGGGCAGGTCTACCACTGCACTGCTCCGTGCTATCCAAGTTGTGAAGCATCCTGCTGGTGTTCATTAAGGACACAATGTGACCATTTCTCTCCTGGCCTCTGTCTGTCCCTGCAGGCATAGGAGCCCATCATGCAATTACCTACCTCAGGCCTGCAGTGGTCCCTGAACAATCAATAACTACAGTTCACCGACTGGGGCTTCCAGCAGTGTTATAGTTCTGACACTAAGTACTGCAGCAGGTTGTAGAGGTGGGCTAGAGTCAGATGGGGGGCAAAATTCTTGTCAGGAGCACCAGATATCTATGGATGCCGGAGGCCATGGTAGCATACTGGGATCTGACCCCTTATTGACAAACAAAAAGAGAAAGATACTTGTGTTAATTTCAGTCACAGATGAGTGCGTTTTTACATTGAGCATGAAGCTGGACAAAGTTTCCAAGCATATAAAGAACATTTGGTCTTCATTTTATTATTCTCAGCACCCCTCAAAGCTGTTCTCTGTGTTTTACCTTTGGAGCAATATGTGGTTGGTTTATTTGCGAAGTCACGGATGCACAGAAGACAGCCCAGCAAAGTAAATATCAACTCCAGCAGGAGTTTTGCTCACTACTGTTTCTTCTCCAAATCAGTTTGCAGCCACATGAAGTCAGCTGTGTTTCATGCAGTGTTTAACAACAAGAGGATTTTAAGATGATAGAAAATACACAAGTGTGAAAAGGTAGCATCTGTTCTGTGTCTTTTACAGATTGAATTGAATAAGAAAAATTCACTTCACCTGTGTAGAGCCTTGCCAGTTAGACTTATTGAAATTTTACAATTTTATTTCACAGATAAGAACGGAGGTTATTCCTGTTACAGTGACCTTAACACATGGCTCAGTTCAGACAATTAGAAAACCTTGTCGGTGACTGCAGAAGAAAGAGAGTAGTTACATACAGTATGGTAGCTTTTTTTATTTAACAAATATTCAGATTGGGATAGCAGAACTTAATCATGACTCTCAAAACTCGATTGAATTAAGAAAAGAAATATCCAGGCAAGGTCGTACAAGAAATTTGCACAATAAAATGAATTTACCAGTCTTTGCATAATGGGCATTGCTGGAGCTTTGCTGACATAAGCCCCTTTTACACATCCTGTTATGGTGGGAATGTTGCGCCATTATTCCACCTTGCTGTAGAAAAGTTACAAACAAGGACTGATGGACAGTGTTGTTCTGTCATTAAGGTGGCAGCAGAGGTAGAAACAGAGCCCAGTCGATGCCTGTAAAAGGACAATCGGCATTGCAGGACTAAATGTGCACACCATAAACAGCAGAGGTTGTGTTTAACTTTCTCATTGTGGTCATAAAAATTCTGTCATAATCTGCAATTCCAAGTCACTTTGACTTTAGATTTTCAGTATTACCTGCTTGCTCCTCATCCTCCACCACATCACATCCCTCTCTGGAGTTCCAGTAATGTTAATAATAAATAGCAATTGTTCAACGTTTGACTGTGAAGGTGTTGCTGAACATGACTTCTCTCATTTTTTTCCTTTAAAAATGGGTAAAATCTTACTTCATTATAAAGCTGCGCTCAGAGTATTCATTCACCTGAACCGTCCTTGTCCCGCTCTCCCTCTGTCTGTCATGACGTTGCTGCAGGAATGTGAGCTCTACGCCAGGGACAGCTTGTGAGAGTCTGCTCTCAAACACAGGGTGACAGAGATAACTGTTTGAAACACACAACTAACATTACCTGTTAATGGTTATTATTGGATTTAACGACAGAACTGAGCCTTTATGCGGTTTGTGTGAGTTTGTTGGGTCCATTAAATGGCTCGTTGTGGAATGTTAGCAATTAACAATTCCTTAAATTCTACCACTGACTCCTGTCTCTTAACTGTCTGTAAACTGGTCCTCTTTGTGGACCAGTTTATATGCCAACACACAAGGGTTACATAAGAGTGTAGCTTCCTCCATTATGACCACTCTGTTCTGTCAAAGATCATGAACGTCCAGACAGTTTCCTTTTTGTCAGTGGAGTGTATTTTTGTGTCAGAGTTCCACAAAGTTGAACTTGACACAAAAAAAATCGGCAAGTGCAAGTATCCTGACCTTAGAATTGAACCACCACCTGAAGTTTAGAAAAGATACACATAATTTGCACGACTAGCAGTGTATTGTCTTGTGGCTCTATTGTTGGATTCCACTTTGAGTCTGTATACATGAATTGGTAACCAATGGAGCAAACATTGACTCATACATTTTGTATTACAGTCATGGATTCTGCATCAAAAACATTTCTCTTCTCTCCTTCCTTTGGAGGGTTATGTTATTTTGAGCAATCATTCAGCTCAGTTGTTAGAAGTTACAGTTCACGGCATAAATACAGCAAATAAAGCCATAGGAATACAGAAACTATGACACAACGTAGGAGTATAAAGTGTCCAAGGCTGTGCTTCAACCCTGAGTTTAAAGCAGGGTGGCGACCGCAGCAAATCAAAAACACGGCTGTGGTCATTATTTCCACGGGGTCACTTACAGGCGGTCCCTAAACTGGACAAACACAACCTGAATGTTAACACACAGTCTGGGAAACAGATGATGCAGACTGAACTGTTCCGGTCATGTGTAACAAATCACATTCCCGTACGGGTTTGCTGAAGTCACAGCACAGATGTGCCTTGTGATTATGGTCCAGTTCATAACACACACATTCATCACCGGAATGCTTACAGATGAGTGGAGCTTAATTGAAACTGATCTGAAGAATTAAATGGAAAGATGATCATTATAGATTTACTCTGTCTAGTATATGTAATGCACCATTTACTGTCACGCTGCTGTGGGCTGTGGAGAACTGTTCAGGGATTCATTATAGCAGGAGGATGTACATATTTTTTAATAGTGGAAATTATTTAAAAGATTTGAGCAGGTTTCCTCAGCTTTGTGTCAGAAGCCCAGATTTCCTGCTTTGTGAAATACAGTGAAATGTTTCTTTAGTGACAGCTGAAGTTGTCTTTACATGTCAGCCTTTGCCATATTTAGGCTGCAATGTAACCACTTGAGGCAGGTGTGCCTTTTTAACTTACATCCACTAAAATTGCTTGTTTTTTCCAGGCTCCAATTTTTATTATTAGTTTCCTAAAACGTAACGGAAAAGACCCTATAGAGAAATGAAATGTTTCTCTGTAGCCTTCACTTGTTCTTGTCTGTTTTACGTTCATGTCTCACTAAAGAGACGTCTTGTTTGAAAGCTCATGAGATGTGACTTGTTGCAGGAAGAAAATGGTGGAAACAGAAGTTGGAGAGAGGAGTGTTGGTGGTAGTTTGCTGTGTTGGGGTATCTTACTCTTGCGTAGAAGATTATCAGTGTGATGGCTGAATACTTAAATGATTTTGACAATGTGAAAAAGTCTTCAGAATGAGACCTCTTAGATAGGAGATATACAGAAAAATGCTTAATTTCTCTGTAGAGTCTTTTATTGTTGTAAGACACTCATAATAACGATCTGAGCCTGTCAGTGGCAAAACCAAGCACTTTTAATGGATGCTATTTGATGGAGTGCATCTGTCCCAAGAGGTTACGTTGTTTACAATAATTCAAAAATGGCTGTCACTTAAGCCTAGTTCATATTACACGATTTTCACTGATTTTGACGTTGCAAGGGGATCTTGAGAGCCACCTTGGGTCGAAGGTGAGTCGGCAGATAGTCTGCCATGACGAGTCCTCATGTGTGAACAAGGCTACGAGCAAGTTGCCCCCTCGTCTGCGACTGGGACTGGATATCTGGCATGCTAGAAAACTGTTTCAAAGTGTGACACCACTGACAAAGAGCATCAGCCAATGAGAGGCGGGATACGTCCCTTGTCAGCACGCAGGAGGATGGAATAAATGTGAGGAGGACAAGCTGCAGAGTTGCCAGGTCTACTTATTAGCTGCAACTTTGGGCTTGTTTTTTTGTAAAGTCACTTACAAATATTGGTAGTCGGGTTGCGGGTTTTTGGGCCTGTTTCTAAAGTGGAGTTGCTTATTTAGGCGTGCACTCTAAACATCACCTTTATATATATCCGTTGCTTCTTTTGGGCTTGTTTCCATAGCCCTGGTTGCTTGTTTCTCTCCCAAGATCTGGCAACACTGACAACACGGCAAGTACCAACAACAATGGCGGCGTCCACAGGATCACAGGGAGCGCATTGTGTTTTGACCCAGGCCCTGGAGGCAGATCTGATTCAACACTGGGAAGAATATCCATGCCTTTACGATGTGTCGTCTCCAAGTTTGGTGACGTCACCACATTATCTGGGGCTCTGTCGGCGAGGGCTTTGTGGAAAAATCTTGTGGTGTGCACACACAGGTCATAACGCAGTCGGCGAGACTCCCGATGACAGAAACACATGTCGCCAGGTACGAACATTCAAAAAATTACGATAGTCTCCGCGACGCAAAATCAGGGTGAAAATCGTGTAATGTGAACTAGGCTTTAGACACACAAAAAAAGGGAGAATAGGGAGCAGGTTGAAAATTGCGTTAAATTACGTTAAGTTCCCCTTTAAATCATATGTCAATATGACAGTATACAGTTAGCACTGCATAGCATTAATGTGTAATCAGAATTGTCTAAATACAGTCAAGTTTGATTTGAACTATTTAACTAAGTTGCTAGCTTCAATCAAGTACCTGAAACAGCAAAATTGATTCTGAATTGAATCATGAGATTGCTGGAAATTCCCAGTCCCCAATGATTTGTTACTTCCAAAACTGTTTATACATGATAATTACAAAAATTATATTTATGACAGTTTTTACCAACATTATGGTTCAGGTTTAGTTTGATTTTGGCTCTAACACCACTGTTAAGGCCCAGTCAGAGAACTAGCGATGATAAGAGTCCCTGCTGCCTTTGGTTGAGGTGTCTCGGCCAAACCATGTCAAACCAACAGCCAATAAGCGCGTTTTCTGTGCCTGCGTGAGAGGACATATCCCTACATACCAGCAGATGGTGGTCATCATCATTAAAAAAGGGAAACCAGACGACCGTCTTGATGCTAGTTAGCTAGTTAGCATATTAACAACACAATCCAGTGTTGAAAGAACAGAGCGATAAGACCGTGAGCCAGTGAATAATAACACAAGCCATCATGAAACGTTGTTGCTGAAGCGCTCAATGGCAAAGAAAAATAGTCTTGCCTTATGTTACAAGTTTGGTTTGGTCTCACTCTCTCTTTACTTTCCCTCTTTTTACAATTCTCTCTCTTGTTTCTCTTCTTGTGCGCTGACCTGAACTGCCAATTGGAGCGATTCCATTCACCGATGGGCTCTGCTGTGTCGGCAGAAAATAAGTGACCTAGCGCAGACGAGGGCCAACGGTGCGGACGCAGACACTCACCAATGGCCCAACTTTGACCAATGACCAGCTGTCAGCTTGGAGTGTCAGGGCCTTAAGACAAAGATCACAGTCACTGTTAGAAGAAAACAATAATGACCGGCGTCAGGAAATGGGAAGTGAACAGCACAGGCCACATGCTTTTTGTGACCTGACCATCCAGCTTATCCCCATAAGATTTATTGACCTGATAACAAGGTCACGCTGCTTCCTGCTTTGTTCCTGACAGATAAAAGTCATAATTCACACAACCTTATGAGGTCCTTTGTAGACGAACCTTCACCAGGCTCTAGAAACCGTTGTGATTACTGGATTATGTGCGTACAATTACACCAAGCAATAATAAAGACACACATTGAAAAGCCAAAGTTAGGAAGTTCATATTAAAATGACCTCAATGTGACTTCAACAGAATGATTTATCCTTTTTTATGAATGACTTTTCATCCACCTGACATCACTTTGAGTTGTAAAGAGGAGTGACTTAGCATACTACATTAACTGCTGAGGCAACAATATTGTAGCAGCAGCAAAGAAAAAAAATCATTAATTTTAATAACAACAAAAGCTGAGTAAAGGTTAAATAAATCTAATAACATATGGCAGGCATTGTAGAATAATTACATTGAGAGGAGACAGCTGTACTTTCAGCTCCAGATGCAGTTTTCTCAGACAGTATTGAATTAAACTTCATCAGCAACATTAACACAGCAATTTGTTTTCTCACATACCCTTGTTCGTCTCATTGCAGCCTCCTCCTACACTCCGCCACACTCAACATCTACTCTTATCTCTTCCTGCAGATGTGTGTTTTATAGGGACAGACATCTTCCATCCTTAATATTTTCTGAGGATATCTGCGAGACCCAGGGGAGAGATAAAGCAATTTTATTCCTTAAACACCTCTCACCTATTATTATCAGGAGAATTACATGCAGTTTAATTAGCATGAAAGCTAGCAGAGCACGCAGCACCACCATGGGCAGGACACGGCAAACCTTGTCTCTTTATCCCTCAGGTTTCAAACTCCTCCGTCTCCTTCTCCAAACATCCGTCCCAAATCCAAATAACCAGGTTCATGCTTCATATTTTCATTTTTTAATGTTGTGCAGCAATGTGTGGTGAGGCTCCCCTGATAATCCAGGTGAGGTACGACTTAAAAGGCCTCATGCTGTGCCCTATTTAGAGCACAGCTCAAGTAGAAACACAAGATACCTCATACCTCTTCCTTAAAAAGGTACAAGCTAGTCTAGAAGGGTTAAGGCGTTCTTTGAATGGAAACACATATTTCAAACCTGATAATTTTATATTTGTAGTAGGAAGACTCTATGTTTAGATTTCAGCCTTTGGGAAGTTCACTTCAGTGCAATTCAGAGATAAAAAGAAGTATGTTTATGTATTAAATATGCAATACCTGATGTTTTTGGCCACTTGGAAACTAGGACACCACTGACATGCCATCACCTTTTAGGTTGTTGGGACAAATTCGTGACAACAGCAGTTACAGAGCAACAAAATCACTAATTTAGAGTAGTTTTAGGCAACTTGTTGAATGTAATTCTAATATTAACTGTCTTCTTTTAGCTCTGTTTTTGATCTTTACCACCACCTGAGGGAAATATCTGACTCTTTAGCTTCCAAATTCTCCACTGTGTTTACCAGCTGGTACTATAACTGTGTCTGTCCATTGTTTAGTGCTGAGCAGGTAGTGTACAGTGGGTTGTTAGAGATTATTTACTGAAAATGGTGGTCAAAACTCACTATAAAGCACTATAAAGCTCCATAAAGCTGAGAGGAGCTGCAGATTCAGGTGATAATTCTCTGTTGGTTAGTCATGATGAGCGGCGCCCGTTCCATTGTCACAGTGGTTTACAATGTCATGTGATACATTGTTATTGTAAAAATATTGATTATAGCTGCTGTTCATGTTGCAAAAAGGCTGCATGAATATAACTGCCTCAGTACAGAAATTTTTGGCAGGACTGCAGCCCTGTAAACTCAAAAGTTTGTCTGTGAGTGTTGAAGTTACACCACTGGTCAGAGTGAGTGGGGACGCAAGAGTGGGTGTTTCCTTATTGGCCGTTGTTCTTTTGAGATAAATAGGCATTGACAGGCTGACTAAGCCGTGGATGCTGACAGTCCTGTATAACTGTATTCCTCATTTTCTGTAACCAGTGCAGCATTATAGCGTGGTGGAATTAGCAAGCTAGGTAGCCACCTAGCCAGCTGCTACTTGAGTAAAAGATAACAACTTAATGCTTCATTCACACACTTGTTACAGCGTAGGAAACAAGTGGCAACCTTCGAGGGCTAAAAAATTAAGCTAATGCAGAAGTGCCAAAAGCTGCAGCTCATTGAGTGGCCACTTCAGGTTGGCTCTAGAAGAGATTCGGTCCCCACAGACCCCCATGTTAAAATATCCAACTTTACAGCAGAAATAAACATGTTTACTGCCTGGTACACAACAGTTTTGGTCTCCGTTGCTAATTTCAATATTCATGACAGCTGTGCAAAGGGTTGAATTTTTTTATAATTATCCCCTGTACTTTTTATTAAGGCCCAAATTTCTACATATTTAAAGGTGGGACCACTTGAGTGACCGTCGCTCCTCCACAGCTCCACCTTCTCATCCCAATATGGTCACCTCTGACTCCAAAAAAACCCCCAAGATGGATACAGCCAAAATGCCGAACTTGAGGCTTCAAAATGGCAGACTACAAGCCAATGGCTGACATCACAGTAGCTAATCCATTATTTTAAAGTGTCTGTGGTAGGAAAGCACACTGCTATCATCAGGTGAGAACTAAGTTCAGCTCATTTTTTGTAACCACTATAAGGTTAGCATAAAATCATGGTGGAATTAGCAAGCTAGCTAGCTAACTAGCCAGCCATGGTCAAAATGGCAGTGGCTGTGAAGTCTGTGACTGTGTGACTACCAGCTACTTCCTGTTTCAAATTAAACGTCCTCACTTCTGCCTCTGACCTGCCAAGGCATGGACGCAGGACGTCTGGGGTGTCCAGGGGTATCTGGCACCTTTTGTCTTGCAGGTTGTGAGGTGGGGTATGCCTTAAGCTCTTTGTTATGCTTTAGCTAACGAACTTTGTCTTTACCTGCTGCCATTTTCGTGCAGGTGCCCAACTGATAATGCACATGTTCAACTCTCAACATGAGAGAAAAGCATGATGGCTCACTCCTTAGCTCCATCCATCCTCAGCCTTGGAAAAAAATAGTGATTAATTCTTTTTCACCACTTGCCTGACAGGGCTAGTGAGTTGCTAGATTTACTAGCCTGACGTGACATTTTACTTGCACTGGGCAATCCTTATTGTAGCACCCTGTCTTAATGTCACATTGAGTTAATGAAAGATATTAATATCATAGAATTTCACTACATTGTCCAGTTTTTATTTTACTGAATCTGAAAGCTAAAGTAAAAACTTGAGCTGAATCAACTCAGGCAGGTTCAGTCACAAAAGTCACAAAAGCATTCACAGTGGCAAAATTACAAACCACATTAGTTCAATGGAATCACCACAATTTGTGTATTAGCTTGCAGAAGCAATATTTACACCATGCTAACACACTGACTTTAACTTTGACAAACTTTAACACACAACTTTATGACAATGACTGATTCCAAACCATTTGACAGTGCCTCCCTTTGAGGGAAAGGAGAGAATCTGAGAGTCCAAAGTGAAAGCTATTATATTAGCTGTGACGTGCCATCCACTTCTATTATAAAACTCTGCTCTGAGTATTAACTGCTCCAAAGGAGCAATGCGGCATCAACTGTAGTCAGTTGTGAGACAAGAGGCAAACATACAAATACCTTCCCGTAAATTAACTGTTAACTTTTACTGTCTGGGAAGTTTACTCAGCAGCGAGAACACAAGTTGTCAGCTTCAAGCACCACCGACTTCATAAATTAATTTCGCTTTGCAACTCTCCGGTAAAACCGAGACACGTGGATGTATGCACAATGAAAAATATATAAACTGCGACAGTTGGATGATTTTTGGTTACTGTTGTCAGCAGAGACAACCACAGTAATTTAGCAGCCACTGGTTAATGTTCAATAATTTAATATTACCATTTTATCCTCACTTGATGATATTCACGCTACTTTCATCAGGACACATACACACAGACACACACAGCAGAGCCACAAAGCCGATGCCGAGCTCAGGAAGCAATTGTCTTTTAGCCTGTGAAAATAAATGAGTTCATTCAGTGGTGGAAACTTTCACCGTCTGAGGAGAAAAGCACTTTAGTGATGGAGCGTGTGCATCCGTCTTCCATCAAGTCACACAGAGCTGCTTCAGAAGCCGAAATGGAATAACCTCTTGTTCACTAAGGTCTGACACTTGACATGGGTGCATTGTGCTGCATTAACAAGTCATCTTCCCAAAAAAGGTCAGAATCATAGCTAACTATTCACTGTTCACAGCTGATTACACAGCTGATGGATTGCATTTGCTTCTCCATACAACTGAGCTGCTCTTTTGTGTATCACCACTGTGTGTTTTTTAAGTGCCACATATTCAACAGAAAACTGGGCCATGATAAATTACACCTGGATCAGTTGAACAGCTTTGTAAACCTCCTCTCAGGTTGGTTGGACAACACCTCTCATGAACTTATTTTCTAGCGTACCCTAAGATTGACTTGCTTGAACTTACAATGCTTAGATTTTTTCACAGAAGCTTTCATCCACATCTCAAGGAGTTTCTTCAGTAGTCATCTTGTGACCTAAGTATAGAGTCCAGGTCATGTGAGTACAGGAGGCTGTACATTTGAATTTGTAAAACTATCGTTGATCGGCACGGTGGTGCACTGGTTAGCACTGTCGCCTCACAGCAAGAGGGTTCTGGTGCTGGTTCGAACCAAAGGTGGTTGGTTCGCACCCAGGGTGGGGTGCCCCTCTGTGCAGAGTTAGCATGTTCTCCCCGTGTCAGCGTGGGTTTTCTCCGGGTACTCCAGCTTCCTCCCACAGTCCAAAGACATGCAGGTTAATTGGTGACTCTAAATTGCTTGTAGGTGTGAGTGTGAATGGTTGTCTGTCTCTATGTGTCAGCCCCGTGATAGTCTGGCGACCTGTCCAGGGTGTACCCTGCCTCTCGCCCAGTGTCAGCTGGGATAGGCTCCAGCCCCCTTACGACCCCTAAAAAGCGGTAACGGAAAATGAATAAATGAATGAATTGTTGATAGAGTTGTTTTGCCCTGATCCCAATCTCAGTCACTGAATACTGAGAATCTTCCTTCTTCCGAGTCCTGATACGATTTTTTTTCCCTCAGTAATTTTCTTTAATAATAATAATACAGCTGCACAGTACACTTCAATGAACACGTTCTTTAAGTTCTTAAAATGTATGTAATGAATATACTTGATATTTGAATAGCTCTGCAGTGCATCAAGAAAAATAATTCCCTGCTGTTCCTCACTTTCCTGTCTTTTTTACAAAATAATACAGTAAAAATAACAGGTCTTCTCTTTAATGTTTTTGGCCTTGTAGCTGTCTTGAGACAATTTTTCTCTCCCTTTAAGATATGATTCGTCAGAGTTGGTAGCTTCGGTGAGCCTTGCCCGAGTTACCTGAATGAACTTTATTCCACTGAGTGTTCATTTTAGTCTTCTGCATTCTTTTGCGTGGATAAGGCTAAATTAATACATCACTCTTATTGGGTTTTTTGCTGCTGTCTCTCCTCTGAGCAGGATGTTGACACACTGTGCGCCTTACGTGACTGTGAAATACAAATGACTCTCAACTGAGCTGAATGCAATGATTGCTCATTACTTTGGTAAATCACGTAAACAAGTCTCATACTACATTTTGCTGTTGTTTATGGCATGAGGTGTTTCACCATGGGTGGGGTGTGGAGTGAAGAAGAGATGGGCAGTTGGAGAGCTGACAACCCCCGCACTCTTGTGTTGCTGTGTGTATGAAAGCTTTGTGAGTAAAAATACCCGTGTGACAGCTGTCTGAAAACAAAGGATGTGATCGGGCTTTATATAGCTCAGTGTAGCCGATCCTGTGCATTGGAACAATCTTACCTACGACTGTTAGATAGCTAGATAGTACGCATTTCAATAAACAGATGAGTTTTTCTAAAACAACATTGTAGAATTGTCACCATAATGTACAGAAAACTATATCTATTTATTACGCAGCTTTGTTACACACTCCATTACAATTGGTCAATTACAGTATTCTGCAGTCTGCAGACCGTTATTATTGAATAATGGACAGTTGCTGTGGACAAAGTTCTGATCATTGACACTATGCTGAGCAATACAGTCATTTCTAGATAAATATTTTGTGTAATCATTGATTTCTTTAGCAAGTAGGTGTGTAATAAGTGGGATAATGAACCTCCCTTCATGGTGGTTCAAGTCGTGCATCACTCTGTTGATGTTCATTTTGCAATAATGACCCACTCACTGGACATTATCCATTATAAATTGTAACATGGGCAGCATGTATTGTGCATAAAGTATTCAAGAATCAAGAAAGTGTGGATTTATTTTTTGGTGAAAGCACCTAGTTTGAACTCTTCCCCTCCTTCATGCATTGACAAATAAGTAAGAATTTCGGGGTCTGGAAGCAGCAACATTTCTCTTGACTCTTAGTAAAGTATTTACCCTTTCTTATGGTGACATTTGACAGCAGTGCAGTTTAGAGACTTCAGACCTTAAAAGTATAATTTTGTGAATCTGACACTGTTTTGGAGAGTAGAATACAGCTTTTTATTTTTGTGCTGGTTTGATCTGTAGAGTCAGTGAACCCTGTACTTGCTTGGGTTGCTGCACCAGCATCTGTACAGGATATACTTCTAGTTTAAACTAAGCCAGTGAGAATTTTTCTATCTCCAGTGCAGCTCTTCCTCGGTGGAGGATGTGAAAACACATAAATCAAAACATACATAAGTTTAAATGAATCTGTAAATAGTTACAGTCACTGTTAGGGTCAGGGAGTGTGAGTGTTGAGTAAGTTTTAACTCGTAATTGTTTAATATTTCTCCAATTACTCCCCCTCTCTGTCTGTATCTTAGCCAATTTGACAGCTGCTGCATCTCCATCCAGTTCATTATTTATTTGTTTCGCCATTAGCTGCTGCCCAGGTAACAGCTGTTTTCTCTGAACCTCACGAAGCATTAAAATTAAAGCACTTTGGAAGATATACAGAATTAAAGACTCAAACACAGCAGCATTAATGTGGCATTTGACGCCTAATGAGACAAATTAAACTTGAAGATAACCTTTAAATTACTGTGATGTTTCCTTTATTTTGTCTCTTAAATGAAAATTTGAAACCGGGAGGTGAGAAATGCAGATGATATTGATTAGTCTGAATGTTAATGAGCTGATCCGTATACAGCAGATTGAACTAAACCTGTGTTTGACTGTCGCTTGGGGTATCTTATTTTCTCATCCCCCCTCCATCCTCTGACTGACAAGCTGTTCACTCTCCCCCTGAGGAGACCTGTTATGCTCCATGTCACCATCAGGGCAGATGAATTATTTGTCTCCTCCTTCCATTAGCAGGCTGGGGATAATGAGACATGGCAACCGAGAGTTCAACACAGTGGCATAGACATCGGCTCGAATCAGGAGGACTGTTAATCATCACAGAGCACATTTCCGACGCTGCTGTCATTTCTCTGACTCTCCTGATTTGTATGGAGGGAGGGAGGCTATAAATGACTTTTAAATGCCTCTTAAGGTCCATTATCAGTAACTGGAGCAAACGGCATCATAGGTTATTCTTTTTTCAGATCCATACCGCAGCATATTATTTTGAACTGCAAGAACTTACCCTTGCAGAGACAGCCATAAGTAATTCATATTCCCCCTATGAACAGGCTGCTAAGTGACACATCACCAACACCTTGAGTAATATTTATGCACTTCTGTTTGGTGGGTTTGAACACTTGACAGACATGTTTGTGTTCAAAGTTTACTCATTTCTTTAGCTGTGAAAATAAATCCAAAATGTATTAAGTTGAATCAGTATCAGTAAGTTATACCGAAACATGTTGATTTACAAGACCTGAAGTGTCACGTCACCTCTTTATTTTGCCTTTAATGACCTAACTTTTAATTTTTGCTACATTTAACCAACCGTACTGTAGCTCAGTTCTCTTCTTTCATCTTGTATATACTTTTTGCCAGTTTGCCTTAAATGTTTTACATCAAGCCACCGGCAAAACTTTCACATACGTGCTCTTGTCCAATAAATCTTTTAGCACTGTCCTTCTGTGGGTGTACTAAGCAAGGTGTGGGCACTGGGAATTGAATCAGCTTACTTCACATGCCATTAAGTGGAGAAGGTGAGAAACAAATCCACCTGCCTAGTTGTTGCTAACACAATATGCACTCCATCAAACAGGTCCAGTCGGGGCACAATTTAGAAGCTGGAGGACACATCTTGTGCAAATCAAGATTGATATTGCAGTGGTGTCTCCACTGTTAGGCGTTGATTGCCAATGTATCTTGTGAGAATCGAATGTAGTGGCTGCAAAGTGTTCAATTTCATGCACTGGACCTGCTTTGCATACAGTCTGCATCCTGTTTTCTCTTATACTCCCATTGTACCCACACAGAATTAAAGATTCTGGACATCTGCGCCGTGGAGGACTGTCTGCTATTATTTATTTCCATCCAGAGAATGCATAAAGAATCTTTGGCGTCTTTATTCCTCATATTAAGCACATCACATTTTGTTAGCAGTTCCTTATTCATGGCCGTTTTTAATAAAGGCTTCTCAATAATAATACAGCCATATGTGTCGCCATGCTGCAGCACTGAAGTGGAAAAGGGCCCCGCCTGCCAAATATAACTCCACCATCATTTCCATCTTCCTTAAATAAGAGAGCAGTCTCATGCATTGTGAGTCATCCAGGTTGGCAAATTTGCACTGCGACCATTTTAGGATTCTGTCTGAGGAACCACAGACAGAATTGAATCTGTTGTGCAGTCGCTCTTGTATTAAACATTCAACAGTAGGTCCTCATCGGACTGGTTTTATCACCAGAGGAAAGATATTTGTTAATCTGCATCACATTTTTAGTGTTTTCTACTTATTTAGGATTCTACTCATAGCAGAGGTCACCATGTAGTTTGATGCTCCTGAGTTTCTTGACTGAACTGAATTCGTGGTCCTGAAAAGTTTTTGGGGACAACTTCCACTGTGTGTCACTTTACAAATCCCCAAGCAGCATAGTATTTAATTCTAACAATAACCGTGGTGCTTGTAGTTTTGCTTATATTAGACTGAAACCAATTTTAGCCAAAATCAAGTGCTTCTATGCTTCACTCAAACCCATCATCAGACAGAAATGTTAATATTGGATGTTTCTGTTTAGTGATGGTCCTTTTTAAATTCTTTCTTTTTGTAATATCTGAATTTGACAACTAGAGTGTGGTTATAGAAGGATTGCATTTGGGGCAAATAGACTACAGATGAGGTACGCTAAGGTTAGGCAACTACAACTCAGACTGGGACAGATTTTTATTTATTTTTTTATTAAAAAGGTAACATAATGTTTATTGCAAGCCTGTGACAGGATGCAAACTCCCGTTCCAGTATTCTACAAGTTACATCCATGTTGCATCATGCCACCTACTCCCCCAAATCACTTCTGTATGTTTTTATTGCAGGAGACTGGGCAACATATTGTCACTCTGACCTCGTCACATATCACATGTTGGTCATGGACTTTACCACATTTTCACAGGAGATGTACAAGTTAGCATACAGCCTCTTTAAAACAAATGCACTATATAGGTACAACGCTGCACATTTATGTTTTTTTGCTTCAACAACAAATGCAGGTGGTTACGTTTAGCCAACACTTGCGCTTGGTTAGGTTTAGAAAAAATAACATAGTTTGGCTTTAAATTTGTATGGGAAGAAAACACCAGCCTCCCAGGTGGAAGTAGGTGAGTGTTGGACCCATCTATCACCCTTCCTGCCCAACCTACTTGGACTTTTCGCCCTCTTAACTTACATTGCTGGGCTGTTACACGCTGAGTGCACCTGGCTGTGTTTCATCCCGACGTGAAAGGTAGGTAACGGACCCCATTTGATAAGATTTCATTTCAGGTACCGCCACCTGAGAAAAGATTTCAGCTGTTAGATGTGATTAAGACATGAATTCTATAGTTGTCAAGTCACAGCTGAGGAGATAACGGTGGAGGAAGTGAAATCAAGATGAGAAAAGTACTCGTATGTGTCTGACTCACATTGGACTCACCTTGTAGTGAATTAAGTAGTGAAAATAAACAATTCTCCATTTTTATGGGTACCTTCTGGGACTTCCTCAAGGACTTTTAGGGTTCCCTGGACCCCTGGTTGAGAACCACTGAACTGAACTACAATGTAAATCTATCAGCATCATGATTACATGGTTGGAACAATGGATAGTGTAAACACTGCAAAAGTCCACTTAGGGTGGCTCAAAGGGGAGGTGAATGTGTTCAACAAGCACAGGACTTTGACCCAGGAGACCGGTGTTCATGTGCCGTGTGAAACTAAAAGTCAACATTGAGTTATTATGTCACGTCAATCATTAGTCACGTGGGTCTTTACTTACTAGTTAGTCTTCACGCAAGTGACTAACCTCAACCACAATCTTTTCCTAAACCTAACCATGTAATGTTGTTGCATAGACCCCAAGACTCCTTCTTCGTCACATGAATCAAGTCATGATTCATGATAATTCCCTCTGGTTTGAGATACAACAGGGCTTCTGCTCAAGTGATAAGATCATGTTGAATTTTTGATCAGACTAAACAAACAAGATGTGATGTGTTAATTAGTGAGTATTAATGGTACTGGTAGGCGTAATTAATCTAAGTGTTATATCAGGTTACATTTATTACAACCTGTTTCCTGTCTTTGTGCCAAACTATGTTAGCTGTTAGCAGCTGGCTGTAGTTTCATATTTATGATACAAACATGAATGGTCCATTGTAGTTCCAACTCTCACCTATGGTCATCATGAGCTCTGGGTAGTGACTGAAAGAATGAGATCGGGGATACAAGCAGCCGAAATGAGTTTCCTCCATGAGATAGGGTAAGGAGCTTGGACATCCGGAGGGAGATGGGATAGAGCCGCTGCTCCTTCATGTTGAAAGGGGTCAGTTAAGGTGGTTCGGGCATATGATCAGGATGCCCTTTGGATGCCTCCCATTGGAGGCTTTCTGGGCACGTCCCATTGGTAAGAGGCCCCGGGGCAGACCCAGAACATGCTGGAGGGATTACATATCTCATCTGGAAAGTGTTGCTGGGGAGAGGGATGTCTGGGGTGCTTTGCTTGGCCTGCTTCCCCCGTGACCTGGCCCCGAAAATGGATGGATGGATGGATGGATGGATGGATGGATAGAAAACACGAGGGCAGTATCAGTCCTCTCATGTAACAAAGCAAGAAAGCAAATAAGTGTATTTCCCAAAATGTCAGACTTTTTCTTAAAAGAAACAATAGTTGCATTACACAGATGTGAAATAAGAAATTTAAAAACTCCACCATTCCCATCCACCACAGCCTTCCCTCTAGGGCTATACTACTATACTGTCAATTAGAAAACTATACCAAGTGTGTAAGATGGACTCTGAAATCGCCAAAGTTCCCAAATTAACTTTTTTCCCTAAATCAATTATGCTTACATTGTTTGTTGGTGGACATACATCTTCTACTATATGAGTTAAATGGAGCAATGCAGGCTCAAATGGAGCAGCAGTATATCAACTCTGTGGTGTCACTTAGTTTCGGTACAATATGCTCCATTAATAGTTTGTAAACAGTGTCTATGCCTCATAAATAATCCTGACATGAGTGGTACACTTAAAATAAAATTCCAGTTTAGGTCTATTCTGAGCAGAACTTCCAGCCCCATTATATCTAATCCACTCTCCCCACACTCACTGATAAACTCAGCACCCCACTGTGGTTGAGGAGGACTGACGTGTGTGACGAGAACATGTTCTTGACAATTATTTTATTCCTCTCCAGCATACAGTATAAAGACGTAATGAGAATGAAATGTCATGGTTTACTCTGCTAAAAATAAGCAATTTCCTGCAATCACTTTCTGTCTGTTCCTTGCAAATGAGCAATTTCGTCTGAAAACATTTTCTCCTCTCTCTCATTTTCTCCAATTAGCGGGATAAGAAGATGAGTGTTTCACTGAGAGGAACTGACTTCTGCAGCACTGTTGGGCAGTCAACAGTCGAGATTATCTTTGCACAGCATTCGCATGCAGCTTTGATTTCTCCAATTTCTCCAAGTGCTAAGCATCCTTATTGAACAGTTTCCGCCATTAAATTTCATCATTTTCTAGCATTTAAGCAAAACATTTTCACCCATCACAGCCTCTGGGGAGGGCACTGAAAGGGTAACTTTTTTCCATCTTTCTATCTTTTTGAAAATATATTTTTATTTCTGCTTGTTGCTGAAATATTCAAGTTGAAATAATAACACTTATTTTGTATGTACAGCACTGTATTCAGCGGAGACATCCAGCAGCAATTCATAATTATTGGTGAAACATTTAAATCACATTTACTTTAAATGTAGACTATGTAGCTTGACATAAACATTATACGGTAGTAATTGTCCATTAAGATTATAATCCTTAAGATTTCAGTCTAAGTTCATCTGGCAACACCTGTGGTTACCATGGTAACAGCAAGAGAGGTTTACTACAAGATTAGATTCCCAGGTTTTCTGCAGGAGAATTGTTATATTTGGTTACAGTGCAGCCAAACAAACTCCCATTATTTCAGCCAGGCATAAGCTTGGAGGGGATCATGCATTCGGCCATGTTTATGTGTGAGTGTGTGTTTCTGTCTGTCTGTATCTGATCTCGCAAACTACTGGACCGATCAGCCACATATTTTGTGTGCACATTTATGCCTGTATGTTCAAGGACCTCTCGTGGTTGCTGTGATTCCCAATTGTTGAAAAACTTGTTTTATTGACTCATGGCTGACTTCTCGCTCATCTTAACTGGCCTGTAGAGGCAGCAAGTTTTCTGGAAATCAGCTCAGCTTTAACACAACAAGCCTCATTGTCTGTTGCAGGCCACATTTTGGCCTTTGTCATGGCTCAAAAACTGACATCTGTAAAAATTGTTTGTTCTTATTTTGAAGCTGAGTATCTACAGATTTATTCCATACCTAAAATGTTATGATCCACTAAAGTTAGGCACAATATTAGATTAATTAGTCCTAATTTTTGTTATCTTCACCTCCATCTTGACTGTAAGGGAGCCAGGAAGGAACATTTCAATTAGGCGCAACTGTGTTCTGTCTGCTGCACAGTGTCATATCTGATTTAGGGATTTTTGATTTGGTCATTTTTGTCTTGATATGCTTCTGTCATAAGTAAGTATGCAATTAAATGGTTTATTTTTTGTCTGTCTTAATTGTGTTTTTTGTTATTTCCTGATTTGTTTTGCCTACAGACAAAGTTAATACCCTTTAAAGCCCTGTCCTGAACAACATGGATCAAAGATTTGTGGTTGTGTTTTAGCTGTTAGGAATTAATTTATCCTCATAATTTTATTGTATATATTTCACATACAGTGCCTGTTAGCAGGAAAACTCAGTCTGCTCTGTGCAACACATTGCGGCTCTGTCAAAAACAGACAAGTCATATATTTTTATCAGCTTCTGAAACGTGCCATGGCGTATCTGCTGAAATTACTAGAATTGTCTAGTGGTGAGCTTGCCTGCAGCCTGGCAGAGTTCTGCACTCTACTGAGTGCACTTTTCTAGTTTTAATGAAGAAGTCGGTCAAAAACAATTCCAGGTTGTGCTTAGGTTTTTTAATTTAGAAATTTTTCACGCAACAGCAGGTCACATAGAAGGACTGACTATTGCTGAAAGATGCGACTGTAAACATTACAAAAAAATTAATTTCCTGACAAGCTCAAATATTATAACTTAAAGCACAGTTGCAATATATTTTTTGATAATTTTTGTTTCATTAAAATATTCATATTTTTTTCAGTAACTTCTAAAATATAAAATTGATACCAAGCAGCCAGAGAAAAGAGCATAACAAATAGTGTCTCACATTAGCACAATAACTAATCCATACACATCTTATCTCTCAAGTCCAACCTTTAAAGACAGCAGAGGATGAATGACACTCTATGTGGGCTCATCTTTTTTGTTCTGTGTGATGAAGGCGAACTTTTGTGTCATGCACATGAATACCTGCCTCAGCCTTAATAGCAATGCATCTATTCAACCCCCAAAAATGGGCGAAGCTGCTCCTTTGGGGAGACATTCAATGAAAAATAAAGAGAAAGCAATTTCATGTAGGCTACACCCACCGGAAAATGGCATTTGGATCTTTGGCAAATGACATTTATAATAAAAAGTCTGTAGTACAATTAGAAAGCACACTTTAGATACTGTGATCATTCAACTTGAGATAATTAAATGCCTCATTTTGTCATTATTGGAAGAGGTAGACAATGAAAGACTGACAGTTGGAGAGTCTTGGAGATTGAAAGGAGCGAAAAACGGGCAGTGATGTGAGATTTGGTATTGTTACCTTTCAGGTCTGTGTTAGTGGCGGCTGCAATAATAACCCTGCTGCAGCACGTCCTTGTTGAGCACTCCAGGCTGCAGAAATCAGAAAGCTTTAAAAAGCTGAGAGAAACTCATTTAAAGCTAACTAAGGACTAAAGTCTTACAAAATGAAAAGCCTGTGGGTTTTTAAAATTAGTATTCCTGTCTGAGATAACCTGAGGGTGTTTGAGTAAGAAAATAATGATTACTGAGGCACTTAGTTGTAACATAACTCATTTAGCTCTTTAGACTCCTTTTCGTATTTTGGAAAACAAATCCTTGGACAAATTTCCTGCTCTAAAATAGAAACTTTAGATCAACTTCTTTGGTAACTTTAGTGGCAAGTGACGAGAGGCAAGTGAGGCCGGAGGTGAATCTGGATGCAGATTTGAATTCAAGAAATTCATGTGCTTTGAAACTAATGCAGACCTTACATCAAACAGCATTTGAAAATGATTTATAATTACAGAGGAGCTATTACACCCATTTCAGGTTCATACTTGTATTAGTATCCTTATAGAGGATTTCAGAATTGACTTTTCGGTAAGCCCCGCCCCTTTGTGATGGTCTGGCAAGCTGTCGGAGTAAGCATGGAGTCCACACTGTAACTAACTGCACTCCCTAAAGATATACCATATTTTTCAAAAATTAACCAGTGATTCCAGAGAGAAGCAGACAGAGGGGTCTACAGTCTGTGTTTGAAGGATATATCCAGGATGTCAAACTGACTCAGCAGCAACAACAGGTTAAAAAGACAAAGATAGTTAGAAGCTAAAGCCAAACTATAGGCTACAGATCACAGTGTAAAAGTGAACCACCACATCACTGCTGATCGCCACACAAGACAATGAATATAAAGGGAAACTTTGCTGATATTGAACCAGCTGTGTGGCATCACAGTGTGTGCAGATGAACAGTGTTTGGCTTCACCCCATGCCGCTGCCAGCACCCACTGGACGGCCAGGGATCGTCAGGTGAAGTCTAACAACGTTCATCTGCGTACAGTGCGCTGCCACACAGCTGGTTGAATATCAGCAAAGTTTCCCTGCTTCCCTTCACTGGTTCCTGTACAGCAGGGTCGGCCTTTTTTTCACTGCTATAATCATTTCAGAGCAAAAGCAGCATGTGTATACATTCAGTAGGCTATATCTTCAGTACCTAGCTAGCTAACCCTACACATTCAGGGTTTGATTTTGGTTTTGGAACAGGGGAGAAACGTATATCTTTTTCCAACCTCTCCAGGTAACGAGTATCATTAATACACGACGTGCCCCAGGCACAACATTTAGCTCCAAATCCACAAAAACCAGCCTGAAAATCTGAAACGACTGCATTAGAGTCAACAGGGCACAGCTGTGTTGTTGTTGGACCCTGCTCTGAGCCGGCCTGATGCTACGTCATGATTGGCCAGTCTGTGTCAGGGGCGGGACTTAGCGAAGGGTCAGTTGTCAGATGAATCAGATTTGGCTATTCAAAACATATATTCAACTATCCGTTCCTTATTTTCCATATAGTTTGAGAGTTTGAACAAAAGACTGTATATTAAGATGAACAGTGTGTCTCCACTCACTTCAAAAATGAAGCCAAAATATCCCGGATATGGCCGCTGCTCTCTTGTGCTAGCTCGTCGAGTTGCTGCCCATAAACCGAGAGCAGCACAACTATACTATACTATACTATACTATACTATACTATACTATACGTAATATCGTAAACATCTAACTGTGCAATCAACGAATTGGAAATGTGCACCAATATTTTTTGCTGACATTAGATACAACAACAACAAAAAAAAAAGCCAGAGACTGTATCATATTTAGTTGCTTTTAGCTGTAAATTCACAATTTCTCTGCAAAAGGCAGATAACGTTATCTCAGAGCCTGACACAGCCAAGCTTCCCTTCCTCCCAGCAGCTGCCTCTGTGTCTGCAGCTGCCTGTAGCAAATAGCAGCTAAAAAGTGAGGAGCATTCACTCTGCAGAAAATTCTGGAGACCAAAACAACCAGACCCCAAAAGTCAAGCAAAAAGGTGGCAAAGAGGCAATTCGACTTGATGCGATCTTAGTCGACTGAGGGGTCTTTGACTGCAAATCTTCAAATCTCAGGGGGCAGCCCCAGTGTTGTATCAACGTTAGAAATTTCAGTATTGTGACAACACTAGTAGAAAAAGAGTTGAAAACAGAGTATTCAGAATGGTCTGAAGCCTGAGGTTTTTGTTCACAGGAATTTCTTCTGCGTACATTAACCTCATTTTTTAAAACTTTGGCAACGTTTAAAATAAACATTCTGTATTTTTACACTATATAAGACACAAAATTCCAAAAAGCATATTAAGTCACCTTTAAGACATATTTTCACAGTTGAAATATAATCACAGCAGCAGTTTTCAAGTCAAGACAAATACAATTGGATAAAAAGACAAGGCATGAAAATCAATAGTTGAGAAACAAAAGTTTTTGTTCAACAACTTGATTTATAATCATATGCTATCAACAGACAATAGGCTCACTGTCTGTGCACAGCATCAGCAAACCAGTACTTGGTTGTTGTAACATGTCGGTGTTTATACTGTGTTCTGTGGCTCATGGTGTTGCTGATGATTATGTTTCAGTCTGGTCTGTCCGTTAACGCTCTGTCAGTGCAATCATACATATTAACTGAAAGATAACTGTGTAGTCTACTACAGTATGTTGTGTTGATGTTGGACGACTCAACCAAATCTCATGTTTTAAAGAAACAAGACTGAAGTTTCATGTCACTGCAGGATTAGAATAACATTCATAGAGTGGAGGAATGTTTGTGTTAAATATCAATGCTATGTCTCATGCTGGTTGTAATATTTTTGTTTTAACAATGAGAACAATGATCTCCAAACCTTATCCCAATAGTTCTAGGTACCCAAACTATATTTATTCCTGCACACTTTCCTTTTATGTGCAATAAACTTTGTTTAGAAATATAATTTTTAGATCCTGAGACCTTCATCAGGTAAAGGTGGCTCCCTGTTTGTTTTAGAATTGACTTTAAAATCGTATTGATTACTCTTAAGGCTCTTCATGGCCTGGCTCCAGATTACATTTCAGATCTGTTAGTCCCTCATGAACATCCGCGTAGTTTGAGATCCACAGGCAAAGGTCTACTGCTTGTTCCAGAATCCAGACTGAAGGCCGAAGGGGACAAAGCTTTTGCCACCAGGGCCCCGAGGCTCTGGAATGACCTGCCTGAGGACATAAGGCTTTCTGAGTCACTGTCTTCAATTAAGTCTCTCCTAAAAACATACTTCTATTGGAAAGCACATTCTGACTTTATCTGAGCTGTCTATTTTATTGCTATCTTATTGATTTAGATGTCCTATAAACCTATAAATGATATCTATATGTTTTTGCAGGAAGACTCCCTTCACTCGCCTATGGACATTTCCTCCTACGCACCTGTCTACAGGAAATTGAAGGTATGCATGAGCCTTTATAGTCAACAGTATTTAAAGCTGAATTTTCCCCAGTCTTCCCAAAATCTAATGGTTTTACCTCTAAAAATAGATTTAAAAAAACTGTTGTTGTGAGAGTGTGCCAGGCTAAACATCCTGTAATGATTGGAACTAACTCTCAGCATCAAGGAACAGAACTCCTGCCAAGAACGACTCAGTTGAAATTGCATCACCACCATATTTTCCTTTTGTACTCTTCCTCTGTTTACAATAACAGATGTGGAGTGCAAAAATGATTTGGTGAGGTCTGGGCCTTAAATTTGAAACAGCAAGTCACGGTTATATAAGCAAGGGCACCGCACAGAGACCACGTTTAACCACATTATCACCATGGTGAGAAATAGGAAGCTGGAGAGTATGTGTCTTTTCTTGGATGTGGAAGAATAAAATGTGATCTTTCATTGCCACACCAGCACCAAAGACGCCCAGCATGTGTCCACAACCTGTGAACCTCCGAAGCCTCTGTTGAATGAGCAATTGGTTTGAATCCAAGTAGGACGATATAGTGCGGTGGACTGTCCACTACACTATTAAGCTAGATTACACTGTGCTGGTTTGGTTTCCAGTTTGTGGAAATATAACAGAATACACAGTTGCCATAAATTAGAGAAGACCCATTTATTAGATTCAGAAAAGCTTTATGCAGAAACAAAAACATCAGGAAGACATAATTACAGACTAAGGAGAATGTCAAATGCTTACTGGTACCACTGGAGGGTCTTTATCACAATTCTCAACATCATCCCTGCTTTATAAAGCCAAAGTGACCTTGAAGTAAAAAAAAATATACATATATTTTAAAAATGAAATGTGGATTTTTGAATTGGGAATGTTTATAGATAGGAGTCTTTTCAAAGCTGTCAAAAGCAGCTTAACAAAGGGAATGTCAGGGGTGCATTAAACATTAAAAGACTTTTCTTGTGACCTTCCCATTTTGTTTTGTTGCCACCGTGCCGCTGTGAGATTTATGCCTTTATCTAAAACAGCTCTACATGAATGATAAGCTAAGCAGAGGCAAACGCCGCAGAGAGAAAATGTCCATCCGTGTGCTTTAGTTGAAAAATTGAACTCTACTTTGCCCTCTATCACAGCGAGGTTTGTGCTCTCATCATCACTGAGAGAAAAGAGACACCTAAACACATCCACAGAGACAAAAAAAAATATCCCTTTTTGACCTTTTAGAAATGGCATCCGAGAGTAAATACTTGAATAAATGCCTGCACAAGTGCTTTTTGATGAATGCCACAATCTGAGACGTTGGGTAATTTTATTTTCACAGATCTCATGGGAGAGGGCCAAATGAAGGTGTGCATAATGCACTTTGTCGTCTTTCAAACCGCTGACCTTGACAACAGTAACATAACCTCGCACGTCACTGTAAAACCCAGTGAAAGCACACAGCGATCTTGGCTTTTGTGCTCTTTAAACATTTAATCATAGACGCCTAGACAAAAGTCACTCATGAGCAGCATCACTGTTTTTGTACTCCACTGCATCTCACATAGTGTGCTGCTACAGGACATAATTTGAGGGCAAACCATTTCAAAAAGGTGTAATTTACAGTCCACACACTACAATATCATCTCTCAGGATGTGGGCTTTTTATCACGGAGCACCAGCAAACCAGATTCTGTTGAGTCATCCCAGTACAAGTAGATAAAGCTTCTCCAGTCTAAACTGGTTATCTGATGGGAAGATAGCTGAGAACACAACAAATATCTGCTTCATTAAATGTCTCTGAAAAACATCTATACTGTTTTAATGGGTGGAACAGATCCCACACTTCTGTAATGGATTATGTTTTATGATGCATGCCACACTGGTGATTTGTCTTCAGTCTAACAGGTAACCAATTTCCTGGTGTAGATCAAGAGATGACCTAAAAGGTCACAAATCCTATTAAGTGTGTAAACCTCAAATATTGCAGTCATTTCATATCTAATTTTGTCTAAAAGTGTATGTAGAATAACACGCAAGTTGACAAACTGGCTTTATTTTTTACATTTAGATGATATGTTTGCTGATATTTTACAGCTGTTTCAAGGTTTACAAAGCTTTTTTTTTTACTTTACTTTTTCAGCTAAGAAACAATAAATTGGGAAGAAGATAAAGCCTCCACAAAAAATAGCATTTTAAGTCTTCTGTGTGATTTATCCTGGCTCCATATGAGCAGAGGAAATCTCATCTAGTTGCAAGGCTAATTTATGTAATGTAAAATGCCATAGGCTTGTGCTAATAACGTTAGCATGTTGTATTTGTTCGGAAAATGTGTCTAATATAAGATAGTTTTGTCTGTGAACCTTGTCAGTTGTAATGAAGCTGAATTTTGTAACATTACCATTGTTAAATGTTGCTGTTGTCCCTGGTTTTATATGAGAAGAGGAAAAGTTTGCTAGCAGCTAGGCTAATTTATACAATGTAAAATGCCATAGGCTTGTGCTAATAACGTTAGCATGTTGTATTTGTTCGGAAAATGTGTCTAATATAAGACAGTTTTGTCTGTGAACCTTGTCAGTTGTAATGAAGCTGAATTTTGTAACATTACCATTGTTAAATGTTGTTGTTGTCCCTGGTTTTATATGAGAAGAGGAAAAGTTTGCTAGCAGCTAGGCTAATTTATACAATGTAAAATGCCATAGACTTGTGCTAATAATGTTAGCATGTTATATTTGGGGGAAAATGTGTCCAGATAAAGACAAGTGCTTTGTCTGTGAATGCTGCGAGTTATAGTGAAGCTGATTTGTGTGTTTGAAATTGTCTCTGTTAAGCCATGTTTAATGTATGTTTTAGGGGTGTTTTGAATCAACTAAACTTTACAGCATTTCACAGAAACCCCGCCGCCGACTAATGTTTTAGAGGTGTAACTGCAGAGTGACACAGACACACCACCGCACAAGTGTAAATGCTCACAGTATTGTAGGGCACATGCGTAGGCTACAGTGTAGGGCTGTGCGATTGCCTCTAAATTTCATATTGTGGATTGTCATTGCTCTTGATTGCCAATACACGATTGCAGTCATTTCATATCTAAGCAGCTGTGTTGGTACCGCTGCGCTGACAAGCCGGAAACGTGTTGCTCCTCCTCACTTCAAGTCGCTGTTATTAACTTTTAACCTGCAAAGGCAGCAGTGCCGCAACATTGTAGGAATTTATGAAAGCCCTTGTGAATAGGGATGTCCCGATCCAGCTTTTTCCACTTCCGATCCGATACCAACATTACAGCCTTGAGTTTTGGCCGATACCGATACCAATCCGATCCAAGCGTGTATTATACATATTCACTTATTTTGTTGTCAGTCATGTTAGAAAAGGTTTGATCAAGCGATACTACTCTAACAAGAACAACTACTTAATCGGGTTAGTTAGAATGATCCACAACAGTTGGTATGAGAAACTGACCCGTTTATTGTTAACAGGGTTAAATAAACAAACTTTAAACTTGAACATTAACATTAAATAAAAAATATAGCTGGTTTGCTTTGGCCCCTTAATAAATAGAAAATAAATCAACACAAGAAATCTTTAAAATGTCTAATATTGAAATTAAAATAGCAGCAAGACTCCACACACTTGTGCTTTGGCCCCCTAATAAATAAAAAAAGATTAACACCACAAGACATTGTTGACATTTAACAAACAATGCAGCCTTTCCTTTTCACTTATTTTAGTAGTGTCAGTGCCAGCCTGGTGCTGCTGTTTCCTGGGACCAACAGAGGGGACAAAAAAACACACACACACAATATTATACAACTGTTTAAACAAGCAATAGTCCATCCATGGCTCCAATTTCACTAATTGTGCCCATAACAATGCCATCAGTGCTCTTCACTTAAACAGTAAGAGTGTAAAAAAAAAAAAAAATATCACTCTTAAAAAAAAAAACAGAGCAGAAAACAAATAGTCAGTTAACTAAATTGACCGCTACTCCTCCTACCCTCCGTGTGTCTGCCGTCTGCATGCTGGCCTGGTGGATTGATAGTAAGAGCTGGAGCGGATCACTGGAATGGACTGCTTGAATCGCGGAGCGCTTGGCTGGTCGGAAAACCTGGATTGGAATGCATGGAAAACCTGGATCGGAGTTCTTGGATCGGCATTTTTCCAATGCAGTCCGATCCGATGCACATTTTTTGCTAATATTGGCGGCCGATACGGATCTGAATATCGGATCGGGACATCCCTATTTGTGAACATTTCAATAGTTACACATTAAAACAATATTTATTTGCAATTACTCTATTGAATGACCCCGAATCATGAGCAAACGGGCTGTGTCACTTCGGATCAAAGAGATGCGACCTGTCACTGTCAGCGCAGCGAGAGGAGAGGAGAGGAGATGGATTGTAGGTCTGTTTGAAAACGTGGCTCGTTTTTTTTTTTTTTTCTTTTCCAAAATCGCCTTGACATCCAGCAAATTGCCTGGCAACCCTCCAATCGCCAATATACGATTTGATCGCTGATTGTATTCATTCAAAGCCTAATATGATTAATTGATGAAACAACATGATTGTACCTGTAATAAATAAATGACACTCCATCAGCCTCAGCTGTATTTAGTGCTAATTAGTAAATATTAGCATGCTGACATGCTAAACCAATGACTGTATATAAAGATGGACAATGTGTCTTCACTTCTTCCGAATGTACAAAACTGAAGCCAATAAATCTTGGCTATGTCACTGCTGCTGGTGACGTCATTTGGAGCCAGAATCCGTGGTATTCCATTTCTGTCCAGGATGCAGGATGTCTTGTGTCGCGCTAATGGTAGGTTTCTCTGACCTATCAGTGGTCTGCAGTATTTTAACTCCACCTTTTATTATTGGCTTGGCTTGCTTGGAACCTTGACTGAGGTGGTACCAAAAAGTACCAAGTAAGGGTTCGTTCATAGTCAGCGTTAGATACGGAGACGGACGGAGCCTCTGGTCCGTACCCTGCTTTCATTTTGTCTGCATTTGTGCACGTTTTCTGAGAGCTTACGGATATGGACAAAACAGAGCAGTACCACCAAAAATCATGGAGGCAGTGTAGCGTAGTCCAAGCGAGATATGACCATAGTAGATAAAGAAAAAAGTTAAATAATGGTGGAATGGAAGTTGGTAATTTATAAAACTATATAGGGAAATTTTTGAAAAGAATTCTCTGTCCATGATGTGTATAATGGCCGCACTGACCACCACCATCTACAGTACTGCCTCCATTTAAAGACACGATATTATGACCTCCTCCACCGGCGACCCACTTATTCTTGTGTGCAACTTTTGACTCTGCCCTCTACTGGCTGTATCTATGCTACCATAAAGGACGCATGGAAGTATGAGGGTGGTGATGTTTACAACGTTTGAAATGTATCTATCTATTTTTGTAAAGGGAGTATAAATGAGCCTTAACAAGTATCAGTCACTACTTCTACGAATGGAATATTATTAAGGAGCAGTTCCAGTCAAGTCAAGTCGAACCAAGCAGTACCATGCAGTGGAAAAGAGGCTTTAGTTCAGTTTCATCCCATGTATGTTGACTCTCTTGGACCTTTTATGTCTTTTCTTGTATCAACATGAAGGTCAAAATTAATGTAGACTTAAGACAGTTGCCTACACAAATAAAATAACTTCAGTTAACTTTTTACATCATATATATTTGTGCTAAATTTCTATGCACAATTGATGAATTTGTGGTATGTTTTCCAGCTGATCATGATAGAAATTATAGGACTTTAAATTGAAGTAAAGTTGACGAGCGAGTCATTACAGGTTACAGTCCTTTGTTTTTGTGGTTACGTGAGCATTAATGTTTGTGTTAGGATCACACTGTTGTTATCAGTGAGACCATTGTGTTTCGATTTTGACAACATCTTTGACACCATACGTTATCTTCCAGATCAGCTTGTCCAGGTCTTTTTTCCCTCATGTGTGCTGCCAAAGACGCAACACCCCCCCGTTTCCTGACCAGCAGTTCCTTAGAAAAACTAAGTGGTCACTGGGTGTGATCATGGAACAATAACTTTACAGTAAAGGCTTCCATAAACTTGCTGCCGGTTGAATCATCTTGTAAAGTGGACTCTTTAAAAACTGGATAATTCATCAAACTGTTATCAGGTCTTTGAGTACAAACTTAACAGCGCCATCTCATGATATCCTCCACTATATCACCCCATAAGAAACTTTCTTGCGCCTCCTGCTGCGATGAGGCCCATTTTCTCTTTTGTCTTTTATCTTCTGTTGTGGCAGCGTGTCCCTCTTCTTCTCTCTTATTAAAGATGAAATAGCTGTGATCAGGTGAATTTTGTTTTATTAATAAAGAGCCAACAGGCTGTTTCATTGTCGTCAGAAATACTGTATACAGCAGCACATCGCAACTAAAATCACAGATACAGGGTTATTTTATGTTCTCATACTGTGCTCGGTCTACCAGGATGCTGTTATAATGTTGTAATATTTTGAAGCAGCTGTTGCACATTAATCTTAAGATAATAAAGTATTGCCTTTATGTGTACACTTCACTCCAGGAAAATAGCTTTACCTGCACTCCCTGCTCTTCTCTGTAAAGTGACGAAATTAAAAGCTGTGCGTGTTTAATGTATTTATGTTGCCTGTAAATTGACTTTTAATATATAAAAGATTAAAATCCAGAGAAACCATCAATAATTGAAAGAAGCATTAGACAAACAACACATACAAACACACCGAGATCAAGAGAGAGACGACTCAGTAAGACACAAGGGACACAATTAACGATAGAGGGAAGCAATTGCTTTGAAGGAGAGAGGAAGACTAAAAGGCAGCAAACTGCAGAAATGTTTGAGTGGGAAAGAAAAATGATCTGGTAAATCCTCTTTTGCTGCTGCTTTTATTTTAATTGGATTTTGCCTTGTTAATTTATAACATGCCAGCATACAGAGCATATTTTATACCCTGTATATGTGACAGAGCTGCTTCCTCGCCTTTTCAATAAGACCTTGTACCTCAGTTGTATTAGGTATGAGTGTTCAGTCATTCATTACAGCTCAGCAGGTTGTCCGCTGTTAGATGGACAAAATGATTGGATGTTCATGAGGCATTTTTATGTGCTTGTGTGTGTGTTAGTGCTCGATGAGCCATAGTGGAACAGAGAGACTGATTTAATCAGTTTTGTCGATTAATCAGCGCTGATAGGATGTTTTGCAAACTGCTGTTATGGACATAACTTGCCTCTGATATTGGTTGATGGCTGTGCAGGCTCCACCAGACCAAAGATTCACGAGTCCAGTTGAAACAGGCAAACTCCTTGCAATGCCCCGTTCTGCTGGTTCACACCAATGCAACTAGATGAGACTGTGTATCATCTCTATGCAACAACTCTCCGTACCTCTGTTCTGAGGTAGAATAAATCTGAGAATATAATTTGTAGCTTCTTAAAATATGAATGAGGATAGGGATTGTTAGATACTGGTTATAAGTGTATTTGTAGTAGTGATGAAACGGCGAAACATGTAAACAAAACAAGCATCAGATGGGCTGTATTCATAAAAAATGTGCCACAAAAATATAAATAACCAGCACCAATTAGTCAATGAGAATGTTTGTGTGTGGGCGGGGCATAACCACATACAGCTAGCAGCAGCAGCAACCCACCGTCCCACACTGGTGCACCCTGAGCACGGATGCAGAGGGCTCAGCAGGGACAGAGCACCTGCCACATTAGAACAACCCCATCTGAGGCCATTTTGACTTGACCAGTTGACTTCACTACAAGCTGACTGGCTGTAGAAACAGGTGACATGCTTTATGGTCTTAAACCAGCCGCTAGCAATTTGACCAGCCGAGTTTCAGGTGACACCATCAGCCGGCTTGAGTCGAGCTCAGACCAGCCAGTTCACACCGCTGCAACTTTTCTCTGCAACGTTCTAAAACGGTTTTGTCTTGTCGCGAATCTTTGGTCTGAGCTGGGCTTAACATCAACCGCAGCAGCTGAGGACAAGAGGGTTGTGTTCAGTAATCCGTGTGTACAGCACTAGATGAGGGAGGTCACTTCTGTTGTGTGACTGTTCTTCATTTTAAGTTATATTTACATAAATTTTTGCCTGGACTGCAACAGCTGGTCTTGTGCTGCAGCGCTATTAGTGCTAAAGCGAAAGTCTGTGAGTCAGGCAGCCACTTCCTGTTTTGAATTAATAGCCCTTTTTTCAAAATAAAACCCCTTCAGTGTTTTATACACATTCCAGGGGTGGTATCGGCCAGTTAATTAGCTATTGGCTTTTTCCTGTTCCAAACTCTCTAATTATATAAGCCTTTAAAAATCCATTATCGGTCGACCTCTAGCAGAAACAGGAGTCCATTGTTATATAGCACAGGGTTTTCCTTCCTATACAACTCAAAGCCAGGCAGCTGCCTTGGTTGAAATTTCTGTCCTAAATCAGCTGCAGCTGATGTGCTTATATTAAGCACATGTACATTACACATGGCACTCAAGTGTGGATGTAACAGGAGTGACTCATTAAGTAAGCGATGAATTGCTGTTATCTGTGAGGCAAACAAATGTGTGTTTGTGATTAAGCTAGGTTAGCCGAAGTTACAGAAGTAAATAAGACTGGATATCGGAAAGATCATGTTAAAAAGCAGATGTTCCCATGTCATCTGTTCAACCAAACTGATCCAAACAGCATCTTTTTCCCAAATATGTTGCACATGCAGCAGCATTGTTTGCTGTGGTTACAAGGGTTGGGCTGGTGTAATGATATTCAAACTGGTCTGATATTCAGCCAAACTCCGTATTGGTTTGGCATACCAGATTTTACGAGGTGTCGCACTTGACTCAGCAGCCGCTCCAGGGTGGAACATAGTGACACCGTTTCCAAAGAGCAAAGGAGTGTCAGACTATAGCAGTGCATCATGTAACAACAGAGCTCTCTGTCCACACTGAATCCATTAAATATGCACTTCTATTAGGCCTTCTTCATGTTAACAAACCACGTAAATATCAGCTGTTTGCTCAAGATCAGACTGGAGACATAGCCATTTATAAGATGAGTGAGTAGCCCACTTGCTAGCTTTCTATGTTACTTTTTAGGACAGAAAACACGTCTAATATTGTAATATTTATTAGAAGTGACAGTCTAGCTAACAGCTTCTTTCAGCCAGGGGACACTCAATTTAGATTTTTGTAGTGAAATATGACGGTATCCTGTAGATAACTCCTCACCTTAACTGTGATTGATAAATAGAAACAGGTCTGGCAAAAGTTCATCTTACAACTGCAGGGCTGTGTCGCCCCTGGTTATTTAGGATACCTTTTTCATTGGCTTCAAATCCAAAGTGTTGCAATTTGGTGCTGTTTTAGTTTTCTTGCCATGTCTCCTCTCGTCGCCTAAAAACACTGGAACTTTGCTGTAAACAAACACTGCATGCACCGCTCTGCCCCTTCCATTTTCATAAATGTTGCCAACACATGCATTGACTCACAGCTGGTCAGACATTAGTCCATTTCTAAACATAATTTAAAATTAAATGAAATATTAATAAAAGGCCTCAGACAGAGAAGATAAGAGAGATGTGACCGACTATAATATTACAACATCTTATACCCATCATTATAACATCTTTTAAGACAGTACTTCAGTTTGGGGAAATTTATTACACTGCCAATGTCAAAGTTTAACACTGTCTTAATAAACCAGCCAGCCAGATGAGGTCATTCAGGAGGAAAGTGAGGCTCAGTCTTAGACTTTAACCAGAGAAGGGTGAGCCATTATTGAAATACTGAGGAATAGCCCAACAAGTAAAAATGACAGGAAGTTGCTGCATCCGGTCACTATTCAACAAGAAATAATTAGCACTTGTAACTGTCTGTGGAACAACAAATAGTTGTTCTTACATTTCCGTTTGTGTATGAAACAGTGGGATACTACATTAAGTTAGCTTTAGAGGTGCTGGTAGGTGGAGAGTTGTCCTTTCACAGGTGGATTGTTATTGACTTTGTAATGTTGCTCCACTGCTTGCCTTTCCTGTCACCTTCAGTGCCTTGGGCAGATGCCGCTTTAAACAATGTCTAACCCTTTGGCTTCACTGTTTCATGGTGCTACTGACGACCTCCAATTTGCCAAGTGTACTCACATACACTTGGTACTCAACACATTTTCTGCTGAGGTGATGGAGTAAGTTGGTAGTGGCTCCACAAACTAATGTTAAGTCAGACTTCTTGAAACAAACACTAAACTTCCAACAGCAGACACAGCTGATCTCTTGGGGACAAGTTCTTCTCTTCATCTTCCATTTCTCTTTTCTGTTCTGTCAAGTAGGGATGCACCGATAAGGATTTTTTTCAACCAATACTGATAACCGATATTTACCTGCTTCTCATGGCCAATAATCGATACGATAACAGATAATGTCACATTTTGTATTTTGAAAAGAAGTGTGTAACCTGTAGTTTATGTACAACTGAGAATAAGAAAGGCTTAGATGTAGTGAGAAAATATGGATGATTTAATATTCCATAGCCTTGACCGAACCAAATCAAACCAACATCACTATTGTTAACACAACAAAAACAAACAACAGTTCTGACTCTTCATACCTGCCGACATTAGGCTGTGAATTAGGGGGGGATTTTCTGGGGTATTGTCAAATGATATACCCTCAACACCCCCTGCCGTCCTGTTTCACTACAGATGAACACCATACAAGGATGTGAAAGTAAAATGACTTTTAATCAGTATTACATTTATAGTTACCGGTAAGAGGGAGGGAGATTATGAGTAATTCTCTGGTGTATGTGTGAAACACTGACACTTGACTCGCAGGTCTGCGCTACATCTGGTGTATGAAATGTTGATAGCATCTTTATAAACACATCCAGGCATTGTCTCACAAGTTTAACAACAGAGTCGAGCCTTTTTAAAGGCTTGGTGTTGGATGTAAGCCGCTGCTGCTAATTAGCTCATGCTAACACTCTGGTGACGGTCCTCAAGCGCTTTGTCTAACTTGTGTCGGTTGGTTGGAGATCAGACCTTTGGTGCAGTCCTGTTATCTTCCTCTGGAACTGTGAAAGATGTCCACACCGCGACATATTTTGCCCTCTAGACAGCGTGCTGCAGTTATTGTTGTTCCTCTTCTTCTCTGTGTTTATTGGTAGCTCACAAACCAGGTTTAAATGTACATGTACCGTTGTTTGCCATGGTGATTTTCTTTGTTACAGAGAGTTAGTGTGGGTTATTTATTGTTGTGTTAAAAAGTTATAACCTCAAGAAAGGCAGTTAATTGGGTTCCCCTCTTCCACACTATACTTTGTGCTCTGACTGCTGTGCTCTTAACTTTCTACAAAAGACCTTAAGCATGGATACAGGCACGTAACAGTATAACAGTATTTGCAATTCTCATATCATGTGAAAACCATATAATAAACCAGTAAACCACCCTGCATTAATATTGATCTTCTCCTCTCTCTAAAAGAAAGCAAATAAGTGCATTTCCCAAAGCGCTGAGCTTTGCCTGTAGCCACGTGTCTGATAAATATTTAAAAACATTCATAATATAGTCCATTTACTGCCAAAACACACTTTAAAGCCATTGCATGCTCTTGTATGTGACAACTGTGTAACTGCAGTGTTCTCACTCGGGTCGAATGACTTCTGCACTTTGTTCTCTGCTGGCTGAGAAAATGATTTGATCTCAAGCTGATGAAACCGTTTCAAAGCTCCATTGAACAAACTCAAAAAGGATCTTAGTCCTTTCTAAAAAAGAAAGTTGACATTTTGGAGACATGAAAAGTTCACCAACCGGCAGCTCCAGCGTTAATGCGGCTTTCACAGCACATTCGCTCCACAATACATCTTCCCACTTTCGATATTCCATTGACCGGAGCTGACAGGCTGTAAAAATACTATTGATGTGTCGAGCCGCTGTCAGTCCTCATCGGCTGCATCATACCAGTGAAGTCAATGATCTAAGAGGACATTACAGTTTGCCAATGGACTATTGATGGGCATGTTGATGTGTTAATGCGGATGGACTCTGGCGTGACATGCTTATGTTTTTGTGTTATTTTTCCACACACGCTTCGAACTAATTTAAAAAGACAGATGGCGATGCTTATTAAGTAGCATCTAGAGACAATTAGAGAGCGAAGTGAGGGCTACATGCAGGAGCAACTGTAGTGAGCCCTGCACCTATTGGGAATCAATGACCCCCACACAATGATTTCAACTTGTTGTAACAAACTGTATTGATTCGTGACATCCAGCAGGCTTCATTGTTTTGTTATCTCAAAGTTATTTTCTCTTTCAGAGACATTAAGACGCTTAAGGAGAGTCATAAATCTGAGCTTGAGATGTGTCGATGTGGCCGTGAAATATCTGTCAGAAGCTGGACTTTTTTTCCGTGCGGCTGGATTTTTTTTGACGAGGATCAAGTAAACATAATGAAAGCCTGGAAAAGTAACTCAGCACTTTCTGTCACCTCAGGGCCGCCACGCCTCGTACAGTACGAGCAGCTTCAGCAGAAAGAACTGCTGCGACAATGAGTGATATGTTGAAATACAATACATCAGCTCAAAGGAGGCTTTTTATGCTGTGCTGCCATTCAGTTACAGTTACTGCTGCATGCCTACAGCTCTGATGTAGTGCATCCTGCAAAGAAGGAGCGCCGCTGCATCGCACCGTCACATGTGTTAAACAAAGCCTTTTGAAATATTTGTTTACATTTACTGACAGGGTAATTATGAAAAGCTCTGTTTTGACTGCAGCCTTATTTCCTCATCACTCACCTTCCACCACAGCACACACCGATCGTTACCGTCAGGCAGGCGTGAAGACAGCAGTATTAGTATCAAGCCAGTGTCTCTCAGGTATATTTCAGATCCAGTTAGAGCATCTCACTTTGTCCCCTGGATTCAATCTCATGTGAGAACAAGTGTAAAACTCAACAACAGCACACAGCAGATGGGATCAACTGCTTCAAGATGGTTTTACAATGATAGCCTCTATATTGACATTAGCAGTATTTAGAATTAAAGCAACTAGAGATGTCAGTTTTGTTTACTTTTGCTTTCGATAACCCAGTACCTATGACATGTAACTGAAGAGGTGGTGAAATTTTAACATTTTGTGATGTGAATGTTTTGCCTTTTATTTCCTGTTGGCTTAGCTGACAGACAGTCGGCAAGCCATGTTAACATGCGGAAACATAGCGCCCACTGCCCGCCCTCTGGTCTCCACTGGTGAGCTAGCCTTGGCCTCTCTGCGCTGAGCACCAGTGGGAGCTAGCTTGTGGCCCTGCCGATTCTGCAGTTACCACCACCAGGACAGCGTCGCTGTGGAAACATTATGGCCATCCTCCGATCTCCCTCCAGGTAGCTCCGGTGAGCAAGTGTCTTCATTTTGAGCTACTGTTGAAGAAAGACTCATATGAGGCCAATCTGCAGCCTTGTGGGATATTTATTGAAGATACAACATACAGATTCAAACACTGCAACAATGAGACAGCAGTGTAGAGTAGCTCATCTAACTATTCTTATACTCCTCCTCACATAAACATCATACATAACTTTCCATGTGTGTGTATGATGTGGGTGTGATTTCCTGCCATTTCCTAGAACTCTTAATACTTGGCATTTTACCATTTTACCACAACTTGTTCCTGTCATAATGTCACACAATGTCCCTTTGTTTTTTAGGATTATGTTCTTAGAATTCTCCACAGAGTGAGATCATTCAAGGTTACTCAATTTTAGTAAACATGTTTTGCTTCCAACCTGACCTTAAGGGTCAAATATTTCTAGCCCTTTTCGCCCCCACACTACAAACCCCATTTAGCATCGTTAACTACAGCACTAGCTGTGCCGACACTGCTGACAGTGCTAACAGTGATAACAGAGTTAACAATGCTAAACGGTGTTAACGGCTCAAAATGAGCTGCTTACTCACTGGGAAAACCTGGGGGAAGACCAGAGAGTGAGTGCTTTTGGGTCAGGATGGCTCTACTTGGGGTTGGGGTTGGCAACCTTTACTATCAAAAGAGCCATTTTTGACCAAAAACAACAAAACATATTTGAGCCTTACTGTATAATGAAAGTACAACAGCCTATTAAGTCCAAATAGGCTTATACTAATAGTCAAAATGAACATTCATTAATATGTTTTATCACAAGGTGGCTACTGTGCAGGGAACTATTTATGATTATTTGGCACTTTTACTTTGCAGAGCAGGCAGTAAAAGCAAACAAATCTGTCCAAGCAGTACTAAATTCTCTATTTTGTTCCGAGACTTTTACTTTTTCATGGCATCCATAGCTAACCAGAAGACTCAATAGTAGCCACTGCTGTCGAGGTTTTTATTTGGTATATAGGCTTCGTATCTTTACAATTGGAGAATGTAAGAATTTCTTTAGGCTTACAACATTGATATATATATATATATATATATATATATATAAATAACCATTATTCATTTTCATATAATTTTTTGTCAAAGCCACAGGGAGCCACTGGAGAGTAGCAGGTTGCCTACCCCTGACTCGGGGTAATGACTGAATCAGCGGTTCTACTAGCTAGATCCCACAAGACCCGAGTGTTGCACAGTACAGTAAACTGAAGAGTAGCAAAATTATTAAAACTGGCTAACTAACTAAGACCTGTGGATTGACATGTGTAGATGGTCGAAAATTTTCTTGGTAAGTAACTGATTAATGGATCACAAATCTAAAAGCAACTTCCTGGTAACAAAGTCAAGCCATTAAGAGGTAAATATCTATGATGCATTTCCAAAACTTGTTTGAAACATGCCAGATTTTGAAAGTTGTCTGTAAACTCTGTTCAGCAAACATGACACCAGAGATGAGAGTTAGAAATTGAAGCTAGCAGCAGGGATGATATTAAATCAGACTACTCAGAGTTAGCTCTTACAGGTAGTCTGTGTAAAATAACATTTATGGGTTGAAAGCACACCACATTAGCATTTGAAATTGGACGAAAAGGAACATTAGCATCTAAAAAATTCCCACTGTTTTACTGCTTAAGTTGAGAGCATAGAAGCCACTGTCTGAATATTATATTAAGTCATATTAGATGCATTTTATACAGTCCAAACTTCACTCATAAGAAACTGTGTCAGTATGGGATTTAAGTATTATTTATCAGTTAAGGGGGAGTCATGAAAAGGGACTCTGCACACTTTTCTGTGATTTATTTCTCTGGAAAGTGTAAATGTGGTTAATCCTAATTCATCCTCTCTCAGCTGTCACTAAGTCCACGCATAAACTCTAAAATACCTCAAACTAATCGCCAAAATACTAATCAGCAACTGTGACGAACATTTGATATATTCATTAACAGTTTGAGCTGTCTTGCCTTAAATTCTGCGTCTTCTTCCTCCTCATACCAGTTCGTACCAGGATGCTAAATGCTAGTAAGAAAGTTTTCTTTCTAGGGTGTTAACATTGTCATGAACTAATAGCATGATCAGTATTTTGGTACTAACACCACCTCTCATGTTGATTTTAACACAAGTTCTCACTGATTCTGGGTAGATTTCGACCCTGCGATAACATTGTTGGAAACCTTTCTACAGACATTTACAGTTTTTAGGTGAAATCATTACTCACACGGATGTCTCAGAGCCCATTTGCACATGAAGCGCTCTCATTAAGCACCAGATGGATTTTGTCTCATAGGAGAGGAATAATTAAGTTGAAATCAATACCAGAATTACAGAGGTGAAACTGGAACCTGCAGTACATTAGCTGTAAAGTATTCCCGCTGCAAAAATCCTTATCTCCACTCTGTGACGACCCTGTAGGGAAATTGACTTCATCCTCAGAGAGGCATAATCTCAAATATAACTCTACACCTTAAATGTGACAATTACAGCCATTTACAGGCGAGAAATGGAGTCTCCAACAAGAGCTGTGGAAATAATTGACCCGAGTGTCTGATATACTGCAGCGTTAGAGATGTACTGACACTGCAAAAATAATTACAACAAGATAAAACTCGAAATAAAGGCAAGCATGTACACTTGGGATGATTTAGAGAATTTCACTTCAGTTAAAAGCAGCTACATCATTTAATTAATGTTTCATTTTGAGCTTTCTATAAGACTGTGACTATACGGCAGTTGTTAAGAGAAGAGTGAAAGTTTCATATGAATTATACATCTACAGTAGTGAAACAAAGGAGTCAGTTTTTGGCATTTGCCCGTCACTTGACAGTCGCAGAACAAAGAGACTGCAAAGTTTAGAAGACAAAGACAAAGGTCTCAGACTGATTTGATCCCCGGAGACTGAAGGATGAGCTTCAGCCTTTTCACAGCTCATTCAAAGAGAAAATATTATCGTCTCTCTCAAAGCTCACGTTTGTAGGATTTTTTTAATGTTACTCCAAAATTTTAGATAAATATAAATCAATTTAAATGGCTATAAGCAAAAACAATGAGACAGTGTGAAAGCAGTAGCTCAGTGTTGAACCTATATCTCATATATGCAGCTGTCTTTGACTGTACAGAGCTTTATACCAAGTTTCAGCTGCTCAGCCTGCAACTTTGAACTTGTGTTCACTCCCACCGCTCTCATGGCAGCTGTTGTCAGTGAAAACCCACTTCATACCTACTACCTGCTCAGCATTAAACAGCACACAGACACAATTAGTGACTTGTTAGTGAACATGGTGGAGCATTTATCAGCTAAAGAGACAGATATTTCCCTCAGGAGCTGGTGCAGATTAAAAACAGCGCTAAAAGGAGAGTGACTATTGGACTTACATTCATCAGGTGGACACAAACACGACTCCAAATGAATCATAATGATGCTCACTAACTGCTGGATGTGTAAATAAGCAGCTGTTTGCTCACATATAATGTGTCAGTGTTGTGTTTACAGCACTGTTGTGTTTCTGCGCGGGGTAGGCCTAACTTACTACATGTTCATTGCACTCCCATGCATTCCTACACTGACTGTAACTCTGTAAAGGAAGGGTTGGGTACCATTTACATTTAACCACTAATGGTACCCAGCAGTATATGTTGTCAGCACTGTACTCTATCTGTAATAACTAATGCCGGGCTCACACTACACGACATTTCTGTCCATTCCGATGGTCACTATGTCACATTAGGCGGTTGTGGAGTCATAAAATCATGTCGTGACTTGGCCGACAGACATGACAGACTACACGATGGTCCACACCAATCATCCCTGGGCATCTTTCACGACGACTGTGATGTCATCGGGTTATTCTTGTCCTATTTTTATTATTATTACCATTAATTCAGTCACTGTGTGCGTTCATGTGCCGGCTGAAATGTTGTTGTAGTAATGTAAAAAAGTGCCAGCAGATGGCAGCAGCTACATTTGAAGTACCGTATGCAAACATTCAGTAGCTTGAATGTTTGCATACGGTACTTCAAATGTAGCTTGAATGTTTGCAGCTACATTTGAAGTACCGTATGCAAACATTCAAGCTACTGAATCCTCCACAACAAGTTCCTGCAAATGTTTCACAATAAAAGCCTTATTTAGAAAATGAAGGGATTCTCTCAGCTGAGGGTATAAGGGGTTTTTAATTTGAAACAGATACAGGAAGTGTTGAGTTTGAAATGACGGCGCAATGCATTAACTTTATCAAGGCAAACAAGAGGGGATAAAAAGTAAAAATCTAAAAATACAGAGGGAATTATAAATAACAGCCCAGTTACAATGTAGTCTGTTTCAAATGAAGATGGTATCCTCTGCAGTTGTGATAAGTAAAAGCCACTATTTTTTTTTAAATTTTATTACTTTATGTCCATCTCCATAATGAAAAAGTGTTTGCTAGCTTGACACTAATCACCAGGTTGATAAGACGTGGCGCTAGTTGTCGTCTGCTATGATACACTACAGGAGATGAAATGGTGGATTATCGCGTACACACTCGTTGTTGTCCATGATCCGTGCTGTTTTTCTGAGGTTAGACATGTTGCCTTGGCCAGCTTTAAACATTTCAGATATTGCAGTGAGTGATGTCATATGCAGTGAGTTTTGTGACAGCTTTTGGCTCGCCATTGACCTCCATGTCCAGAGTGCGTGCATATCAGACACGTTTTTTGCTCTCACATCTCAACATGTACGCTAGTCTCGCCACCAGACAATCAGAGATCTCCGCCTTCTGATAGTCTGGGGACACTCCTTTCTAAAGTATGTTTAACACACCAGCGAAAACGGCCGGCAACAAAGCAACGCCTCTTGCATTTTTGAAAAGGACACGCCTTCTTGGAAATGTGCGCTCCCCCTTTTCTCGTCCGCAAGGAAACAAACACACAGAGAGCTTGAAAATGGATGCCGAGAGATTAAACTCCGTTTTATCAAACGTTCTCATCCATGAAGAAAATATTTTTTCCAGCGGATGTCTTAGTTACAACATGATTGAGCTAACTGGAGTAGTTTCATGTCATATCTGACAACGGGAGGCTTTTATCAGATGACGTCCTGATGTTAGCTTTGCTGCTGCTGTTAGCTGTCCCTGTCAGCTGCAGCGACTGATGCTTTCTAGACATCGTGATTTCCCAAAACTGAATAAATACCACACATAGCAAGCATGTTTGTTCAGTCATTGTGTTTATAGACTTTACAAACATTGGATTAGTCTAAACGGTGATACAGTGATGTGAAAAATGTGATTTATATATATATATATATATATATATATATATATATATAGGGAGTTTTTTTAAACTCTGAAATTGTATCCGTCCATCTAAACACAAAATCAGGGAGAAAGTCATCAGTCTTTAGTTAAGCAAAGCGTCTAAAGACTGACTTGTGAGTCTACATGTACACTCTCTCAGTTTAAAGTGGAACTATGCCCATTTTCAAAATTAGTACGTTATTCTGTTGTGCTAACATGTCCAAAAACATTAGGAAATGTCAACAACTCTTACCCAAACCTGAAAAAATGGAGTGAAAATCTCAAATTTGTGATGTCATAGGATATGAAGTCTTGGGCTGCTCCACAGGCAATGAATGTTGAAAGGTTTTATACATGACACTGAGAGGAATGTTCTGAGTATATGGGGACGTTGTCTGTTTCAGAACTGAGAACACTACAATAAAATAAAGCTCATTTGTGTATAGAAAAGAAAAGAAAAGAAACTTTATGTGTTCACAAAATCAGGCTTCCATTCAGTATCTTTGAAGCAGCTCCAGACTTTATACTTGATGACATCACACTTCCCTGGTGTCTGGCTTCGAGAGAGAGCAGCATGTTCACATGTACTGATTGAACTTTCCTTGGCCATGGAAGTAACATACTGGAATTCTTAATTAAGGTGATGTTCCACTTCAATGCAGCTGTCTGCACCGGCTCCGTGCACACTCCTGTCTGAACTGCGTCTCATCGCTTCAAGTCTCTTTTCCCCCCCCCAACAATATATGCGTAAACAGCAGGTTGATGCCTAATAAAAAGAAACTGAATAAACATATTTACCTGCATTTTGCAACCTAGGCTGAGCAGAGTGTGCTCTCTTTAGACATACTACGTGAGCAGCACAGTTAGCTCCCTTTGTCCAGCAGCTGGGCAGCGAGACAGGGGAATTTCTCGGGTATTGAGGAGCTGTGGTGTTTATTCATGAGCCAACTGTAACCTTCACTGTACATTTACTGCCACGAGACAACTTCACTGCTAACCTGTCTGCCCTGAGCGCAGCCACTGTCTCTCTTGCTCAACCACACACACACTACGTACTGTGTTCTCAGTATTTAACAGTAAGTATTTAACATGAATATGTACTTGTTAGTACTTATGTAATTCAGTCTGTGTCATTGAAAGTGCAGAGTTTGCCACACAACACTATGTATAAGTTAGTGAAGTTACAGTTTGACCTGCGTATTGACATTGCATGTTGTTTATTTGTTGCTTTGAGATATGCATCTATTTCTACTAATCGCCTTATTTTATACCTGCCTGTGCATAATGTCTTTAGTTTCTGTTTATCTTCCCGTACATTTGCTTTTGGCACTTTCTGTAAAATCAATGAGTCAAACTCTGTTTATGCCTTAACAGACTTGTCCAATAAAGTTGATTCTGATTCTTATTGCTCCAAAGTCGGCATGATTAAGTGACCTTTGGACTCGCTGGAGCCTCATATATTTGGAGCAGTGGTGGAGGATTGGTCACATCAACCCACACCTATGTTATTAGATCGGGAGGCAGAGAAAGTGGGTGACTCATACCCAAACACCAAGCTCATGAACATAGTGTTGCTCCACTGGCTAGTAACAAAGCTAACGAGGTCAATTGAAGTTTTATATAATGTGAGAGGTGGTTATCTGACGGCTCCAGATAACCTTTAACTGGATAAATGTATGTGTAAGCTGAGGGCAGGATGGGCCATTGGAAATATGTTAACATTTAACAGGAAAGAGATTTTATATAAATACTCAGAATGGGGAACTTTTGTCTCCAAATGTCTTAAAGTCAAATGGCAGAGGAAAAAAATCTGTCTTACTGTAAACTGATCTCATCATGTCCCCATCGCTGCCTGTCATAATTAAGACTCAGTCAAACATATTGAGGCTATCATAACTGATGGACCATACAGGAGCACACATTCAGTTCCTACCAGTAATATATGCAAGCAGATGCATCCTGTCATCCAACTGTGGCACATAATAACAAGACAAACTAAATTAAAGCTGTTTAAATTGCCACTTTTATAAACCTGCTGTAAACCTGAAGCATTAATCAGCCAACTCTTCTTGCAGTGGAATACTGCAGTACCGGTGTGCCAAGAAAGTTAGAATAGAGAGAATAAAGTGACACTATAGCAGAAACTTTGGCTCACAGTCCTCGTTACAGCTGACAGCCATGACGTCTACACTGCTGTTCATGAGCAACTTAAAGTTGAGGGCGTTGTCCTTGGCAAGTAAAGGCGATGCTGATTGTGATTCAGCAGTCGCAAACACCCAAATCCCTTTAGAGCACCGGCAAGTGGATTCACTGTCAAGGTCCGGCGGTGACAACAAGACTAATTACTCCATAATGGGAATCATCCCTCTCTTTCAACCCGAGACAGGAGTCCTGGATCGCCGAGAACTGGCTGGGTGATTACAATGTGGCCTCATAAGGATCGGCCATACATACAGATTAACTGGGGTCCAATCCATCAAAACAGAGAGCCGGTTGTTACCGCGGCGAGTTAGCATGCAGTTCCATCAAAATGCCCCCTTGGACGATTTTGTCTGGTGTGACTTGTGTTTCTTGTGAGCCTGTGAAACAGGCGCTTACATATGGTAATGCATATTCAACAGGCTTTAAATCGTCTGCAGCCTCAAAGTGAGGTGAGAAAGTTTGGGGGAACTTTGATGTGTTCATTTACATGTACAGTTGGTTTGTCTGCATCTCTTGTCACATCCAAAGAAACTTTGTGTTCAGCCACATTATACATGACTTCTTAAAAAGTCTTAAAGGTCCAGTGTGTAGGGTTCAGGGGGATATGTTGGCAGATATACTGAAAAATGGTGTATCATTGTGTTGTCGTTACCTAGAAAGAGCTGTTTATATCTACATAGGGAGAGGATACTCATCTATGGAGACTGCCTTGTTGCACTGCCATGTTTCTACAGTAGTAGGGCTGGGTATCGCCACTGATTTTCTGAATCAATTTTGATTCACAAGGCGCAGATTCAATTTGATTTCCAATATCGATTTAATTGGGGATATTTCTATTACAATACTAATTTTTGCTAGTATGTGAAAGAGATTCTCAGAGGACTAATACTGTACATTTTACAAGGAGTTATTTAAACAAAAAGAATAAATTCAGAACAGAAGGTTTTATTGCACTGACATTAACAAGCATAGTTGTCCTCAGCTCAAGTTATCTTCACCTCTGTCTCCACAGCGGCATCTTTACTCTGTGTTTGTGTGTCTATGTGTATGCATAAAAGTGGCGCAGCAGCCCTGACCATAGACAGCAGGAGGAGACGCTGCAGCATGATAATAAATTACGCCAAAGCGTAAAAAAGTAACAGTTACCGATAAAAGAGCCGAACGTCTGAGCCTCTCAAGACTATGGTCGTCAATAATTTAGCACCACAGCCCGTTTCCTACCGGCAAGATTAATGGGGTTAAAGATTCACACAACTGTGGGAGGAAGTGTATATAAAAAGATCTATCTTGGTTTTTATGAATCGATATCGGTTCATTCAAATGAAGATCGATTTGAATTGGATGAATCAATAATTTGAACCCAGTCCTATACAGTAGCCAAGAACGGACAAACTTAACACTGGCTCAAGCTAGGAACATTCCTGTTTTCATGTTGGACATCATAGTTAGCAGCCCCTCCGCAGCAAGAGAGTTAGAAAAACACAGATTATTTTTAACATGAAACTGCTTTATTCAGAGTTTTTATCAGTTTTAATCACCTGCTCCGTTTTGTTTTCAGAAAAAGAGATATTAGAGATGTAGAGATGATAATTCAGCTCTAAGTAAAAAAAAAAAAAAAAAAAAAAAAAAACCTTCCTAAAAACCTAAAAAACCTTCTGAAAGACAGGTGCTAGGCTAACTGCCCATCTCCAACATGCCAAACAGCAATATAAAAACACTGATTTGAAACGTTAAAGTGATTTACTCTGCTTTACTAACACTGAAATAACCGGGAGAAGTTTCAGCTGGTTGCAATCGGCAATTCTCACTGCTTGATGTTACCACACTCTAAAATATGTTGGTTTGTGTTTTTTTTGTTTAGTTCAGTTTTGTTTGTTTTTTGAATTGGTCTTCAATTTATTTGCGAGTGGCATTAAAAAAGTCTTTGAAACTCGTTAGCGTAACTTCCCTTAAGCTTTAGGAACCCCATTTGTAGTTTTTATGCTTTATGTCATGTGGCTGTCATTCAGAATGCACAGAAGACATCATCAATGTAGCTACTTAACTGTCTTTGAGGCAACTTTTGAGTGAGCAACATGAGTGTGTCAAAACATATCTAACTCTTTGAAGTATGATCAAGTTAAGTAGACTGAAGCATTTATGCAAACATCTGTCAGCTGGATAATGTGCAGGTGTTCCGACTTCATTAAGACCTGCAGATCAATAAAAAACAAGTGCGTTCTTGTGGAAATTGGATTTTCATTCTGTATAATCAATGAATCCCAGCCCGCATTTCCCAAGATAACAGAAACAACACCAAACAATACCACATCTGAATAAATTTACCTTTTTAAGATCCTTTGAATTCCAGCAAAAAGAGCTGTCAGAATTTTATTAAACAACTTCATATTTATTCAACAAAGAGGGGCCTGGCTTCTCATTTTTCCTGCGCTGGCCTCACAGCCAACACTTAAATCTTTCTCAAAGAAATCAATTTCTTCCTTCAATAGATTTCTCCTCCAGAGTTGTTCTCGTCACATTTTTAAAGCTGTTTATGCATTGCTCGGTGTCGGCTGACAGCCGGCATGAAGTGCAGACTGACATTTGAGAGTGGATAGACAGCCTCCGTCCACGGTCACGAGCACGAGAGACAAATGTGACGAGCAGTGAGGCAGAGAACGAAGCCGGCCCCGTGATTGATACAGGTGCCACCACGAGAGGTCAGAGCCATGCCTCAAAAAACGGGGCCATCGATTCTCCTGCCCTTTAAACAAACAAAGGGACATCTCTGTGCTGAGACTCCGTTGTGCTGTTACAGGCTCTGACTTCTGCCAGCCCCTCCGAAATAACTCCTCACATCAACATACAACTGAATGCTCAGCTTTGATCAAACGTGGCTGAATTGCGATTGCTTTTCTTTTTATATATGTCAGTATTTCTGCATTGTCACTGCAGTGCGCTGTGTGCAGGGCTGAAACCCAATTTAGCCTTACTTTGGGAGAAAAACGCTCCTCTATTTTTAGTTTTAATGCCTTTCCTTTATCTCCATTTGCCTTGTGTCTTATTCCTTATAGAACGCTGTTGAGAGTTGCTGGGGCATCGCCGAACTCTATTCCCCTCCTGCTAAGGCAGCTGTTTAGAGGCTCTCATCAATAAGGGAGGACTGTAAGGAAACCAGCATGAAGAGCACGGCGGCCTCCCTCCCCTCCCGATCCCACAATAACACCCATCAGCCAATCTGAGGTAAGAAAAACCACAGTAAACACAAGAGTAAGGAAATGTCCCCCCCAGTCTCTTGGTGGGCTAATAAAGTGAAATGAGGCCTATCATTTATCACATGTGTGTGCCACTGGTGCGATTCAAAGGAAAACGTGGAGGAGGGCCGGACAAATGTTTTGAGGTGATTATCTCTATAAACGCAGAAAGAAATTGGGTCTGCGTGGAGCAGTTGGTGGGCGGCAGTAAAGGTCAGGCGTTAAGAGCGAGTGCGAGAGGTCTTTGCCACTTCAAACATCCGGCTTCACGATACGCACATGGTTCTGTTTTACGTCCACGTCTCCCTGCGGTTCAGCAGGCAATATGTTGGAGCCAGATAGCCTCGAATATAAAGACCGCAGTCATTTTTCTTCCATCTGCTGACCACTCCAAACAATCTCATATCAGAAATATGCCTTTGTTGTTTCCATATAAAAGTGGTTTTAAAGGAATGGGGTTTGTTAATCACCAAAGCTACAATTCAAAATCTGTTGTTTTAATTATTGCTTTTCCCCAGTTTGTTGGGGTTTAAATTAGATTGTAAAAACAAGCTGTGGCCTCTCTCCTGCTCAGCTGCATATTTGGACTTCATGTCTTTCTTCCTGTGAATTATTAATACAACAGGACGGACATGAAATGGTAAGATTTACACTTGAAATGTCAGACACAACATGGTGTTTTTGTTTTTATTTGCTTACCAAAGATGTTCACTTCTTTCATTTTATCAAACTATTCTTGGTTTCTTCCTTCTTACTTACGGGGAGAGAAATGATTTTAATCTCAATAAATGTTTTACTTCTGGTTAAATAAATGTTGAAGATGAAATTATAGATTATTATGAGTAGAATTATTTAGTTGACTAATTTAATTTAATCTCCACAGTCCATATTCTGGTGTATTTTTTGCCCAATTTTCTTTTTTTGTTTTTGTTACTGTTTCCAGTGAAATTTAGATTATGGCGAAAATTTCCGTAGATATTCTTCTCATCTTCTTCATCTTTTATTTATTTTTATTCATTTAAAGGAACTTTGTTGACAGAATATGTTTACTTTGTTGGTGTTACTCACCAAAATGCCTTTTGTTTTGCACTCTACGACTCCACAGGGTACAACAGCTTTAAGTCCTGTTTTGGAAAAGATTGTTGTTAAAATGTCTTATGTCTCATCTCAGTACATACATACCATTTTCACATGTCGTTAAAAAGCACATTTGTGGAAGCTTTTTGTTTTTGTCAAAAATGAACTATTTTCTTGTTTTTCTATCCTCAGTCAGCCTCTAATACTGACAGAAAACACTGACAGAAATCCAATCTATAAACATTCCCTCCATACCAAATATTAATGTGCACTAATGATTTGAACAGAAAGCGTTTGATGGCATTTAATGAAACAGACTGCAGCATTTCATCCTGATTATCCAGCTGGCTGTGGTGTTTCCACTCTGGGCAGTAAACAGTAATACCCTGTGATTAATTCTTACAGGACTGGATCGGTTGCAATTGACTAAAGAAATCTAATAAGACCTTTGAGGAGATGAGCGTGGATTACTTACATTAATTGAAATAATTGTGCAGTCCATGATTCAGTGTGTCCCTCGTACACAGTATGACAATGCACATACAGCAAGGAATTTAATAGGGTTTGATGACATAGCATAGTCACTATCATATGTGTGAATTCTGGGATTTAATGGAAGGAACATCCATGTTTTCTTCCCCACATAAACTCCTTTAAGTGGATTAGCATGGGAGATTATTGACGTTTCATTGCACGTTTCCTGTCTTTGTTACGTAATGAATTCTTAAATTTGTATGTACTCACTCTTGTCACACATCTCTGAAGCAAAACAACTGAGCAAGCAAGCCGCGCAGGAAGTAACTGAGCTGTGCTTCTGAGCGTGTTGTAGAAAATCTAGGCGAGCTCTCAGCGGGGAGTTCGCCGGAGTGATGTAAGACACGAGTGTATACAGTGAGTGGAAAGGTCATCAAGTGAGAGACCCAGAAATCGTTCTGACATTCAAACACTCGGGCACATGTTTCTAATCAGCTCGGGTTCAAATAATATTATGGTTGAAGAATTCACCGTCGCAGTCATTAGCCGTTATCAAAGACTAACTTTAGTGTGGGGGAGACTCAGGGGGCTTATGGGGTTTAAAACCACCGGGAGCTCGAGGCATGAAGAATAATTACGTACATTCACGGTGAGTGGTTCAGGCAGGTGGAATGCTTTCCGCTTTTCTGCTCAAACCTGTATTTTCTTCAGGCTGATCAAATATTTCAGTTAAAGCGTCACCCCACAAGAGAGGGAAAAAAAGATTTTGCAGCATGTTTCCCCCTCTCACCTCTCACACACACATCTAGAGCTCCTCCAGCTGGATCAAAACTTTTATAAACACTTAAGGCAACAACAACTGCGAGTCCAAAACCTTAACAAGTTAGTTTATTTGTATCCCTTCCTGCCTACTGCGCGACAAGCAATTATTCCACTACATATATCTCACTGAAGACTGTTTGGATACCCATTCTGCACCGGGGGATGAGCTTGGCAGCAGTGTGTTGACAGTCATTTCCACAATGGACTCCCTCTTTTCAAATAACTCCAGCTAGTAATTTGGTCGTACATCTTTGGGAACAGCTCACCCAGCCATAAAAAAAAGAGCCTTAAATCCTGGATTCAGGATTCAGCGCTGAAGGAGATTTTTTTTTTATTTGTTAGTTTTTGCTTTTGTTTTATGCTTTTTTTATTATGAGATAGAGGAAATGAGGCTGTTTTTGAAAGGAACCTGTACTTCCTGTATGTGCCGGTCCCTGAGGTTAATTATTACAGTACAGACAGTAATTTGCTCTTTGTATTGGTGCTTATCTCCCCTCACAGCTGGTGTGTTTTGCCGAGTGGACGGCCATTAATCAAACCTTTCTCCTGCAGGAAGTTGGACTATCCATCACCTCTCTCCCTCTCTCTCTGCTCCCTCCGCTACCTCTCCTGTCCCACCAGGCACTAAACCTTTTCATTTTACATGCCCAGCTGCAACCTTGAATATCATTTCTGCATTTTCCTGCATGGATAGGTTGAGTGAATCATGTGCACAAATTGGAGCGTTTTACAGGAAGCGGGTGTGATTGGTCGAAGTGGGCTGTTTGTCGGTCACTATGGAAGAGCGAGTAAAGGAACACAATCATTTTCCGTCCGCTCGGCTGACACTGAAATACCTTTTCACAGGCTGCACTATTAATCATTGAGCTGTTAAACTTTGCTTCGCTCTGCATGTCACGCTCCTCAAAGGCTCAAGAGTTAAAACAGGACAGAAGCACAGTTGATATTATGTAGAGCGACATTATTATTGATTAACACTCTCGCAGGTATCATTTTCTATCAGTGTATTTTGAGTGAGGCTGAAGGGCAGTTTCAGTTGCAGCTGGGACTTCAGACGACTGTAGCTGTGTCTGAATTCTTGTATACTTTATTTCAAGGAGGGCTTGAAAACTCAGTTGGCCTTATAAATCCATAGTAGTGCATGGCTGATTTTTGATTATGCTGTTAGCTGTGTCACAATTGAATACTACCGACTAGTGGTACACAATATGTGCTTTTTTACAACCAAGTATTATAAGCCAAAAGATCATCAATTCCTAACCATAATCAAATTGTTTTTCAGCCTACACCTAACCACACGTCAACCACAGCATTCCACTACATATTAACTTCTCTAGTAACACATCAGTGGTTTGCACAGATTGCAACATTTTCTGTGGCGATGGTGCTTGGAATTGATGCATGTGCTGCAGGACACCAATAAATCTCATAGTTTAGGAAGTCACTGCCAATTAAACTTCACAAAGAGATGGTAAAAATGTCTTTATGAAGATTCAATACTTAACTTTGTTTTGAAATATCTTCCTGGAGTTGTCCCACCACCACTCTTTTGCAGTTTTTTCAGTTTCTTCTGAATGAGTAGATCCATTTTCTTTGAGTGTGCTGTTGATGGATGCTGTTGTCCCAAGATGCAGTGCACAAATATGCACACTAGGGCTGTCAAAATTGCTCAAAAATGACGTTTGAATATTCCTTTTAAAAATAACTCATAGGTTCGAACCATTTGAATATTTTTTTTTCTGCGTTATGTCCAGAAGAGGGCAAACTAATACAAAGAAACATACTTATATATGAAACATAACTACCTGTAGGTATTTTTATTTCAACATAAACATCTTTGAAAACATTTACATACCTACACATTAAAACACATAAAACAATTATCTATAACATTACGTTATAAATGACTGCAGACCTCTCGCTTGCCCCCCCTCTCTGACCCCTGACCACACCGCCCGCGGAAGCGCTGCGAATAGCCTCGAAGCACCGGACCGTGACTGACTCGCGCCCTGCAGCGATCGTTTCGGCGTCTAGTCTATTTTCTGCGCAAGCTGCGAGCGAATGTGTCAAGCTGGGTGACGCAGACAACAGCTGGGAGCAGGACCGCTTGTCGACCAGCGTGGAGAAATGCACGTCTGATGCCAACGCCCACTTGCAAAGAGGACAGCTGCGGTGGTGTTTTTTTTCTCTCTCCACGATCGAATATCAATTTTCACATTCGAAGGTCCATTTTTTTTCAAATTCGAATTTAAATTCGAATTTAGAATATTCGTTGACAGCCCTAATGCACACTTACTTTTTTGAGTTTACTATTTTAAAATCAGTTTTCTAGTGTAAGCACACTACATACTCAAAACCTGCGTAATATGGATAAAGTATTAAATAATTGGGAAATAATCTATTTTTGCAGTTTGATTGTTCATTTGCGTATGTTAGGGAATGGTATATTTGCCGCTTGCAAACACGTCTCTTCAGTTACCGTTAATCAAACTCAAAACCCTCTGCAGGTGTTTCACATTAAGAGCCTCCCAGGAACAAAAGGGTTGTGCCCTTTGAGCTACTGAAGAGGCTTTCAGTATGAAACACTGGTGCAGGAAATGGTGAGTTTCATTGACAGTAGCTCGAAAAATGACAAATGGAAAGCGACAGGAAATAATAAGTGAATGAAAGACATATTCCTGTTAGAGGAGAAACTGAAGGCAGCAAAGTGATGAGTATTACATGGCTGTGGTTTCATTAATGGAAAAAGTGCAGGTGGATTTTACATTATCTTAAATTCATGAAAAGAGATGAGAACATGGACGTGATCACATCCTTACTGGTTATATTTTGATGCTTGGGAAGAAGCCCTCTTTTTTGTTGTATATTTTACACTGGGGATCCGCAGTTAGGTTTAGGCACTACTTGGTAAGAGTTAAGAGAAGATCATGGTTCACGTCACGACTCATGTGGCAAAGTAACTCACTGACTTTGCTTGTGTCACACGGGACACAATACCTGCCTCCTGGGTCAAAGTCCTGTGCTTTTTGGACACATACATCTCCCCTTTCACCCGCCCTCTGCGGACTCTCTCACTCTTTATACTACGTCCATTGCTCTGAACACATAGGCAAGTATGTGAACAGTTACGTCCATAACACAGCCAAACCTGTGGTTAAAAAGCACAGGTAAAGGGAGCTTTATGTGTTGATGCAGAATGCCACCGCCTAAGCAGCGTTTTTTTGATGCCCTGGGAGTGAGACCAGGCTTACATGGAGGAAGTTTCAGCACACTAGAACTGAAGTGAATGAGAAAATAGGAGATGCTTCTTACAAAATTCGATCATAAAATCTCCTTATAAAACCAGGAAATTAGAAATAAAGCCCTGTCTCTCATGTTCACTTCAACAAGGATATAGGCTTCAATTCATACATATAAAGGACTCTTTTGAAAATGAGTCTCTGGCCTTTTAACCAGCTACACACAAAGTCCTGTTTCCATCAACTTCATACAGAACGCCACTGGCCTGTCCTCACTATCAGCTCTGCTTTGTTCCTCTTTGCTCTGCCACTCTCCAGCAGATCTGTAAAACAGTGGGTGTTCTGCCATCTTGTCCCTCTAAAGACCCTTCCAAGTCTTTCGTCTGGGATGCAGCTCACAGGCAGACACTTGCGCGCACACATGCAGATGCACGCACACACATACACACAGCCAGAGAATCCTCATTAGGTTTATGAGCTGTAACCCCGCTGCATCATAAATAATCCAATCTCCTCAAAACAATGCAAACAGGAGCCTCCTAGGTGTAATGGTTCCTTGTTTCAGGGGGCTGCCAGATAAAGAAACCCTTGTTAAAAAAAAGATGCAAGAGAGAGAGAAAAAAAATCGAAGCACATTTTGTGGACATGGTATGGAGAGGATTTCAGTAACAGAGGTGGTAAACTGAGCGTGAGCCGTTCAGCTGCCTGACTCTGCTCTTGCCTCAAACCAAAATGCACTTATTCTATTTTTTGCGTGAGCAGAAGCATAAGGGCTCAAGCTGAGTAAAACAATGATTCAAGGTTGCGGGTGATAAATGAGCGCGTCTGCTCTGATAGCAGAAGGTCATGTGCATCGGCCCCCAGTGTGCGTCTGCCATCTAGCACGCAGCAAGGGTGCACCGTTGGCATGCCACGACACGACAACGCTTTTTTTCCCCCCCTCTTCCCTGCTTCAGCAATCGCCACGGGCCAATTTCATTGTTTTGTGCATAGAGCTGGAGGCACGCTTCGGATGGGTTCAGGACACAGGCAGTTTAGCTTAACTTGTCCAGCAGATGTTGGATTATTATAATTTTTTTTTCGGCTTATAGAATGAAAGCAGGAGTGAGTGTGTTGCTTAAGGAGAGAAGCTGGCTGGTAGAGACACTGCTGCTGCAAGGATGAAACCAAAGATGTTTTAGTGGAGTTGTAGGTGTTCTGTACAGAGGGCACTGGAAAGTCATAAATAACCACATTAACATATTCAAAGATTGCAGGGAGCTATTTGCACTTTTTTCACCTTTAATTTTGGTTTGTAGGCGTCACTTACTTCTCAGTGTTGAAAACGGTGCTCTTAAAGGTCCAGTGTGTAGGATTGAGGAGGATATATTTGGCAGAAATGGAATATAATATGGTCAGAATGTTCTCTTTAGTGTTTGATCACCTGAAAATATTATTGTGGTTTCGTTACCTGAATGAGCTGTTTATATCTACATAGGGAGATCGCCATGTCGCACCAACATGTTCTCATCTCAACTTGTCAAATAACTCAGCTTTGTCAGTGTACATGCACGTCAAAATATGATGTGGTAGGTACCCTCCTGCGTCTGCTTTGGACATTCACAGATGGCGTGTCAATTTCCGCTTGTCTTTTCATTGTGTCTTTTCAAAAAATACACTTCCATTTTCACAGGAAATGCACCCTTTCTTCTCATTAAATGAAAAAAGTGTGTTTTAAAATACACTTACAACAAAGGTAAAACACTGAGTTTGATTTCCTTAAATCGAGGCAGCAAAGCACATGGTTAGGTTCAGAACAAAACATCATGGTTTGGCTTGAAATTCACACAGGAACCGAACAGCGGGCTCTGAGGGTAAAGTCCAGTGTTGGTTGATCTGTCCATCTTGAGTCAGAAATAAGACAAGCACACATGAAGTCATCAGAGAAAGTAGGTAAGCCCATCTGCGATAAGCCAAACAGTATTTCAGAAATAATGCTTTGTAGCATGAAACTGCTTCATTCAGTGTTTTTACCAGTTAAAATCACCTGGTCTATTTGTTTTAGAGAGGAAGAGACCTCTACTGATAATTCAGCTCCTGGTAAAAACCTCCCGAACAATGAACACTGTAGGAATCCTAACCGGGAGAAGTTTCAGCTGGTTGCAATCTGCAGCCCTCTCCTCTAGACGCCATTTAATCCCTCTAAATCTAACACACTGTTCCTTTAACTGATGTGAATAATCTTCTTTCATAATTAATGAAAGAATGAATGATGTATAAATAAATAAAGCTTCCTGTCTTTGCACATTTTGCATTTGTTGACTAAAATACTTCATGTCACAGAGCAGAGTTGCAGTAATTAGCTGATCCTAAAAGATGAATCATTAGCAATTTTAATAATCTATAAATGGTTTTAGTTATTTTTCAAGCAACAATGCCAAATATTCACTGATTCCAGACTCTCAGATGTGAAGATTTGATCATTTTTATTGTCTTATATGGTAGTAAATTAAATACCTTTAGGTGTAGCACCGTTTGTTGAATGTGACAAATAATTTAATGAGTCATATTGGACTATTTGAATTGATGAAGTGCATTTTTTCGCAATTCTCTTGTTTATGTTTGTCTTTATAAACAGTAATTCATCAATTAATCAGGAATAACAGCGTTCATGTTAACCAAGAAGGAAAATTATTGTTAGTAATAGCCCTATTCGGCCTCCTGTGGACAGGGGGTGCAAATCAGTATTTTGCTACAAACACTAAACAGTGCATCTAGTTTGTGTGCATAAATGTACAATTCTAAAGCTACTGTGATGTCCTTATCAAATAAAATAAGGTAACTTTAACTATTCTGTGCCGTTGTGAGTTTTCAGTCGTGTCAAGCAGCTGCCATCGTGTTCATTTATCCTCACAGTAAAAGAGAAAAGGAAACAATAACACTTTAAATCATCAAACAAAGCATCTTGTACATGAAAAAGTGGTTTAAAGGAAATGAATTATTTAATACATACAGTGCCTTTTCCCCCTCTATTGTCTCTTCTGCATTTTCCTCTTTACTAAAGCTCTATCTCCACCTCGTTTCTCTTGGGTACAGCTCTCTCTGTTTGACAAGCGCTTTACCCCTACCAGCTTTTCTTCCACAAACAGGTCAGACGAAGATCAATAATGTGTGTAGATATGCTCTTATCTCTGTCCAATGGAGGCCTTATCAGCCGCTCTTAAATGGTGTTTCATGAAAATTCCTTGAAACATAATCCTCCTGGAGACGCTAGACAAAAGAAAAGTAGCCCTCTATCAAAAATATCAAGTGTGTTGATGCAAATAAGTTTCACTTATCTGTTCGCTGCATATCACAATACAATAGGGGCTCAGAGGGGCGAGGGAAGAAAAAAAACATCACTCGGGTAAAGAACTGACTGGCTTGTTGGCGCTGGATATCCAGAAAGTGTGTGTTAAGTGAGTGTGTCTTCCAGAGTGTACTTGACTGGAAGGCAGCTGGAGGAATGTGCTGATAAGCTCTGTGTGTTTTCTGTTGGACTCCAGCCACTGCAGGTACCACAGAGCCGAGCAATGTGCAGAGAAATGTTTACTTTATTGATGAAAGTGACAACAAACGGCCAAATTCAATCACAGGCATCTAAGTTGCTTCCAAAAAAACAGAGACAATAACCTGAGTTGAGCTTTTAGCAGCAAATACAGCAGTTACACTGGTTACAGTAACTCCCTGTCTGTACGAAGCTAGAGCTGTGTTGCATGTTAGACTGTCTGCAGTAAAGATGACGTGAAATTTATGAAGGGTGCTTGTTCCTTTTTGGTGTGATTGTGCTCACTAGTGTTGAGGCCAGATCATAATTATGCTCCGTACATTTGACATGAATAGCACAGTGTGTCCAGGCTGTTCTTAAGTATCAGTACTTCTGTACGGTTACTTATATGTCAATAAGTACTCAGAGAGGCAAAGTGTTTCTTTTTCTCTTAAAAGCAGCTGAAAGCAGTTTCTCTTTTCAGAGCAATCAGATATTATTTCTGTCAGTTTTATAGACGTAAGAGGGTTTGCAAGGTTTCCAAAGAGGCCGATTTTGTTACAAAACACACTGTGGTCCAATGTGCGTCTCCATGTCGAACATGTCTTCACACTCTGATACACTGAAGCAAGTCACTTCTTGGACATTTAGACCACAATAACTGGGAGAGGTCATCATGGTAGCACTACATTTTTTACTCTTGTGCACCTTTACACTGTATATAAATGATTAATAGCACTCATAAGCCAATAGAGAGACAGTAGGGCTGCAACAAATGACTTTTCATTGTTATTTAATCAGCCGAATAATCTCTCAGTTGATAGATTAATTGTTTGGTCAATGAAATTAAAAAGATATATATGAATATGTGAATATATGCTCACCATAATTTTCAGTACAACTTCAAATGTCTTACCAGCAGTTCAAAACAAATTCAGTAGGGATGCACGGTTAGCCTAAACGATTAAACGTCGCCCCCCTCGCTAGTCGGCACCAGAAATATTAGTAGGTTAAATCAATTAGTGTTTCATTAATATACAAGGCCGCTTAACTGTCATATAGCGCTTGCCACTAGTGGGAGCTACAGAGCCGTCAGACAGCAGTCCCCCTCCCCGCCATAATGTTCGGCTAAGAGTTTTAATAGAGCACGGTGGGAAATTAGAGAGATGTCCTCTCACAAAACCAGCACGGTTTGGCAGTGCTTTGATCTAGAAAATGAATTCAGCAGCAATTTACCTGTTTTGAGATGATTTATTATTTGTTAACTTTAATTGTTGTCAGATAATGTGCAGGGTTTACATTCCTTTGGCACGGCACAGTGCCAAAAGTGTCTCGTACTTCAGCCGCATTTAAAATCCAACATGGTTGTTGTGATTAAAGGCTTCAAAGGGCTCTTAATGCTCACAATATGTTTTTGGGACAGTATTTCAAATACGTAACAATAAATTGGGCTAAATTTTGACTGTTTCCTGAGTGTTTTCCCTTTTTTGGACAAGTCGACTAGTTTTGAAATTTTCGTTTAGTCGACAGGAACATCACTAATATTCAGTTCACAGTGATTTAAAATGGAGACGAACAGCAAATCCTCACAGTTGACAAGATAACAAGATCAGATAAATAGTTTTATACCGACCTGTAAACCATTTATACTTAATGATATATTAAAAGGCTTTGTTGTTCATGTGTGTAATCAGATATAGTTTATGATTACAGCTATTTTATATATTGTTATCAGTCATTTATTATCTTTTGTTTTGTTTGCTCTTGTCCTTTATTAAATCACATATTTATTCATTTCTTTGACTACAACATAACTTTAATTCTTGTATTCTTATACCTGTGTTAGATATTGTAGGTTGTTTTCATTTTCTGTTATCTAGCTCTTTAATTAAATTTGAATTCTATTTAAATCTCCTCCTATATTGTGTTTGTTTTGCACTTTGTCTTGTTTCATTTCGAGCACTTTGAAATGCCTTGTTGCTGAAATGTGCTTTATTAATAGACTCGACTTCATACACCAGTCAGGAGAATAATAATTTTGACATATACATTAATGGGTTCTCAAAAGAAATAGTTTGACATTTAGAAGAGGACACAGGTAACACCATGTTCCTGTACTAAATTCGAAGCTGCCACCAGCAGTCCGTTTGCGTAGCTTAGCATGAAGACTTAAAACAAGGGAAACAGCTCGTCTGGCTCTGAGAGGACACAAAACCCACCAAGCATCATCACTCACTAATTAACACTTTAGAAATCTTTTTAATTTAAAGGTACAAAAAACTAAAGTGTGAAAATGACACTTTGCTGCAGGGGGTTATTGCCTTGTCTTGTATCTGCCGGTTGCCCAGCAACTGATCCCAGCCAAGAAACAGTCAGACACCTAACCCCCAGTAATTCTGCAAATTGCTGTTTTTACACTTTGATTTTCTGTAAACAAACAGATGTATAACATGTTCATTAGTGATCTTTAGAGGCAGGTGTATTGTGTTACTTTGTGGGCAGAGCCATGCTAGCTGTTTCCCTCTGTTACCAGTGTTTATGCTAACCTAAGCTAACTAGCTGCTGGATGTAGCTTCTTTGTTACGGTACAGATATGACAGTGGTATGATTTTTCACATCGAATGAATAAGCAACTTTCCCAAAATGTTAAACCATTCTTTTTAAAATGTACAAGCACTTACAACTACATTACAGAGCAGCATTTATAATGTACAATTACTGCTTATAAGTGCTGTTCAAGTGTTAACCACCATGGGTAATAATGAAAATATTAGAGCAAAGATTAAGATATACAATGATGCATAATGTAAAGAATTAGATTTGAATCCGAAAACCAAAAGAGAGCGATCCATATTAGATTCCACAGTACGTGAATCTAATCTGTTAAATTCGTGTTGCACTTCCCTCTGTGCCTGTCTCTACTCCAGGCAGCTCTTTGCCCGAGGCGTCCTGCGGCGAGGAGGCTTTGAAACGGCCTCATTTGGGGTTAGTTCTTAAACTCTTTGTCTTAATCTGCAGATCACTCATTTATCTGATCACTCGTGTCTGGATCAGATCTATTTGTATGCAGAGCAGGGACTTCTGTCTGTCTGTGTGTACAAGGCGAGGGTTTCTGCGCACTTTGATATCCCTCCTCACAGCAAATGTAGGTTTTTTTTTTAGATTATTGTTCCTGTGTGATTAGATGGCGCGATGGTACAGTGCGGAGTGACAGGGAGGCGGCGGAGCTGACGTGCAACACATTTCATGAGTCAGATTTAATCGTCTATTAAAACACTCTCCTCTCTTATCTGTCTGTTTTCTGATTATCTAAAACAGTCACGGCAGCCGCTTCTCTCGTTGCTCATCTAAAAAAAGCACAACACATGATTAAAATCACTCTTACTTACCAGAACAACAGCTGTGAGGTGTTTATGTCCTTGTTGTGAATGGAATATAGTTTTTTTATTATTATTATTAATAATAGATTAATTTCCTGAGTGTTTGCATCCTTATGATCTGTCATCAGCGTTAGCTAATTACTTTGGGAGCACTTCAATTAACCTGATGTTGTGAATAAATTCAATCTTGTCATGAACTTTCAAAGTAGAAGTAGTTAAATCAATAACTGTAGTAGTTACAGTAGTAGTGGAGGTGTTGTTCATATAAGTGCTGTGCTACTGAATGATAGTAGTAGTAGTATTTCGTGCACCATAGCAGCCATGATAGCAGTACATTTCGGTCAGTTATGATGCAATAAAACATGAAATTGACTTCTTTAATTTCACCTAAATGTAGTAATAGTACTTACATTAGTAACATTAGGGCTGTCCTGAACACCACTTTTGGGGCATGGAAGCTTTGTTGAGTAATATTGGTGACTAATCCAAGCTTTGACGTGGGGATGAGAGACGAGAGGATATTTTTGAAACATCAGTTTTCAGTTGTTGCACCTAAAGGTCGCAGTAACATTACCCGTTATAGCTAGAAAAACAAATAAATTAAAAATTTAATGACATCATCTCCCTAAGAACTAATAATAATAATACTACTCCTCAGTTTGCATAAACTGATTCATCCATTTAAATGAGTTATTCCTAGTTTTTTTTTATGCCTCCGTTCCGACCACAGCCATTGCCAGGGGGCATTATGTTTTCAGGTTGTCTATCCATCCGATATTCCAAGGACACCTTGAGGGAAGTTTTCCAAATTTGGCATAAACGTCCACTTAAATTTTGTTGGTCAAAGGTCACTGTGACCTCACAAAACATGTTTTTGGCCATAACTCAAGAATGAATGCGCCTGTTCTGACAAAAATTTTAACACAATTATCTAATACGATTAAATGATCAAGTGATGATGTTTCGTATCCTAAAGGACAGAGGTCACCCTCACTGTGACATCATAAGGTTTTCCGGCCATTACCTAACATCATAACTCGGGAACAGAAGGGCAGACATTTGGTCAGATACTGAATTGGTGACTCTAATCTTTGGTGTCCACCTTGAAACTGTGCTGATTGTATAGATCTGTGCTGCAGAGTTGAAGCATCCACATTTTAGAATATGTAGCTTCTTTGCAGCACCCTCCATATTTGGACAGTCCTGGATGTTAACTGTAGCTGGTTTTTGGAGGTATACAATCATGAGGCTGTGATTGTAGTTACTTATTAAACCAACTTTCTCGGTCTTTGATCCATCGCAGCAGCCCTAGTGATTGGACCTGTGCTGGTAAGTCTTGTTCACAGTCGGACCTGTGTGTTCCACTGTGGGCAGGTAAGCAGATATGCCAGGTTTTAACAAAATGAATTCACATGCACACACAGAAAAAGGAGAAGATGTGCAGCATTTGATTGTTGATTGAGCTTTGAAGCTTTGGTACAGCCCGAGTACTGTAGGTGTAGTTGAACCAGCACACAACCAGTATTAATTGTTGTAGTACTATACAACAGTAGTGCTACTGTCTGTAGTTGCAGGGGGAGAATTGGAAAGGATGATTCATTGAGCTGTAATTAATCTCTACAGAGGTTAGTTTATCCTTTATTGAAACAAGATGTGTCATTGAGATCAAGATCTCTTTTTCAGGAGGGACATGTGCTCAGTAATAAACATTAGATAACCATCCAGAATAACACACAATGTACAGACACAACATACATTAGTTCCACATTAAATAACACAATTAGAAGTGGTTTGATCTCTGTCTGCAGCACAATTAGCCTTTCACTTTTAATGTTGACTTGATCTTCAGCTGTGGACCAACTAAATCTACTAACAGCTGATGTCTCCCTCTACTGTTGGAAATAATACCCTCCACCTAGATCACTGTAGTCCGTCTGGCTGATATTGTGCCATCAAACTGATGTTGTCATATTTTTGTGTTTGTCCTTTATGATAATTTTTCCTTTCAAGGTTAAGTACAAAACCACATACATGAGTCAACACTATGGTCCCAAAACACACTGTTCAACAGGTAATTCTCCAGCAACTAACACTGACATATAAATGACTTTTTCTAGACACTTTCTGCACAATGCAATATTCCAGTTGTACAGAATATAACTCTTGTTGAGTTGAAGGGCATTCCTGTTTCATGTGAGAACTAATCTGAGTACTTTGGCCCCCTCTTGTGGCCACATTATATATTATATAGCTCATTGTCCACAAGATTAAAGCACCGTATCTCTGTAGGTTCAGACAGAACATACTGTACATGCTTTAAACCTAACAGAACTTTGTATTGCAACATATCGTCATGAAATTAATCCCCAACAGCACATTTTTCTCTTAATCTTTTCCAGCTTATATAACTCTGTAGTGTATCTCTTTGAATCCAGAGAACTGGATTTCAGGGTAATTACAAGCAAGAAAAACCCCAGCAGTGAACAGCAGGGAGGCTGCAGAGCTGTACTCTGTACAATTATTAAAACCTAATTAGGACGTAAACCATTAAGGAAATACCAACTTACACAATTTTCTTAATAACCCTTTTAAAGTAATAAAAGTTACCGACCACTCAGTTTTGATGTGTAGTTAATGTAACTGTATGATGTTGTTTCCTTAAATTAGATAATCCATGTGAAATGGGAAAGTAAGGCTCCCAAAGAGGCCCGGACATAAAAAATACATAAAGACGCTTCAAAGCAGTTGGAAGACTTTCAGCTCACTTTAACTGCATCATATAAATGTCTGCAGAGTCAGACAGGCTTCTCTTATATTCTGCTGTGGCTTCTTGTGTATCGTTTATAATGTACCTTTGTGTATTCATCTTGTGCTTCTTATATATGACATAAAAGATCATTTAAAGTCCAGCTCTAGACGGTCATTTACCAGAGTGCTCTCTGTAATATATTCGCATTAATCTGTAGTTACAGGAGGGCTGAAAGGTGAAAGATTGAATCAACAGATGATGACTAACATTGCTTGAATCAAGCAATGTCGTCCGCTAATCAGAAGATCGACAGTTTGATCACCGGCTCCTCCAGCCCACATGTCGAAGCATCCTTGGGCATGACACGAACCCCAAAGTGCTCCCAATGGCTGTTCCATCGGTGTGTGAGAGTGTGTGAATGGTCACTTAGTAGCAGGTGGCACCATGTACGGTAGCCTCGGCCACCAGTGTGTGAATGTTTGTGTGATTGGGTGAATATGACATGTAGTGTAAAAGCGCTTTGATTGGTTGAAGAATAGAAAGGTACTTTTTACCATTTAACTTGAATATCTTCATTTCATTTATACATGTACTCCAGGACATTTCAGAGGCAAATATTGTACTTTCTACTCCTTTTATATACTCGCTGTTGTGACTAGTTACTCTGTGGATTAATATTTAACATACAAATAGCTCATAAAATATGATGCATTGCTATTTAAGAATGAAACAAACAGTATATAAGGTATTAAAAATGTATACGTAGTGTATAAAGTAGCTATAATAAGCTCCATCTCAACCAGCAGCAACGTTTAAATGCTTCTTAAGGTTCCTATTATACAATAAAATAACATCCTGAATGGGGCCATTCTGCAGAATTAGTGCTTTGAGTTTGGATACTTAATTTAATTTGATTTGTCTGACAAGTAAAAGTACAGAAGTATTACATAACATTTAAAATGTGGGGCTTTTACTGATAATGATGCATTTATACAATGTGGTATAATTATATTACTTCAGTAAAGTGCCTGAATACTTCTTTCATCTCTGTCCAAATGTTATTAAACTAGATTTTAGTGCTTTGAATTAAGTATTGCGCTTAATCCTTTATGAAAGGGCAACTGTTTTTGGTTGTAAATAATTTTTGTTGGTTTTATTTAAAAGTTAGATATCAAGTGTTTTGGCACTTAAGGTGATATACAAGGTTTTTTTTTGTTGACTAAAAATGTGTGCAGCTTATTTTGATAATTTTTTTCAGTAATGCAACTACTGAAAATACATTTTTAAATAAATATTGAATCATGTATATACATTTAGATATTTTTATATTTCACACAACTTTCAAGATAGTTTTGTTTTTTCATTTATTGGATAGTAGCTGTAGAACATATGTAAATGTCATTAGTAACATTATTGCATTGCATTTATAAATCCAAAGCAGCTTACAGTAAATGCATTAAAACTGATTTAAGTTTGACATTAAGAGACAGTATTGTTTTGTTTTTGTTTGTTTGTGTTTATTAAATTCCATTTTTTCAATGTATTTATTTATTTAATAAATTATTGTATCGTAGAAGAAGATGATACCTAGTATCTGTGGAGAGGTGACACAAAACAAAGGCGATGGGAATATTTTAAGTCTGTTTTCTGTCAGCAGATCTCGAGCGTCTTCATCCTCTGTATCGCATATTTACCAAATGTCAAGGCCTTCACCATCTCTGCTTTTAACTGCACATCAGCTTCCAAAACATCCAGCACACTCAGTCTCTCCATATCTACAAAAATATTCTGTTTCAGCACAAAATCCTTCAGTGTTCACCTCAACTTTCTCTGCGAACAAAGACTTTTGTAAAGAAAACACTGTTAGCAGGAGGCTCTCTCCTCTGCTGCTGCACTGTAAGCATTCCACTTTGAAAAGATAATATTTGTCCCTCAAAAAAAGTGAGCTCATTTGTAACGGCAGAGCCGATCTGCAACCGATCACGGTGAAGTTTAACAGCATTCATCACCGTATCCATTTATCATGGCACTCGCTAAAGTGATCCATCAACACGCAGATCTGTTTGGCCCTCCACTGTTATTTCAGTTGATTACTAAATCAAGGCCTCCTTCAGTTGGCAGATCTCTTCTTCTGTGGTGCTGATGACTGATTCCTCAACATCATTCAAAAATGCAATCGGAGTAGGAGAGCAGGTTCATTTGGAGCATTTTCACTGCCAAGAATTACAGCCGTGTTTTTACCTAAATAGAAGCAGATATAGCCTGAAACAAGGTATCACTCTGGAGAAGGATCGGTGCTTTATTCAGGTTTAATTCAAGAACAATTCAGAAGCAGCCTTTAGTTTTTAAAGGAATAGTTTTAAGGTTTGAGATATTGCTACTTATGTCTGTATGGTAAATATGAAGCTACAGCCACCGGCTTAGCTTAGCTTAGCACAAAGACTGGAGACAGGGGGAAACGGCTAGGCAGGGTTTGTCCAACGTTGACAAAATCCACCAACCAGCACCTTTAAAACTCATTTGTTAACACATTCCAGTAAATCTTGTTTAATTTGCACCACATGTTAAGTGTGAAACAAACAAGTTCGGATTTTATAGGAGGTTTTGTGCAGGACAATTTCAGTCAGGAGAGACTGGTTATGAAGGAAAATATCTATTTACATGTGCACATAAGTATGAGAAATGTGAAAAGTCTTTGGCGATTAGACCCCATCATGATGTCATCTGTTCCAGGAGGATGGTAAAGACGTAGCAGGTTACTGATCCCCCCCCTATGGAGTCTAGACACTGGTGGTGGTAATGGTGGTGATGAGATGAACTTGTCCTGGGCTCCAGATAAGGTGGCTTGAGGTGAATGGGGTGGAGGAGGGCGTGACGATTCCGCCTAAAATGACAGCTGACAGGAGCAGAGAGCAGCAGCAACATGAATGGCTGAAAGAGATCGTGGCAAAGTTTGACTGGCTAACCGGGAGAGGGAACACCCATAGTCAGCTGGTTCGTAGAAATTGTGGTAGTGGGATAGAGAGAGAACTGTGAATGGATATAGCATAAAAAAAGTCTTCCCGATTGAACTCACATTGAGCTTCGTTTCTTGGCTAGGAGCTGTGACTTCCTTCTTTAAAGTTTTGCTCTGGGCATTGAGCAAACTTCTAAAAACTTATTTTTGCTTTTTAGAATTACAAATTTAGAAGTTATGACAGTTCTAAAATAGCCTTTATGCTTTAAAATGGCTTAGATGTACACCTTTGTCATATTTAGTGTAGATCAATGAATATTCAATTTAGCTCCGCCCCCAGTTGCCTACCTGCAGCTCAGGCGCACCAGCTCACCTTCGACTCCCCTTACAAAACACACTATCCTCTGCTTGTTAATAGTAGTCAATGATATGAGGCTTCAACTTGACTAAGTTATCAAACAGCTGATAATGTCTTTGCCTGATTGCCAGCTTAAACAAGTTAAAGTGAAAGTGAAATTTAGCTTGCAGAATACTGTTACGTAGAGTGGCTTCCCCTGGTTTTGCTGTGGCTTTATGGGATTGGTTCCTTGGCATTGTGATGTAACAAATCCTTGAAATCAGGATCTGTGTTTTTTTAGATGGTCTTTGGTACTCTGTAGGTCCAATGAGGAATTACATGACTGCAAATGCTGCTCACTCCTTATTGTGCATGTAAAATGTCTTGTAACATCACCAAACACCATATGGACATGTAAACAAAAAATCTTGGCTTTCAGGGAAGGTGGTTTTAAAGCTAAACTAAGCTAAGTTGCTTCTGTGGGTATAGGTAGGTAGGTAGGTAGGTGGGTGGGTGGGTAGGCGGACGGACGGACGGATAGATGGATAGATAGACTTTATTGTCTAGTGCGGTGTCTGTATAAGATTATTCAAAGTTGTTATTGCAGAAGAAATGAGGGTAATAGGGATAGACCGATATGGATTTTTTAGGGCCGATGCCGATAACGATTTTTTTCCATCACCCTTAGCCGATGACCGATTATGGACTGCCGATTTTCTTGAGCCGATATTTGGGGCCGATACTGCTTTTGCTCCCTCAATTTACATAAAAAAAATGACACAATGATAAAAAATATTACAGGTCTCAAGTTTAAAATAAGAAACATTTATTGAACAGTAAAAAATACTAAAACAAGATGGAAAGTTGAGGTAGAACAGGTAGAATATTATTATTGTTATTATTATACATTCAAATAAAAAAAAGAGTTCAGTGCTCTTAAATCTTCCAGTAATGTCTTTATAAAATAAACAAATATTTAAGCTGAAGCATAAATAAAACAACAACTACTGTACACAGTAGGATTTGCTGCATGTGCGCTGCAGGGTCTTCCGGCAACACAGAGCTGCCCGTGGATGCCTGTCTGTAAATCATGCCAGGGAAAAATAAATCCGCGAACCCACGCGCGTATCGGCCGATGCCGATACAAGTAAAAAAACTCAAATATCGGCCCGATATATCGGCTGGCCGATGTATCTGTCTATCCTTAGAGGGTAATCTTGTATATGTTTTTCCAGGCCAGTGGGACATTGTACTGTCTGTCTGATGGCAGTAACTGATGGCAGTGGTGGAGGCGTTAAGAGGAGTCCTCTGTGATCAGGGTGGCTTTCCCGATTCTGAGTGCTTCTACAGTTTGATCATCATTGTCTCATTGACATAAGAGTGGTGTCAGTCTGCTGATCTAACTCTCTGAGAGAACTTAAACATCCCGAACTGTTGCACTGTACAAACCAGCTTTGTATCTGTGCTGTGATATATTTACCATATGAAGAGGGGATGAAACCACTTAACATCTCCCCTCGTCTTCTGTGTGAAGGGTTACACAAGTTCAACACCAACACATAACACCTCTGGATTAGGATCTCTGACTCCCGTATCGCCATCTGTTATCACTCTGCCGGTGAAGGCATGTTGGTGCGTCAGCAGCCTTCCCCCAGCAGCTCCACAGCTGTGTGTGGTATTCAGTGGGTGGTATTCACTGTTCAGCCCTTAAATTCATGGATCAAGTGCACTGACTCCTGTCCACTGCGGTATGTTACAATATAGTCACCCCTCCACCTCTTAACATCTCGGCAGTATTCAGCACCCAGCTGCAGAGGCCGTGAACATCTGCTCTCGCTGGTTCAGGTTACTTGAAATGCTCGTAATGCTAAATTAACTGTTCTGCGCTCCTCCTCCTCCTCCTCCTCCAGGAATCCACAGAGGAATCTCAAACACTCGTGTGTTTCTGTTTGTGTTCGACCATCACCGGCTGTTTTCACTACAATCTGTGATGAGTCACAAACGTAGCCAAAGACTTAAGGTGTCTGCCAGAAGATTTTTTTTTTCATTATTATGATAGTTTTCCTGCAGCTGTTGTTGCTGAAGGCAAAACATTCTCTCAGGGATCCCACATTAGCAGGGACAGTGCACATTAATGAAAGCAAATTAATACAACATTTTAACCTGAAGATAAAAGCTTCAACATCATTTAGATGGTACACTGACCTGTAATAGGTAGAATAGCTCTCTTGTACCCCCAGCGCCCGTTCTCACATTATGTAACTTGGGTGAGTGGGTAAGATCTCCCAGGAGACCAACATAATGCTTTATGGCACTACTGCACACACTACCCGCTATGAGAATTAAGTTCGGTTTTATCTTCTTTATCACAACCTGTCAACCCCTTTCATGTTTGTAGTAGTCAAGTTGTAAAAATCCAAACCTCATAGCAGAGCTTGAATAATACTTAGCAACTGAGCAAACTAATGCAGGTTGCACACTTGCCGTCCCAACGTAAGCTGCGCACTCTACAAAATAACCCACTGGTTCAACTTTACAAAATGAAGGTAACAATTTGAATGCATCTTTTTAAGTAGTTCCAACTCTGACATTACTGAGTCAATCCAATGAGTCTTGTATAATCCCACAAACTCAATTATATTAGGACGAACACCATGATTTGCTTTGACCCCGACAAATTTAATTAAGTTAAACCAACTTAAGTTAAACTTTATCCAAAAGTTGTGGCGATATTAATTTAAGATATTCCAACTCATTTATTTTAATTTCATCCAACTCAAAAATGTCAAAAATGCTTTTGAGTTTGACCAAACTTCTTAAATAAGTTGTCAACTGATTAAAGCACTTCAACAGACAAAATTATTTATGCTGGAAAAAAAAGCCAATATATTTTAAGGGTTAACGGGAAACAATGGCAGTGTCTCTGCCAGTGCTGTTTATTAAAGATTGCATCATAGGCTGTAACCTTTTCCTTCTAGATGGCACTTAAAGTCACATTAAGTTGGTCAACAAACAACAACAAAAGGCTAGAGGTATTTCATCAAAACTAAAACTTCCTGTCATTCTTTGCTGTTAATCTTTTTGCATCGGAGTCAGCAAAGAGGCTGTTTTTCATCTGTAGTCCCTGCACAGATGTTGCAAAGTCACTCTAAAAACACAATGATTATGAAAATTATTTGTATTATTAACAAAAATATTGAGAACATTTGTAAGCATGCAGAGCAATAATGAAAAGAGAAAATATTATATTAATGCTATGAAAATAATCATACTGGACATCGTTAGACTGCATTGCCAGGTCTTATTTATAACATGCGGACATACAAAGCAGTGAAATGAGGGGATGCTTAATTATTATTAATGTTGCCAGAAGCAGACAACAGAGGCAGACTGAGGACAGTTAGGAGCAATTGATTTTTAGTGCTGAGTGCTAATGAACCTTTTCTTTAAATGAGCTCTATAAACTGTGTGTGTCCAGTTCTCTAACAGTCTGTGAAACAGACTTTTATTCTACAGCTGCAGACTAAAAAGTCTTTATCCTCTGTGGGGTCATGTAATCTTCTCTTGATGCACCTCATGTGGACTCATATGCAGGTTGTAACTTATGTTGACAAACTCAGTGGAGGAGAAGTCAAGCCGTGTATATTCGTGTGCATAAGCCAAACCTTTACATATTTAATAAAGTTTTCGTAACTCAACAAGTTCCCCTTTTTTGAATATCAGACAGTGATCATCCATCTCATACAAACCTCTCTGTTGCATGAAAATGTATGCCTTTCAATTAACTTGTCACATCATGATGTGACACTTAACACAATGAGATGTTACACCCACATCACTGCTAATGTTTATTTAGATTTTCATTTAACATCCATAATTACAGTGAGGCATGACAAATTAATTTGTGCAGCACCTTTCAACAAGAGGCAATTTGAAATGTTTTACATATGACATAAAAAGGCAATAATACAAGAAATAAATGACACTCAAGGTGACATAAAAAGAGACAAAAATTAGGATTTTAAAAGAGTAGAACGAGATAAAAGATAAATTACCTCAAGTTGAATTAAAAGAAATAAACAGAAGCAGAAACAAAGAAAATGAGTTACAGTACATGACTGGATAGTCCCAAATTTCATTTAATAAAATCTGTGGTAATCAGAAAACACATAAGTTTTGACTTGGAGGATTGACAGCTGGAGCAGACCTCAGATATGTGGTGCATAAAAACTGAATGTGGTGTAGTTTTGACCTGGGAGGCGGAGCAAACCTGTCCCATATCATCTGAGATGTCTGAAAGGTTTATAATATAGCATCAGATATTTATTTTGATCTTTAGATTAACAATAGTAATTCGGATTCAGGATCAGAACGAAGTAGGAGAACAACAACAACAACAAAAAACACAAGAACCTATGAAACTACTTGAACATTTCACTGATATGTTCAGTGTTGGCATTAAAAAAAAGTCCAGGAGGTGTTACACATCCTTTTAAACAAATGTGCCATAGCAAATGACCAGGACTATTTCTAGGAGATCATAGAGTTCTGTGCATAAACATCTGAAGAGAAAGAAGAAGAGAGAAACCAAAAACTTCTATTTCACATTTTAATTTACAAATTAAAACATACAGTGTGTAATTTCGGGGTCTCTATATAAAAATATATCATAAAACAGAGCAATGCTGTCATTGCAGTCAGTTTCTCCTGGTTAGGGATTCTTTAGTGTTCACTGTTCAGGAGGTTTTTACTGTGGGTGGAATTTGTCTCTGAGAGCGCCTCCTCTCCAAAACAAACACACCTGGTGATTTTAAACAGGTAGAAGCACAGAATAAAGATGTTTCAGGTTGAAAATCAGTGTTTCTCCAATGCTTTTTTCGCCAGGCAGCTGAATGTTTGCTCAGCTTGTTTCTCTGATAACTTAAGATCCAGATATCCAATGACTAAAATCCTTTGTGTGGTTAAAACACAGATAAAATGATGAAGAGTGTTTCATAAAAATGTGGCTTAAAACTGGATAAAAAGTCAATTTATGACAGCTTCTGACAGACAACCCTGACATATGCGCAAATGATGGCACTGACAGGCAATGGCGACCAAAAGACAGGGTTTGTGTTCTCGATCAAAATAACAGAATTCTGGGGGGCCCACCAGCTCACCTGGTAGAGCAGGTGCCCCATGCAAGAAGGTTGTGTCCTAGCCACAGCAGCCAGGGCTTCAGTTCCAACCCATGGCCCTCTAACACATGCCATCTCCACTCCCTTTCCCCTTCATGCTATATGTCCATCAAGTAAAGGCAAAAAAGCCCAACAAATATCTTAAAAAAAAAGAAAAAAAGAAGAGAAAATACAGATGTCTCTGGATTTGAACATTATTGAGGACATTGGAAATTATGTAAGCACAAAACTCAACAAAATATAACATTTGTCTTTGCATTTTTAGACATTTTAATGTGGAAAGGTTTTATTTTTAAGGTCAACTGTTCTTTTTTAAAGACCTATATATTCCCCCTTTTTAGAGTCCCAAAAGAACCATATAGTCCATTAACCAGAAATAATAAAGTCGAGTAATATAAAGACATTGCTTGGACCTTAGTGATTGGTAATGTAAGATCATGAGTTGATGTTGCAGAGACTTAATGGCTGTTGTATAGGGGAAAGTTGTGCTTGTGTTTTTGGCATTACAGCTGGGCTAAGCTGCACAGCTGCACTGAAATTGAAAGTAAAAATACGGGTTTAGATTGGGTTACATCTGAGGCCAAACTCTGACCCAGACAGTCTACATCATCCAACCAACAAAGCAGCCACTTTACAGGATTCACGACCTTGTTTCTAGTTGTGAGCTTCAGAAAATCGCTAAGAAAACACTCACTGGACAAGCATCAAAACTTCTGCGAGTGCTCAAGTGACTTTGAGGTGAAACTTTTCCATTGACACCGCTTGGGGGTTTATGTAACTTTGTAAGATCACATGGAGTCACGGACCACATTCTTCGCTTCTCCCTTTTATCTGTATGAGCCGAGCTGTAATGTAGGACCAGTAAATCACAGCTCGGTCTTTGTCTGTGTGTAGACAGAGCCGTCCGCTGAGCCCACAGCCGCCATAGCTGCCTACTTAAAGACCTTATTTATGCTCCATGCCTCGCTGCACACTTTTCCCAACACGGCCCATTAATCTGAAGAAGAACTGGAAGGAGCTGGCTCATAGGGGCGCATTATATCTCACAACACTTTATCATCTCTGGAATATGTAAAGGAAAGTTCATAATCCCTCAGACATAATCCTTTACTTCTTCCTATTTTACCTTTTTTAAGCATTCATCTCAGTCCCAGGGGCTGGAGGGATAAATTCAATGGTTTGTGGATCACTTTCTGGTTACTTAAAATGAAACAGTTCCAGTTTACAAAGGATGACGAACAAGCTTAGACATCTGAACAAATAAGCATTCAGACAAAAAATGCAGACAGTGGCCAGTTTTGGGGATTTTATTGGTGAGAAGCAAAGTGTTCACCCCTCTCTTCCCACTCTGCTTTATTTATTTCCAGCCGATTGTCTTTCTGCACCGTCTTTTACGGCTCTCCCAGCTTGTGTCTTTTATGGAGCCATAGGAAAATACACTACGTCTCGCTTAATCATCAGTCAGGCGGTGGAGAGGAGCCATTTCTTCTGTGTGGTCCTCGCTGCATCGTCTAAAAAACTCCACCAACGCTGCTGGAAAACAGTCATCTCTTTGGCCGTCACGCTCGAGTTGTGCTCTCCTCGTCACAGAACTGCGGCACATCACATGTCTGGCTCTGGTGCTGGAAGTGCCGGACTTGAGTTGTGGAGGCGTCCTGGGGAGGAGGAGAGGAGGGGGTTGTGGGGTCAGTTGCTGGGTCACCAACATCTTCATCATAAAGCTTCAATCGAGACACCTGATGTCTCAACACTTTGTATTGAATTTCATAGATTTATTGTCTGAAACATGTGCAGGTGTGTCTCAGGTGTCTTTATTCTACAAGTGGCGGAGCTCCTGTACACATACCTCGCATGCTAAGCACACATTTAGAACATAAACGTATTTGCTCTGCCAAAGGGTCAGCATTTATCAAACCAGCTACAGTATGAGAACAGTCTGAAGGAGGCATTGTTTGACTCACACTGCAGAATACAACTGCCTCCACCTGCACGTACACCCCTAACAAATTAGCCAATTTTTTGGGGTGTGTTAATACGGGTCCCGTATCCAGACCGCCTCCATCCAGTGATAGATATGTGCTTTTTAGCAGATGTGAAGTGTGTGTCATGATTGAGAGGGTGCCAGCTCCTAATGGAATGCTTTAAAATATGATACCCAGTATGGTGAAAGAAGCACTTGGTCTGTTTATGATTTTTAACAACTGACCATTGTCACCCTGCTCTTGGTGATTACTCCTGCACTGCTTTGTAGGAAAAAAGATGGTATCTTGATATCCTGTGGTCATATGAGGGGGAAGTTGCTCTTAGTTTATAACACTAGAATTCACTATTTTCTGTTCTTTACCGCCACTAATGGGGTTATATTTTTGGTCTATTTTGACTGTTCCATTACAGAGCTCCAAACTGAGACCATTAGGTCACGTTTTGCGACCATTTTTTCCCAGATAGTGAAGAAGAGGATATACTTTATTAATACCAGAGCGGAAATTCAATTTCTTCTGTTGTCATATACACACAAATGCAAAAACAGGACCTGTACATGCATTAAATGGAGGGATGATAGAGTGAGGGGGTTGCCTATGGACAGGCGCTCCAGCAGTTGGGGGTTTGGTGCCTTGCTGAAGGGCACCTTGACAGTACCCATAAGGCGACTTGGCACCTCTCCAGCTTCTAATCCACACTCAATATTTGGTGTGGGCAGAGACTTCCAAACCCAAGTCCCTATGGACGGAGCTACTGCCGCTCCAGTGGGATTAGGGAGTGATTGCGTTGTGTGTGTGTGTGTACTGTTTCCCAAGCAATGTCACTAAGGGTGAATTTGTAAATAGTCACTCTGAGCACCAGAGCACATTCTGACAGAAACTGGACTGTTTGAAAATTCGGTGTGCTTCTGCTACTTGTTGTTACCACTCCGTTATTCAGAGCACCACACTCCTGGAGAGGTAGAGCATACTCTGGCAGAAAATGGACCATTTGAAAATTAGGAGTGCTGTTGTTACTGAGTTGTTATCATTAGGTTATACAGAGAACCACACTCTTGGAGAGGCAGAGCATACTCTGGCAGAATCTTGACTGTTTGAAAATTGGGAGTGCTGTTGTTACCTTGTTGTTACCATTCTGTTATTCAGAGCACCGCGCTCTTAGAGAAGCAGAGCATTCTCTGGGGACTCTGTTTGAGGAGTCAGAGCTGCAGAGTGCTATCCATTTTAACTTAAAGCGAAAATGTGCTGATTTTCAACCAGGTCCGTGTCACTGCTGTGTGGGCAGTATATGCAGATAAACAGTCAGCACTGAGAACTCCCCACACATGCCATGAGCAAAAACCCACTAGACACGAAACCCATCATTTCACATTATCACTTTTCACGCCATCCGGTGGATTTTGGCTGCCAGGTGGTCGGGAAGCTCCAGGAGCTGGCAGCACAGGGGGCACTGTAACACCGTTCATCTGCACACACTCCCCACACTGCGGTAAAGTATCCATGTAACTGTTGTTAACTCAAACTTCAAAGCTAATTGTGACTCCCATTAAAATAAAAGAGCACATTTTTATTTCTTCAAATTGTCTTTTTAGAATCAAAATATTCATCAGTAATACAGTTAAGATGGAAAAAAATATTAATATGTTGCAATGCATATTGATTTAAGTGGTGCTCCTAAATTTTGTGCTGGTGCTCTAAAATTTTCAGTAAGGAGCACCAGTACTACTAGTGGTGGTAAGTAAGTAAGTAAGTAATCTGTATTATCAATTATTCTGTTTATTTTTTTTTCTTGATTAATCACTTTGTTCGGTCCAAACAGTGTTAGAATATAGGAAAAAGATGCAAATTGCAATTTTAGATTAAAGCCCATGTTGACATGTTTAGATTGATCACTTTATTATCATAGAAGACAAAAAAAGATAATAGAAATATTTAGGCAAGACTAAGTGTCTATAACTAAAAAGGTGTTAAGCAGATATTACTTCTACCATCTTCATTACCTTTGTTTAGCCTGTTAGCACTAAATCCAGGATACAAGTACACCTGAGACTGATGGGACTGCTATTAGTTACACAGGTATTGCAGTATTGAACAGAATGGATAAATGTAAAGGAATCACTCAAGTTGTTACAGTTCATTGTAGAGGCGACATGAACCTGTGCAATGAATGTCTTTTAAATCCATAAAATATTTGTTAAGGCATTTCACTCAAAGCTATAAATGTAAATCTCATGGTGGTGCTAAAGGAAAAGTCAGGAGGATCACTAAAGTAATTTGGAATCGTCCCAAAGGCCAAAAATATTTGGACAAATTTTAATAGCAGGCTGTCAAACAGTTGTTAAAATATTGCAGTGTGGACTGACCGACAGACCGAGAGCAACAACACTTGCATGGTTAAAAATGACTGAGCTGATAATCTAATGTTGAAATGTTTTCTGTGCACTGATAATCTTTTATCTTTATTTTTCTGTCTAGTGTATGTTGGTTTGTTATAAGGTCATATTTCCATTGTGTATGAAGGATTGACTTTTTTTCTGTTGCACTTTGGACGTCTGTCTTTTCTGAAAATAGAAATAAAGTAGTGGAATTATTTCACTTCACAACTGCTCAGAACATGAAGAAAGAGTATTCTAACAGGATGAAATAATAAAGGAGCACACCAGGAAAAAAGGTCATAAGAGACTTCGTGCATTGGAGTAAGACTGATTGACATAAAGCTCTAGAAAAAATAAAAATCTGCTCTTGGTTGTTATATTTCCGCGTGTGTGGCGTAGACCTGATCATGCAGAAAAGCAGTAAACGGCGTGGAACTGGGATCCAGTGCTGATGCTGCGCTGCAGCCAGAGAGCAGCTGAGTACATAAAAACCCTCCTGAAGATATCCAAAACAATGACATTCCCCTCTGCGAGTGTTTAGTCTCTCCCTGCACCGGCCCAAACTTATCTGTTCCCTCCCATCACTTGACCCAGAGGCAGGGGAGCTCATCTGGGTGGAGGTGCGGGGTGGTCGGTTGAGCTGTAACGTGGCTCATGTAGGTCGAGAAGAGGGGGCTGGGATTTAATGCACCTGATCATGAAGTTTTACACTTACAGTAAAAGGGATCATCAGGGTTTTACATGTTTTAGCTCATTTACTAGAAATCATATAAACGTTATATTATCACTGAGCATTTTCCCAAAAATTTGAATGCATTTCTTTTACTTTCAAAGCAGCCTGCGTTTTTGAATATCACCTTGCAAAGACATAAAACATATCTTAGCTAATTCTTCATCTACAGCAGAGGTTTCCAGCCTTTTTTGGCCTGTACATGGAGCAGCGTTCACTTGTGATCCCTTGTCACAGGTTATGGTCTGTGTGTGGACATGATCTGTGAGCAGGGATATTTTTCTTCTCAGGTTGTTTCATTTTTTTAGATGCCTGAAGAGATGAATATGCTAAGGAATGATCTACATGTGTAGTGTATAACAGATTGTTTTAATCCCTTTAATTTCCTGGTGAACCTCTGATTTTTTAAAATCTAGATACCATGACTGTTTGTTAAAATAAAATTGACAGCAACTGGAGTGTTAAACTCAGATTTGTGATGTTGTCTAGTATAAAGTCAGGAGCTGCTTCATAGACAATGAATTGGAAAAGATGATGCTGAGAGCATCCAGAGGAATGTTCTGAGTATATGGGGACATTTTCTGTTTCATAACTGAGAACTCTACAATAGGATGAATGTCATTTGTGTATAAAAAAAGAACACAGTCTTTCTGTGGATCCACAAAATCAGACTCATATTCATTGTCTATGGCAGTGGTTTTCAAATGGTGTGCCATGATGCTAATCCAGGTGTGCCATGGGATTTTGTGATAACCCCACATTATCAATGCAATATTCAACTGAGCCTATATAAAAATTTATGAATGAATTTTTAATTGACTGTTTCAGTATGTTGTGTGCACCCATTTCTAAAAAAGTAATAATTTGACACACAAGCTACCCATCTTATTTTGTCTTATTTTTATTGTCTTATGTTGTGATAAGAGTGATAACACACGATATAAAAGCTATTGTGCACAGATATAGATACAGGTGTGCTTTGAGATTTTGGTTTGAACTTTGGTGTGTCTTGGGCACAAAAATTTGAGAACTACTGGTCAGTGGAGCAGCTGCAGACTTTAAATTTGATGACATCACAAATTTGAGACTTTTTTTCCCTGGTTTCTGGCTTTGACAGACAGTAGCTCATGTTCACAAATATTGATTGATCTCTGCTATAGGTGACGGAAATAACATATTGGAATTCCTAATTTAGGCGGTGTCCCTCTTTAAGGAGGTTTTTAAGGGGGTTTGTTCATTTTTTGCTTAAAAGCTTGATTTTCCAACAGTACAGTTTGAGTTTGTGCTCTTAGCCAGCCCACTCATATTTTCGATGCCAGAGATTACAAACATTTTTCCCCCTCATTTGTAAGGAATTGATTTAATATCAAGGTAATAAAAGTCCAATAGGATACCAGAGATTGTTTTCAACCATTTTCAAACGAGTACTAAACATCATTGTTCTTTAGACTCAAAGAACGACTTGCATTGTACTCATGGCAGTAATATAGGAAGAGAAAATGCACATTTGCAAGGTAATAAGTACGGTACATCTCTGACATTTCCTGTTCCGCAAAAGATCCTCCACTGGACTACTGCTAATACTCCCTACATTTAGAATGCCAGCATTGTCAGTGATTTTAATCTGGTGTTTAACTTCTCTTCTTGTCTCAAGTGAGACTTGGATGTAATGTTGATAACCTAAAATGTGTGGCCAGGTTGGACTTTAAATTTACAGAGCTCCGTGAACCCGACCGTCCAAGTCTTGTGCAACATGATGCTTGTTTACATCACGCTCACTTTGTGTATATGGCCTGTCACTTTGACAGGAGCCCTGTGGTGGGTTACGTGTGTGTGTGTGTGTGTGTGTGTGTGTTTGTGCGTACGTGTGTGCGTGTGCCAAACAGGATGCATGTTTGTGAGGGTACAGTGTGCGTGTTTGAACCAGGTTTGAACAGAAAGTGCACTGTAGTGTTTATATACACACTGCATGTTTCAGCTGAGGTGAAGTGTGTGCTTCCTTGAGTGCATATAGTGTATCTGCATGTATTCATGTAGTACCTCTGTGTTATGTTTGTGTGTGATACCACATGATGGATTTCCTGTCATGTTTAAATGGTTTTTGCTCAACACAAACAGTTAAAAGTTAAGTACTGAGGGGCGTCCTGGTGGTCTGAGGTTAAGGAGCCAAACATGAACCACAACGTCCCCGGTTCATGTTGAGCTGGGGACTTGCGTTGCATTTCACTCTTCATCTCTCTTGTTTCATTTCTGTCCAATGTGGACTATCAAATTTAAATGTCCTAAAAATATTTTTTAAAGTTACAGCAGCTGTTTTAAAACGGTCTTGACTCCGCAGTGCCTGTAAAAATGGTCTTTGTAGTGATGCACCTACAGAGCGTTATTCTGCAGCTACCCTCGACTCTACGGAGCATCACAGAGTTTCAGCTCATTATTTAACAGTCTGACTGCAACTTTACCGTTTTGTTCACGCTCACCCCTCTTGTCTCGCAGGCAGCAGTTTGCAGTGACAAAGCTCTAAACCTGACAGTACACTGCCTGCTCAGTACAAACAGTCAGAGACTAGCTGGTGTACATAGTGGAACATTAAGCAGCTAAAGAGCCAGATATTTCCCTCAGGACTTGGTAAGGACCAAGATCAGAGCTTTAAAGGTGGTAAGATGTTGTGTTCGCAACATATTTTACCTCCACTAAGAGGCCATACAATGAGTTATTTTATCTTTAAGTATTAAGACTTATTGACTTAACCAGCAAAATAGTCTTTCTCCTCTGCGTTTGTTCGGATTGTAGTCTGTTGGGATCCACATTACAGGTCTATGCAGGAGTGTCCGTTACTGTTTTAAAAAAATGCTTTTGTTGTATGTAACATCCCGAGACCGACAGTTTTTTTTTTTGTTTTTTTTGTTTTGTTTTTTTTAATAAATGAATACATAACAATACTTAAGTGCAAGCTGGGAAAGTAGGGGAGTGAGCAGCCTGGCTCTCGGGCTCTCTGTCCTTCCTTCGGGCCGGAGCAGGGAGCTTCTTTGGCGGGGAAATACAGTCTGTAGAATCGATTTTCTACTTGTGCAGCCACACAGCCGGTGTGTCCTGGGCATTAGAAGCCAACTAGTGGTTTTTGGGAGTCAGGGTTCTTCGGGCTCAGGCTCAGTATTTTATGTGATGATCTCAGACGGGCAGGGTTCAGGCTTCAACTCACACGGGTCGGTTTTGTTCAGGTTGTCATTTTTTCGGCCCGTTAAGAAGTCTAAAAACACTCACCAGCGAAAGTGAAAGTAAAAGCCAACCCCTGATACACTTGTTTGGCGTTTCACCTCGCTATATTTGTCTCTTGGATGCCTGCTGCTTACGGTTTGGCGCCTGGTTACTATCTTTTTATAGCTGAAACGTTTAAGCATCTTTCAACTCTTTATCCATCACAGAGCAACCAAGCAGGGCCACAGGAATACTGTTTAATAAGATTCTGGATTTCAGTGGAAAATGTCAAAAAATGTGTTCTTTTTGTTGGATCTTGCAAATTTTACCTGTAGGAAATAAATTTAAAAAAATCTTGAGTTAAGGTCAAGATTTAGATGAATTGATTAGAATTTAAAAATTAGAGGGACATCTATTTAAGAAACTAAATCTTTCTTAAAGTTCTTCACCTCATCTTTGCCTGCGGTTTTGTTCGTGCTCTTACTGTGAAATTGAAGCATATGAAACTTTGACAAATGAAGCCTCTGGTCTTTTGCCAGGCCTCTCTGTCTCCATCTCTTGTCTCTCTCTCTGTAATTTGCAGTCATTGTGCTGATGTGAAAAGGCAGTTGTTGTTTCTTGCCGGCCTGCCTGGCGTCCCCCCTGCCTCTCCCATACATCCCGAAGCTTTTCCAGGAGGCTGTTTATGTGTTGAGTGCAGCACTCCGTGGAGCTTAGGGCCTAATGGAGTGTGAGAGAGGGGCCTGGGCTTCTTCAGCTTGTGTTCAGCTGTACAAACATGCTGCCACACCGTGGCTTTCGCTCTCTCTTTCTCTGCCTCAGTCACTGTTTCACCTTTATTTCTGTCTGTCTGTCTACTCCATTCACATCTCTGTCTGTCTTTCTGTCCTTATCACATCCTGTTCTGTTTATTTCTGTCTCTCGCTCTAGCGGCATGATGTCAAGGAAGGTAACGCCAAAAAAAGTAGCATACAATGAAAGCTAGTCTGGCTTTTCTCTTGTCATGTGCCTTTTATGAATGTCCAGATGTTTACCAAAGTGAAGGAGTGGAGAGTCCAGTGGCACCACTATTTGTTTGCCTCGAATTTGGCATTTTGGTTGTCGCCATCTTGGATTTTTTTGAGCCAGAGGTGACCTTATTTGGACGAAAGATTGGAGCTTTGAGGGGTGGATCTGACCAATGATATGAGGTGTTTATTTCTGCTGTAAAGATGGGCATTTTAATATTGGGGTTTCTCACTTTGGAGCCAGCCTCAAGTGGCTACTCAAAGAACTGCAGTTTTAGGCACTTCCAAATTGGCTCTTTTTTTCAGCCCTGGAAGTTGCTGCTTGGTTTGAGAGCAATTTTGCACAACATTTAACCAAGTAGTATTACTTTCCTAAACGTAATCACACCTCAGCCTTTCATATCAAAACCAAAACGGGTCAAAAAATGCTCATATTTTTGCCTTTCCTATAGCCTGATGACACACATGCCAACACGTTACGTTACAAATATTACAACCTATTCGTAGCTTTATGAATAACAAAATTGTTTGTATTGTGGGGTGCTTCTTATAGGAGCTACTGTTTCACTTCTAGTCTTGCTTACTTGTTTATCTTCTGAGCTAAATATGTATATTTTGTAGAGTTTATGTTGTTTGTGCGTGTTCATATTGCGTCATTTTAAGGGCTTGGTATCATTTAAAAAATTACAATACCAGTGCCAATACCATTATGCTTAAAGTGATACAGATATTAATAAAGTACTCCATTTGATACGTTTTGTTTTCTATTTCATTTGATACCCATCATGTAAACAGAAGCATATAGTTACGCAAAATGCCACCAGATGTCACAGATGTATAATATAGGAATACATTTTTGTTTTGTTTTGAAATCGTCTTGTACCATGCAGTAAGATCCCAGTTTTTAATTGATGCAGCAGCTAATTGGCCAATTACGAGGCAGCCATCCTGTCAGAGCAGAAACAAAAATAGTGTGTGTAACACATCAGTATTAATGAATGAAAGTAAGAGTGAATGACAGGCTGCCTGCATGAACAGGAAGTAGATCCGCAGCTTGATTAACTCCCCACTGGATGACCTCACAGGCGTTAAAGGGCCACTGTAAATTAGGAGTCCGTGTGTGTCCGTGTTTATATGAACACTGCCATCGTCCATGTCCTGCACTCTCCTGCCCTGTAGCATTAACGGACCATGCCATGATTAATTGTTACATCATTATCTGCCATCCATCGCCAAAACCCTGCCGACACACATATACACTGCTTTCCCAGAAGTCTGTGCTCTGGAGTGAGCAGCGGCTCTGCAGAGTGGAAATCTCCAAGGTTGTGGCTCACCGTTCTCCAAAGTACAAGCACCTGAAAAAATAAGCTAGCCTCCGGTGGCTTGTCCAAGTGGAGGCACCGTGGAGTTAAATATAGATGTAATATCCCTCCCTTTCAGCTGAATCCAAACAAATTAAAGATGTCTTTCTTACAGGATGGTTACCACAGAGAGTGGTCGTAAAAATAAAAAAAAATCTAGGGGGAAATATGCAGAGTGTGGCATGACAGCGACATTTGAAACAAAGCCCTTAATGGTGCTTTTATGAGAGATTAATCCCGTCATTAATTAGTTTGGACACATTGAGAGCTGCTGCTGTGATTGGCAGTCTGAAAGCTGCTGGACAAGCAGAGCAGGTTTCTTTTAAGCACTTAGTGGGTAACAGAGGGAGCCGAGCTCAGATGTGGCCAAAATGGGCAGAGGTGGAGTGCTAGTGAGTTCAGGAAAATCCCACAGTGGCTTAATAAATGAACAGAAAACAGAAGCACATGGACAAACTTCTGAATAATCTGACCTTCTCTAAATACAGAGACATTTGAGCGTGCACTGTGGCTGTGCAAAAACCTGGATCTGTGCAGTAATCAAAAGAAGCTGCTTCAACCTCAACATGTAAACTACTGTAATTATACCTTCAACAAGTTTGATATTTTTGGAAGGATGCTTTTGCCATCAAAGTCAATACCACTCTCATGTCTCTATGATAAATATGAAGTAATAGCCAGTTAGCTTAGCTTAACAAAGCATAGAGAAACTTACTTCAACCACGATTGTTTAATTAATTCATGTTTTATTGTAGCTGTCAGCAGTACAGCAAAAACTGTGATTAAGTAGTGTTGTGTACGGAAGAATCAAATCTGTAACTGCTTTATCTATGACAAATATGACTGGAAATCAGGTCTGACAACTCTAGACAATCTAACTAAACCACAGACTGTAAAAATAACGGACATGGCCATCACGACATCACCCATTTGTATGTGGTCTCCTGCTTTGAAGCCTCAGGTTCCACACCACTATCTTGGTTCTTTGGAGCCAAATCTGACCAAGAAGCCGAGGACACTATCAGCAGACGGACTGTCACTCAAAGCAGACGGCCCTTAATTATGTGTAACTTTACACCTTAATGAAATGTAAACAGGTGCGTTAAATAAAAATTCACCCCCGTACATTTGTCATGAAGGGAAGAAATTACTATTAGAGACCAAAATGTTTTTTTGTACCAGGCTGTAAGCATGTTTATTTCTGTTTATTTTTTTTATTTTTTATTTTTATTTATTTATTTATTTATTTGAACATGTTTAAAAAAAAATACTTTAAATAAAAATAAGCAATTGATTAAAACAATTAGAAAGAGAAGAAAACAATATATTCACATCTCATTTACATGTTCAAAAGGAGTAGGAAGAAGTATAAACTTATCTGGTCCTACCCCTTGTTCACTCAGTATTCATATCAATAATAATAATAATAATAATAATAATAATAATACTGTAATAACAACAACAATAGTAATGCTAATAATAATAACAAGAACAAGAAACAACAACAAACAACAACTACAAAAACGACTACAATAATGACAACGACATACGACAACAACAGTAACAACAAAAACAACATATAGATACACTCACTTACATATAACATATTAATTTTAACTGTTGTAATCCCTCCTCCCTGTATTTATTGAAAACCATGTGTTTGGACATTGTTGTAAAGTTAAGCCTTTTAACATGGAATGGAAGTCTATGGGGATTGACAGCCTTTTGGAGCCAGCCTCGCCATTCAAAGAACTGCAAACTCTATGTTTGTCTGCTTTCAGACTTTAAGTTGTCTGAACAAAAATATTAGTTGACAGGCTGGTAATTTTAATTACGTGCTAACACAATCTGAAAGTCTGATTAAACAAACTTAACTTTAATTTATTAAACTGACTTGACACGTTTTTTTTTTTTTTTTCTTGACTTTTTAATATTTACACATCATATTTTGACACTTGGAAAGAAGCCCCATGCATTGTTGAGGGCAACCTATTGCATTGTGACTTAATGCAGGAGGTTGGTGGTTAGGTTAAGGCAACAAAAACACTATTGGGAAAAAGACTACATAGGAAAGAATTGTGGTTGATGTCAGTCAACTAATGATTAATTTGACAAAATTAGGTTGACTTTGAGTTTTACATGGGACACAAACACCAGGCTCCTGGGTGAAAGTCTTGTGCTTTTTGGACTCATCCACTTCCCTGGGAGGTGAGGTAATATGCAGACCCATCCAGTGGACTTTCTTGCCCTTTATACTACATTCGCTGCTTTGAATGTCTAACCATAAATAATAAATTGCAGTTGGCGAAAAGCCTGGAGTGTGTCATACAAACAGGGACATTGTGCATCTGTATCTCATACCGCGAGCCACTGTCCCTGTAGCGTTTTGTGAGACCAGGCTGGTTGGCCTTACTCTCTTTGGAGGTACAAATCCCTCCACCAGCACCTCTAAAAGCTGTTTATCACCACTGCAGTACAAAAAAGCAATGCGGAAATATGGAGAATCTGCAGGCAAAATTTCCAGGTTTGAATTACCTCCGTATCTGTGTTAAATTTTGTATGAATGTATACTGAAAACAAATACACATTGCTCCAAACTCCAGTAGCCCCAAAAAATACACTCTGCCTGCACTTACAAAGATTCGTGGCCTCCAACTGCACCACTCAGTAACTTACCAGCTATACCATTCAGCTGCACTAAACATCAGACTTTCAGTCTGACACACAATGACACAAGCATGGAGAAATTTGAGTAGCTGGTTCTTGTTCAGGGATTCAGCCCTCACTACTATTGTGATATCACTGCTGCATAGAATGCTACTGAATGCCAACCAGGGAAGAGGAATTGTTTGATTAAGGTCTTACAAATTAGCACCCTGTGATCCGATGACATTATTCTGCATAATAATTAGCCACGTGCCTCTGTGTGTTTGAGACCATGACCAACAAATGATGTTAGCAAGTGCATATCAGCTACGTTGTATCCCGGCTGAAGCAGAAACCAAAGTGATAAGACATTCTTCATTTTGACAGCATGCTAGCTATGACCAGGAGGTATGATGCCAGTTGGAATAAAGGACTTGATTGGTCAAACATATATTTTCACAGGCAGGAATCAACTAAAATCAAGGCCCGTCCTAATATTTTTTTTTTCCAACACAAATGTTATGTGGTGTGTAGGCATTCATACAAGTCAGTCATACACATCAGTTTTTAATAAACTTCCTTGCAAAGTTTTCAGAGAAAGATCCATGTTTGATGTAAAACAGCTTAAAAGCTCACTAAATAACATGTTATATTTTGTTTGTTAAGTGTAATATTTGAAGTTGCAGACTTCAGGAAGCTACTGGTCCCAGCACAACATAACATCTGTAAAACTGCAACACTAACTCTGCTTTTATACAGATTAAACAGTGAGAAAATAGGTGAAGTTCAGAGGTAATGGTAGGTGGATTTTGATACCTTTAGACAGAGCAGGGCTAGCTGTTTCCCCGTTTCCAGTCTTTATGCTAAGCTAAGATAACTGGCTGCTGGCCATAGCAACATACAGACATTAGGACGTCCAATAGATCTCTTCATCTAACTCTCAGCAAGAAAGTGAATAAGCATATTTCCCAAAATGTAGAATTGTTCCTTTAAAGTCTTTGGTATTGTGGAATTGAAATCTTGAGGCCAGCCCTTACGGTGTGGTATAAAACACAAATCTATCAAAATTTTATTTTCGACATGGAAACCAAAATCTTTATCAGAATTAGGCAAAAAATGTCAACACATCAAAAGTGAAGGGAAATGAAGTCAATAAATGGCAGTGAAACACCTGTTGCCTGAGTTGTATTTGGTCAATCTCTTCTCCATATGTCCCTCCACCCACAGTAAAAGGACTTCTGTAATAATTGCAGGACCAGCCTGGTGACCAAAGCGCACAGATTCCCCTCGTTGACAGATTCACTGCTTCATAATGATGCATTACAAAGAAAAACACTTTTGAAGTTCCATTAATCCTCCGTGTGTGCGTGCGTCATTTAGAGAAACCCCCATCCAGAAATGTATTTCACTCCCAATATAGCTCACAATGGAGCAGTTTCATGCTACTTGTTACATATTTTCCATTTTACATGACCCGTCTGTTTCTCAAACTTCATTACATCTTCATCGGCATGTTTTGCTCAGGCTGCAAATGAAACAGTGGGAGCCGAGAGTAATGATTTGTGAAATGAAATTTGATTCAGCATATCACTGCTTTAACAGTTTTATGAACTCATATAAACCACGGTGTTCCTAAAATGAGGCAGCAGTCATAAAAACAAGCCTGATTGTCGCAGACCCGAATAGGAGTAAATGTAATAAAGTATGTTTATGATAGCAGCAAATGGTAATAGTCATCGACACACTTAACCTGTGTACAGTAATTTTACTGTCCAGTGAAAACTTTGTATCTCCAGATGAAGTGATTTTGAATTTTTCAGATATAAAGTGGTGCCTCTATGAGTTACGAAAGCTGTCCTTTTTCTCAACCAAAATGAAACATGTCAAAAACATGTTGGATTATCTGAAAATGGAAGCTGTTTTTGTGAGCTCCTGAATAGTTGGCATTTTACAGTTTTCCAAGGACAGTTGTGTTGACCTAAAATTGACTTTTAGAATAAGAAATGTTCTTGTGCTCTTGATATTTTTTTTGTTTTTGTTTTAAAAATCTTGATTCAGTACTTAACATGCTTCAAACAACCTTAAGCTATAAAATATATTTTAAAAATAAGGTAATTTAAATTCTGAAGGTACCTATTTGATGTGACTTTTTTCCTGCTGTATGTGTTGCCACTTAAACCCATCTGCAGAGGTCATATTCCGCTCAATTTAAGACTGCGGGGTTTTTTTTTTCTCCGGTGAGAACAGATGCCTGAAAACAAGACACTTAGTCACATGTGAATCAATGCTGTCTGTCTGTCTGCCTGTCTGTGAAATATTTTTTGAATCACAGTTTAAGTGACGCAGCAGGTTTGTGGAAAGAGCTTGGCTGTGTCACAAAATCAACACAATTGAGATGAAACAAAGACGAGAAGAGAAGAGAGGGTGAGTGAATAATAATGCATCTCGAGGCAAATTTCAATTGATGAAATGGAGAACTGCATTTCATTTTGTTTGAAAGTCCATTAATTGTGTGATAATATATTTTAAACGGCAGTTGACAATAGAAAATACAGTGCTGCTCATTATAACTTCCACCTTCCAAAGCTCCTCCGTTGTTCCTCTTCACCATTACAATGCTGCGGCACATGTGTGCAACAGAAGATCAAACGTGTGAAACTAGAGCCTGGAAGTTGAAGAATGTGTGAAACGCTTAACACAAAATGTGTAAAATGCTTAACAGGATGTAACAGTCATCAGTGTCTTCAAGAGAACAGGACCTTTGTCTTACCAGGCTGTTTAAAAGGAGTCATGAGATCTGGGAGCACTAACTTAGAGAAGTCCTCTTGTTTTTTTTTTTTAAATTTTAACTCGTAACAACATTTTAAGAAGAGGATGCACCTGACATAATCACAGTTTGAGTAATTTATGCAGTCACTGCTAACCTTAAAGGGTTAGTTCACTCAAGATTTATACTATACACTTTTTGTTGAAGAAATCCAGAGCTGAGACAAAGAAAAAAACATTTTCATAGTCAACCAAGAGCAAATACCAAAAATTCACAGCTTTCAGCTTGTTTAATTAAACATATTTTCTGGTTTTCTTCATCCTCTATGATAATTAACTGGAAAGTTTTGCATTTTGAACTGTTGGTCAAACATAACAAGCATTTTCTAACATGTCACCATGGGCATTTGACTATTATCTGACAGTGTATTCTTATATTCATGTAACTAACTGATTCCCATATTACACTGTGCTATTATGTCAATGTATTATACTGTTTTATTGCATTGTATGTAGTACTAAATATTATTTATATTAGATTTTCATATTAATGAACACCAAGGGTCATTACTTAACATATTATACATTATTTATCATGCCATATATCCACCAATGACATACTGACTCTGCTGCTATTAATCATATCGCACCATTGTCACTTTTTGCCTTTTAATGATTTATTTAATTGTGTCATATAGTTTCTGTTTTTATCTCTGTTTTGTTTTAGTTTTGTAAACCGCTTATCATGTATTTTACTCTCTCAATTTACTGCAGCACCAACCAGATTTCCCCTCAGAGGATCAATAAAAGCTTATCTTTTTTATTGTATCTTATGAACTGGGGGGAAAAAATAGTCCTTTTAAACAACACATTCATAAATGTATGTTTTCTCTACATCTTTAAACGGACGTGTTTCTGTTTGTAACACCCTCAGGAATCACACTCATTAAAATCCCTCCCGAAAATGATCATTGGCCGCAATGGTGTATAATCATCCCCAGTGTAAAATGTAAAAGCGTCCAGAAGAGGGCACTCCGTCTCTGTTTATCCTCCTGTGGGTTTAACAGAGCTCTCCTTCTCTCCTTCATCGCCCGACAAGAGCCCCTCAGTGTGACAAGTTTACATAGACCATCTGCAGACCTCCCTACCGCCATAAAAACACTAATCACAAGGTCATAAAATGTGACTCCATAACGACACCCAGAATGCAGCGTCTTAAAATGTTGGCCCAAGTGTAGCAGTGCGCCAGCAAGTGACTGCAGTTACACATGAATGTGCTTATTGATTTAGTTATTATTATCAGTTTTAAATAATAATAATAAGCAGGTACCTTTTTAGAAATGTTCGACCTTGAATACCTGCATGACAGGATTGGATTACACCAGGTATTTGTGAACCCTTTATTATTTTTGTGTGTAGATAATTCCCAAGGTCTTAGTAACTGTGAGATAGTTTCAACTTGTGGTTACACCATTGAAACTTGAGTGTCTTAGCTATGTATAATAATAATTAGCTAGAAAACATTAGTAAGGCTGTCCTGTAAAGATGAATGAAGTTACTGTAGCATCACAAGCTATAACATAACTTTAAGAAATTACAGTTTCAAGGGGCCAAACTATTAATCAGACTTAACTGCTGATCCTTTGTGAAGGTATGGCTTTGTTTTATTCACATACGCATACTGGGGCAGAAATCAACCAAAGAAAATCTTGGTCAACCTAAATTCTACCCACTCATCAACCAAAATAATCTGCACATTATCTCCAGAATAACTAAATCTGCTACAGCATTCAGCCTGGTAGCGTCGTCTTTCCACCAAAGCTTATTTATTTACTTTTTTATGTGGCCACTGTAGTTTTCTATTTCTTTGCAATGGGAGCACTGTATATTTATACTATGCTACAAATGCCAGCAGCATGACAAGGCGTCAAGCATCTATTCTCTGCTGAACACTGCAAGTTTGGCATTTGTTTTCCTGGTTGCAGAGAGTTGGAAAATGATCAGCTGTGGGTAAAACGTAGCGCTTGTGACTGTCACTTTTTACCCAGCCATCCAATGACAATGGAGGAGGGCCAGGACAAATACCACAAAAACCAACAGTCAACAACAGCAACTGAGGAGAAATGAATACTGTACCAACACAGACAAGTTGGTCCGTCTTCTTCCTATGTGTTTCAGTCCTCCCTTCGCCCAGAGTAAGTACTCTACCTTGTGCTGACATTTTTACATTCTCGAATATCTCATATTATAGCAACCAGACGCAACCAAAGCTATAAAAATGCTGCGCCTCCAAGGCACTCTGGCACTCTCAGCTGGGCATTTTCAGAAAAGCGCCAGGCATTTTCAGTTGGGGAAAAAACATTTTGTGGACATACAGTCATATGAAAGTAACATCAGCGATTATCTCACCACAAGAAGTTGGTTGGCCCAGAGCGTATCAACCAAACAGTTGACCAACCAGAAGTTGTCAGCCCTAATGCGTACAAAGACACATACTGTATGTCTGTTTCAGAGATAATAGTCTTTATTCAGTTCCGAATGAAAGGGACATTTCCATTTATGCTAACGTAATCAACGTTAGCATAACGTCATCGCCATAATATTCTGTAATTTAAAGTCTTTTTGGAGAATGTTCTCAATCTACATCATTATAAAACATTTGTTTGAGTCAAGTGTGCAAAAAATATTATGTTTTCTCTTTGACTCACTCCAACAGGCTAATTTATTGGCAAGCTAACTTTGTCTTAACTAGCTTTATCGGTTAGTTACAGAACAATTACGTTGGGCAGTTAGTGATTATAAATATTAAGCAACCAAATCTCTACATGGGAACTAGTTTATGTGGCGCTTTTTCATTTCGTAATGTATGAATTTTCACTTAGTTAAGACTTCCTTGATAACTAGTTAGAACAGCTGGGTCAACTCAGTGTCGCCAACTTTTTTCCAATGAAGGTAGCCAGCACTAGCTCGAAAAGTTGCTAAAAATCACCAGATGATGGCATACGCTCAATCACACATTGGTGACGTCATCACGCATTCGTTTGCATATAGGAAAGTGGAAGCAATAAAAATTTGCTGAATTAGATTCAATAGAGAAATCTTCAACAAAACATTTGAACTGCACGAGAGCAACCGTAACCATAGAAACACAGGGCCTCCTTTCCTCCTGTCCCACACCTACTGCACGTGGCAAGAGGAGAGAGGGAGAGACGGTGAAGGAGCCATATACTGCGATTACTCAAAGCAGTATGCATGGGAATAACTATTTTTCCCTGACAGTCTGAATAAGTTGCTAAATTTGATGCTAGTTGCTCTTTTGCAATTAACTCGCAAAGAGGGTCTGAAAAGTCGTCAAATATACTGAGAAAGCCACCAAGTGGTTCAACTGGCAAACCTTTATTTTTGTTTTGGAAAAAAAAAAAAGATGGTACATGGTTTCCTTTAGAAGAAAGAGGTAGAGGTATTTTCACATACATATCTTTGTTGCTAGTGCAGTCTCAAAGCTAACCATGTAAAGCTAAAATGTGACAATGCAAAATAAACTATAGCACAAGTAGAGACGAGTCATAAAGACAGCAGAGTGACTCAGAAATACCAGTTACACAACAACATCCATCTGAAGTTTACCATCATCCATCATGCTGGTCATAACAGGCCATTTGAAGCTGTAGTGACCAAATTGGTGTCTTGAATGAGGTGGTAGTTGTTCCAAATTTACCCACAATCCACTTAAATATTGTGTAACAGCAGCACAACATAGAAAGAGTCATAGAGTCAACAACCTCAGTAATGTCGGTTCCACAGTGGTACCTAGTGTCTACAGTTTGCTATCTTTATCCACAGTAAGCTAGCGGTCATACAACAAACAAGTAAGGCTGTAGCTGCAAAACCACCGAGTGTATTGATCTGCACAAATGTGTCTTATGTTTTTAATAAATTCAACCTTTTATTGGTAAGAGAAATAACGTGTCCTCGTTTTAACAATATGTTGAATTAGTGAAACAAGCGCTACTGGAGTTCGAGGAACTGTTTGTTGGAACTTTCTAAAAGCATGACCCCAACATCTGCCTGTATGGCCGACCTCGTTCTCTCCTTTTGTCGATCTTTCAAAGGAGAAAAGCCACGGGAGAGCAGTTGACGGACAACCACCGTGGAGCCAAAATTTATTTCAACAACAAGCTGACACATTATGGGAAATCAAACACGGTGGGATATTATCGCGGTGAAATCACTTTATACCACCCACTTTGTTCCCATACTCAGCAGGAGAGAGTCAGAGACAGAAGGAGGAGAGGCTTTCTGATGGATTGTTTGGGAGCCAGGGCGCTCGGCTTCATCAGCAGGCCCTGAAACTCAGCGGGCCGGCGAACGGGCACTTGTCATCTGGAGTGTGAGGCAGCTGGGGTTATCCTCAGAGACACGGTGAGGTGAAGTGGGTGACCATGTTTGAGGTCCGCCCAGCTGTTATTGCCCCTAATATTCAACAGATGTCTGGGAGCTCGGCCCGCTAAGTCCTCGCACATGCCGGAGCAGGGAAATCAAAGCAAAGACTTCAGCAGCCGGCTGAGCACCACGACACACACACAGCTGTTAGAGGGTGCACACACTCAAACAGCTCTGCGTGTATTAAATCACTGTCATTAACCATTTAGTGAAATGATAGAGGCAATTAAGATCAGTCTTGATTTTTGGAGGGAGGATCAGTAAGCAGTGGCGCTCTCTTTTACAAAACACAACCGTTCATGCTGTCTTACACATTATTTCTTTTGGGTGGAGAATTCATTCACTTCTAAACTGTAGCTACATGTCTTAAATAGTCAATAATGTAAATGTTTTTTCCACATCCATATGATGTTGCTTAATTTCAAGAACGGATAACTTTCTAATTGCAGTTTACAAGACTACCTCCACGAAAGTGAGCCACTCCAGAGCCCACAAATCTTATCTCCAAAACATTCGCTTTAAATATGTTTGTGATGGCAGTGTCCCTTATGAAAATATTTGTTACACTTTGCCTGTTTATCGTCCGAGAAATATTGCCCCTGTTCTCATCATGTCAGGCCTCCTTCTCAGGGAGTGAAACCCCTACGCTTTCAAACATGCGAGCAAAAAATCGAGTTAAATAAAAAGCACCACTGTGTTCAAACACATAATCCATGCAGAGGCTCTCGTTTTGAGAAAGTGGAGAGTTGCTTTGCTCCAAGTGGTCACAAGGGGGTTGAGCGTTTCGAGCCCGGCTCACGCAGCTCGCTTACTTTGGAGAGCGCTTCAGGGAAGGCAACATTAGATATAATGAAACATTCACTGACCAGCCCTCTTTTCCAGCCTCCTCTCTCGTTCGCTTCCATGGAGGAGATTCTGACTGAAACCCTTTCTACAAGCTGTTAGAATAGTCCAGCTTAGGCCATGCCAGAGTGACATGGCAAGATATAAGAAGAAAAAACACTTGACTCGATCACTCTTCTTTTTTGTTTTTGTAGTCCATGTGGAGAAGTGTTTGTCCAAGTGCTTTTAGAATATGTTTGTGACTGGAAATGAGAGAAAAGCAGTGAAGAAAACTCCTGTAAATTTTGCTTTTGTGTCCTTGAAGTATCGTGACACTAACCATGAATGTTACAGTGGTGAGAAAACTGCTCTTTATGTGTGATTTACTATTATCTCCCCTGCTGTGATGGTAATTTTTCAGGTGCTGAGACTTTAAATGCCTTCTGGAAGAAATAAAACACAGAGCTAAAGAAACTGAAATAACATCACACATGTTAAGTATAGATTATAACCTCTCCTGGCAGCACAGACAGGGATAATGTGCGTTAAAGCTGATCAGAAACGCAGTAGAATGAGTATTTCACTTTCAGTTTTGTGGCCTCTGAGAAGGTTAGCACTTGCCTGGACATATTTTTGCATGGAAAGGGGAAGTATAGAGTTTCATGATGCTGAATTACTGCAGGAGAAGAAGTTCACATGTGATGTTTTCCCCTTTTTTTCTCCCCCCTCCTCAATTAATGCCGTTTCACTGGTTTCCGTTGTGGTGCTGCATGTGTCCCACACTTGGCCACAGCGCTGGCCGTGGAGACACTCCCAAGTATATAAATTCACTTAGTCGCTCTGAGACACATTGATTCGTACCCAAATATCCAGTCGACTGTGAAAAAGATAGACTCCACAAATCAAGCCCCGGCTCATAACGAGCATTTCTTGCCATCTAAAGAATATATTCATGATTTGGGGACCTTTTATGAGGAAGGTGATGGCAGATTGACACCAGATGTGTCATAAATTATCAGCAGAGAGATGCCAAGCTAAACAGTCCAGCACAAATATACAGTGACTCCAAATATACTGGTCGCTTCAAATTCAAATACTGCTCGTCTGTGTGAGTCTATTTCAAACTACTGTGACGTCTTTGAATATTCTTAGACGACACATGTACACTTGGACATGGACACAAATAACATAGTAATCAATCATTTGATATCAGTAAATGGTTTTTAATTTTACAGCTGCTTTGTAGTAAAGGTTTGGCTGATTTTCAATGGTGTTAGCATATTTGCAATTTGAATTTGATAACAGAATTGTTGTTATATGTACAAGTGTTGTAGTATAGCCTTTTTTTTTCTTTGTTGCGGTAGAACTATACATCCATACTTCTACTGTATCTTATCCTTATAACAGCTTCCAAACAATCCTACTTTCATAATTGTTTTCAGCTTTACTCAACAAGATGACTTGAATTTAAATAACTAATCAAATAGCCAGCACATAAAATTAATCAGCCACAGAGCTTGGGTTCCTTTTTAAGCAAAAATGACAAACATTTGTTGTTTCCAAATTCTCAGTTTAAGAATTTGCTGCTTTTCTTTTGTTTTTGTGACAATGAATTTAATATCTTTTGTTAGTCCGACGGGCTGTCAAAAACTCAAACAATCTGAAGACATTACTCTGAGATGTGGGACACTGTGTTTGGTTTTTTTTTTTTTTTTTTTTTTTTTACAGTTTTCTGATATTTTAAAGATACTGTAAAATGATTAATTAATCCAGCAAATAATCTGCAGATTAGTCAATAATTAAATTTAATAGGGTCATTTTTAGTGCTGCAACCACAGATTAATTTCTATCAATATTGACTTTTTAAAAAAGATTACTGTCACGTGACTAGAGACATAAAATCTGTATATGTGAAAATGCAACAAATCAGACCGAAAAACATTTAGGAAGGTCATAAATCTTTATGAATGTTTTTTTAAGCCTCTTTAAATTCACTCTGGCATTTAATTTCTCTCCTCTTGTATAAAGTGTAACTATCTCTGATGTGTTTTCAGTCATAATGTGCGCCTTCTTTGATCCTGATTTTAATCTAACCCGATGTATAGAGTAGCAAACGACGAAGGTTAAATGTAAAGTGACATGCTGTGCTGACCGACAGCACCGACTCGCTCCTACATGTAAAGTAGGTAAACACGAAGCGAGGTTGTTAATTTTGTGATGGCCATATCTGAACTGCAGTCTCACAAGACCTGGTCATTCGATTTGAATAATCCCTCTGACTGACCCCACGGCTCGTGAACACAGTTTCTATGTGCAGCGGCTCCAATGACGTCTCTAAGCAGGAATGTGTCCCCCTGGTTAGAGTGCCAGACACTGGGCAGTGTAAGTGAGTGTGAACGTAAATAAACCCCATTATGCCAGCCATCTCCTCGGCTCCTGTCACACACTTGAGGTAAACACAGAGCTTCCTGCAAAAATACTTCTGGTGCTCTTGCAATTAGATCAGCCACAACAGCTTTAAATCTTACTGGCTCCTTAGCAAATGGCGATGAAAACAAAGATGTCCAATTGCACAGCGTTAGGTAATCTGCCGTGAAAAGGTCAGTTTATAACATGTATCAGTATTTGTCTCTGAGCCTCGCCGAGAGTAGGTGTAACCTGGGTAAGCATCTTGCAAAGTGGTCAATGTGAACTAATGAAATGTGACAAACTGTTTCCACACAAACACCAAGGTGTTCCCACAGACACACGCATGTTATTGGCGTGACCATTAGGTCATTCAGCACACAGTATAGAGCTGAGTGGATTTCTGTGAGACTGAAATAAACAAAATACCAAAAATACAGTTTTTCCAAACTAACTTTGACTTGCAGCTCTGTCTGCTACAAATTATGTTTATTTGCAACCAGGTTGCAGCAAATTCATCTGGAAGGAAACATAGTACCTCCCAGTCTGTCTTGATCTTTTGACCTTTTATCAACATGATGAGGAAAATAGTTAATTAATGTATCTTTGGAGTCATAAAATGATAATACTAAATGCATCAGTAAAAAGCTGACTTATAATGTAATTTGATTGTTTTCCCCACAACATCCGCTCAAAGTCACTAAAGCTTAATTAAACATATTTGGGTGATCTCTATAAGCAGATAGAGAACCTGCATATTTATTCACAATCTGTAGGCAACAGGACGAGATTATAGTATTAAGGAGTGTTCTTTTTTCAGTTTATAATCTGAGTGGTATTGACAAATCCAGTTTCAGCGGCAGGTGAACAGTCTGTGTGGAGAGGCAGAACACTTTGGCCGAAATGCAGTCTTTGAACCCATCAACTTGCAGACAGAAGAGGATGTCTTGGCCAGGATGCTACACTGAATCTTACGAACTATTGTCCGTTGACCCCAGAGACTTTTTGTTGTCTAACTGATAGCAGATGGGTTCTAAGATTGAGATTTGCATAATGATCATGGTCTTGGTTTAATAGTAAAAGTGATTGGCAGCATGAGTCATGACGGGGTTACTTTAGCCTTTTAACAGAACCCTGAACTTTACTGAACTTACCAGAGTGAATTTGTTTCCTATACCTCAGCAGGATGCAAACTCTGGTCTATGGTGTCAAAGTCTTGCATTTTAAAAGGCCACCATCCACCTTCACGACCTTCAAACACCTTTTGCGTGCTACAAGAACGTAGCACTTTGTTTCCTGGAAAAAACAACTGTTCCTAACTAAACCAAGCAGCGATTGCATTTCTCTTGTAACCATAACCAAGGCTGGATTACCACTGGGGGTAAATGAGCAACAACGGACCCCAAAGTCAATTAGCTAGTTTGTCTAATTGGTTAATATAAAGTAAAAGTTGTAAGGGTGTTATGGCAGTTCCTGCATTTGTTACTTATCTTGAGACTCTGTAGATGACGAACTGTGTGTCAAAATAAATAGCACATATTCAAGTTTGGGAACAAAGGGGGCTCAGTGGGGACCCAGTGCTCACTTTTTGCCCCGAGGCCAGGTAACGAGTTAATCCAGCCCTGCTTGTAACATAACTGGTAGAAGTTCATTATGTATTGACATAATTTCTCGGGAGATGGGGTTAACTTCAGACAATGTGCCTAACAATTAATACTGGGTAACATTTTGGAAGTGTCCAATTAGCAGTCATTTGTGCTGTGACATTTGTGGCCAAACAATCTAAGGAGGTTTTGACAATCGAGTACACGTTTCGAGTGCGTATATGAGTGCGCAGGCCGTCCACAGAGAGTGGAGGAGGAGATTCTTGTGGTAGCTGGTTATTCTATGAAGACAGCAGCTCTGACAGGACCACCTAGGCCCTCTGTTTATTGTTTGAGAAAGTGTTTTGGTGGACAGAAGCCGGGCACTGCTCTTAACGATGTCGTAGGTAACCGATTGAGGCAGATCTGGAGCGAGGGAGGCAGGGGACAGTGAAAAAGAGAGGTGTAAGAGTGTGTGAGGAGAGGAGAATGACTTTTAGGGGTTTTTAGGGGTTTTTAGGGGATGGGGGTCGGTGGTGTTTCAGGCCAAGAGGGCACATGGGAGCCGTGGCCTGAGGATGGATCCCAGCCGACCCCCTCCTAGGTGTCAATGTTATGACATGTGTACCGCTCCACTGTTTTCTCTCACAACAAGAGCACTTCATCTTCCAGGGTGGCCGGGCCTCATAAAAAAAGCTTGATTTACATGCTGGGGATCAGACCGTCCACCTTCTCCTCTTCCTGTTGCACTTACGCTTCACTTCCTGTGGGCCAGGGCCCGACCGTCAGGGGTGATAAATAACCACAGAATGGAGTGGGGAAAGTTGAATTCCCATTCCGATGTACGCCCAAAAGAGGAATGCCTTCTTTAAATGTTTCAGTGTTACACGGAGGGTTAATGTAGGAGATAATCAGCCCTTCTAGAGAACAATTGAACTGTTTTGTCAGTTCTGCTTTAGTTATATCTACCATGACTGTTCCTCAGATGTAAATCACGATGACTACATTGTTACCATAATGACGTCTCGGACTAAAAACAGGCTCGCTTGATGTGGAGTCATAGAGTTGAACACTGCATATGGAAAACATGATGTCGGTTAATAAATATCATACGGTGTCTTCAGACTGAAGACGACTGCGGTTGTCAGCACGGTTTTAGGACATGATATTTATTGTCATGTGTAATGAGTCATCAGGATTCATTCAGATTTGTGCTGCTCGGCACGATGTCTGAATGTTTTACATTTTTAAAAATGTGTCCTACATTTGTCTTGATTAAAATCATGACTGCTGGGCGCAGAGGATACAAATTTGACTTATTTTTGAAGATCAGTCCCTTCCAAAATGACTCATGAGAGTTTTCTGATCTGCCACTCCCATGGTCAAGGTTTGGTTATGTTTAGGCAATAAATTGTACTTGGTTAAGGTTAGGAAAAAGATCACCCTCATGGTTAAAAGAAACCAATGTTGACTGTTGGTAGAACCACAGTCTCTAGAGTTGTAGTCACAGGCTTTGTACGCCCCAATCATCCACCCCAACATTGTGCTTGACGTTTTGTGGCAACATATTAACGTCACACTACTTCCATCTTTACTACTGAGAGAGGACAGTCACTATTTGCTCAATTACAAGCTGAGCAGACCTGCTACAAAATGGACCTTGTGGTGACATTATTTTGTCAACTGCTGTTTCCGAGGGTGAGCTGAGCTTTGAAACTTGAAGAAGTCCTTAAAGTGCACAAATTTGAGAAACTATAATTACACAACAACTTGAATGAGTTTTGTCTCTTTCTACAGGAATATTGTGCTGTTACTTTCCATTGAAGAGTCAGTTCCCAGGCTCAGTACTTTGTATTTGGACTACTTTCTGCACCATTTGATAAGTGTTACTTTAACTTTTCTTTAGACTCGCACAACTAGGAAGAGGTGGAGAGAGAAATGAAAGGGAGAATCACTGTGCCTAAGTCTTTAAATGATTTGGAAGACTTTGCCGTTATGGCAAACCTGGTCTCACTCTGAAGTCGTCGAAATCCGGCGCTTGGGCAGTGACTTCTGGCATCAGAAATCAACAGAAAATGGCGTCCTCTAACGTTGGCATAATACGCGTCCGTTTGCGGTGTTGTACCGATGTAGTGCATTTGTATGTAAACTGTAATTTTTTTTGTGAAAACAGAAGTGTATTTTGAAAGAAGACAATGCATGTAACAGGCAGAACTTGACACTTTGTCCCAGAACGTCAACAACCAACGCACCCAGGGTACTTTTGACATTGTATATGGACGTGGAAAGTCCATGACCAAACGTCGATATGTGACAAGGTCGAGGTGAGAATGTGTTGTTATGGCATCATGTTCATCAAGATGATAGAGACATCCTTGTGTAAACAAACATACGTGTAAACACAACAGGCAATATCAAGGTCAGCGAAATGGTAAAGTCATGTCCATATATATCTTACAAAAAGTTTGAAACGTAATTATTGTGATAGCCCTGTTGCTGCACACCCCAAAGAAAGTAGTCCCAGGGCATCGGTGGCTTAGTGGTAGAGCAGGCGCCCCATGTACAAGGCTGTTGCCACAGCGGCCCGGGTTCGAATCCAGCCTGTGGCCCTTTGCTGCATGTCATCCCCCCTCTCTCTCTCCCCCTTTCAAGCTTACCTGTCCTGTCCATTAAAGGCAAAATGGCCAAAAAAATGTCTTTTTTTTTTTTTTTTTTTTTAAAAAAAGAAAGTAGTCCCAATGAAAACTGTCCCATGAATCATCCAGAGTAACAGAAACAAAGAGATCTTGTTGTTAACGTCATTTTTTATTGCTCTAAGCACCACAACTGAAATTTCATTCACCTCCCTTTTATTGGGACAGAGGCAGAAGTCTCAGAGACCTGGGCAAACAAAACCCAAACTGTCTGCATAGCTAGAAACCACCAGATGTTAGCTGATTGAACTGACCCTGTAAAGATTCCCCACCACGTGCCAGTTACATGCTTAGGTTCTTCACATAACCAAACCAGTGACAAGGGCTCTGACATACGTAATTTGGTGAAATGATCACTCCCACTTCCCCCGCACACCCCAAACAAACGTCTCATCCTTTCCTCTAACTGAATCCAACCACTTATCATTGTCTCAGACACTGAGAGCATTATTTAAACACAACCACTGTCCACAGGAACACGAGGTCGCCCATTTGATCAGCTCATGGTTCACAAGGCCTCTGGCGCCAGAGAAAGAAACACCCTCTCATCTTGTGGCACAAATAGGGAAACCCTTATGCCTCGTTGCCATTGCCAATATATTCGAACCATGATGATGTTCCCACACAAATATTTCATGTTGTACGCGGCATCCAAGACTCACAGTGTATGAATGGAAGAGGAAACCTGCGTTCTATCACTCTTAAAAGGCTGCCGGCTAAAAGTCTCCCCACCACGAAGGGTAATGCTCTTAACGCCCTTTCATGTCGGTGGAGTATTTCTTCACTTTTTTTCTTCTCTTCCCGGGACACAACCCCACACTTAAGCGGTTGAACTTCACCCACATGAGGCGGGCTCTGTTTCCAAAGATAATTGAAGTGTTAATTTTAATAGCCATTTCCATTTCATTAATTAAAGCAAACATTGCCTCAAGTGGTTCTTGAAGCAGTCCCACAGCATCCACGAGTGTTTCTTAAATATGTGTAATATATGCACTGGAGCGTGTTATAAATGAGGTTTTCTTTGCTAAGTGTCCCGGGTCTATTTTTGTATGTCAAAGCACATGATTGACTGCGCAGAAAAAGAAAACATCTTAATGCGTGTGATGGTCAAGAGTTTAGGTATTTATTCCAATTTGCCAATAAAAAAGGCCTTTGAATGTGATTTGTATCTTGTGAACTTTTCGTGCAAATATGTAAATGCATAAGTGCATAATTAGAGCGTAAGAGAAATATAAACAGCCTCAATAATTTAAGCCGCTGTAGCTACATTAATCAAAAGTTTATTACTGCAAAGGAAGAAAACTTCTCATTTAAAGCCACAAATAAAACATGAATGATGCCAACAAACAGGAGGCTCACTCTGTTTGGAATTTACATGCCACTTTAACATTATAGAGATAACTGATATATAATTTGACATGTAATTAAATGAAATATTTATCGTGACCAGTTGACTCCCACTCAGCAGGTGCAGGTCAGTTAATAAAGCAGAACCTTGTTCATAGCAAATCAATTCAACACCTACATCAAATCAAATCTACAGTATTTTAAGACCCATCACTTCTCATTATGCTTAAGTCTGATATCTCCAGATCTACGAGGAAATTCTAATTTGAAATAAAATCTCCCATTTAGCCAGTGGTTTGTTGAAAACCTGGCGTGAGATACAAGTTTATTTATACATCACATGTGTCGAGTCCAGCTCACAGCTGGGTGCATTTCTTTCTATCAAAAGCTCCCTTTTCAGTCTTTTTTCCCCTCCTTTTCAAGTTCATTTTCACGTCTGCAGCGTGCACACTCAGCAATGCACATTGGAAGAAAACATTACTGTAAATGACCATCAGATCGTGTTTTCGTTTCACCCAAAAACAGAAACACTCAATGAGGTTCACATCTGTCTTGTCAAAATATATGATTGGCCTATATTTCAAAACATTAACTTCAAATGTCAATATGTACTGTAACACAAACCGTGAAGTGACTACATGTAGCTGCTGGACAACGGCCCACTTTGAGAAAGTGGTCAAGCAGGAAAGGAGCATTTCCAAGTTTTCATTTTAAAGTTCAACATCCAGTTCTTGCAAAAACCGAGCTGCCCTGTGGTGATAATGAGATAACTTTCTTCTCAGGATTTAGCACCTACAGCTGATGTAAATTGTAAACTGAACTCACACACACAAACTTAAAGCAAATCTGGTGTTTAAAATATCATGTTTTAACAACTTACGTGAAGTTATTCAAACCAACAATGCAGTCACGTTCAATAATTCCAAGCAAGTGAGGGCTAAAAAAATGACCTCATGTCTGTGGGCTTATTAGAGTGGAGCAGCGTGGGACTCCATGGCGAAGAATCATGGTTTCCCTCTCTGTTTTGACAGCGAGAGTTATGCCTCACAGGCACCAGATTCACCACCAAGCCTCATAAGCTTGTGGAGAGCATTTAGGGCGCCGCAGGGGCCTCTTGACCTAAGAGGAAGTCGGGAGTATAAAAGGTGACAAATTGGTTTGTAACCAAACAAAGACATATGCAGACACCCCCATGCTGGAACATAACTGATTACACAAATACCAGTTGGCAAAGGTGAGAAACTGTCAGGAAATAATTCATTTTTGCTACTTTCTTTTAATATTAATGCCAACCTTTGGAGCTCTGCCACTCCAATTACAGGAAATGTAAGAGCAGTAGGTCTCCCTACACCAGCCTATGATGAATGGAGCACTATGTGGGGGGAAAACCAACGTGCTCGTTTTAGAGATGCAGAAACTGACCAAAAGTCTTTTTATAAGGCAATAAATGAGAGGGGGGGCTGTATTCAGATTCGTGTCTTTTTTGGTGTGAGGCAGCGAGAAGGGCTTGATTATGTGACGGTCCGCGGTACGTGGAAGGAGCAATTGCATGTGGTAAAAGGAGTCGAGGTGGCTCGGGCGCTGTGGTTGGCAAAGGTGCCACTTCTGGTCCATCCCTTAACTCCTCACCACACTATTCAATTCATGAGGCCGAGGCTCTGAGAGCCCCCCTTGGGATGAATGAGCGTGTGCCTCCCTTCTCGTAATTAGAAGTTTCCCCCCCAGCCCAGATACTTATTTCTCTATCATCCATCATGGAGGTTGTTTCCCCACTTCTTTGCGCTCTTGACTCCGCTGCAGTTTTCCTCAGGTCGTACTTAACAAGTGTGCCTTTATAGAACGTGTACCGCTCCGACGCCGACCTCTCTTCAGCTCATTTCAGTATAGTGGGCGTATTGAATGTAAATGGCTGAGTTCATGAAGATGTCTCCACACACCTTCACACAGACAAACAGAGCAAACTCCAAAATAAAGTGAAACATGTCATCTACATCCTCCCTCACCCACCACCCTCTCTGTCTCTCTGCCCTCGGGGAGCGAGGATAAGAATGTCGTTTCATCTACCAATCACCTTGGTGGTCTTTGGCAAAGCTGCTGTCAGGGAATCCCCCGGTGTGCGGCTGACCTCTTCCCCAAACCTCTCCACTCATCTGCTGGAAGTGCAGGCTGATCTGCCTCGGCTGGTCCTCCTGGCTGCTGAAACCTGAGCAGGTTGCTCACTTTGATCCGAGGGCAGGCAGGAAGAAGTGCCTTGTGGTAAATTCATTACCGTGGAAGAGCAGCTTCGTCACGCTGCTGCTGGTGGAGAATCTGCTGATTCAAATGTTGTTAAAGTAAACAGCTTCATCTTTTAATAAGGATTATGTTATAGGTTTATTTAACTGGGGTGTTTCATGATTTTACTATCATTCCTGTCTCTATGAACATAGTGTACCAGGGGCTGCAACTAACAGTTATTTTCATTAATGATTTCTGTGTCAGGTATTTTCTTGAGGAGTCAGTTAAATGTTTGGCCTATAAAATGTCACAAAATATGCTCAAGGTGGTGTTTCTTCAGAATGTTTGTTTCGCCTGACTAACAGTCCAAAACCTAATGATTTAAAACTTCAGATACAATAATAGGGAACTTAAAAGCAGCAAATATTGATATCTGAGAAATTCAAAGCAGTGGATTTTTGGCATTTCTGCTAAAAAAAAAATACTTAAACAATCAACTTATTATAATTTATTTTGCAGAATAAAGGTGATGTTTTCTTACAGACAAATCAAAACACATTGTGTGTATCCTTGAGGTCTAACAAACATGTTGAATCCATTGCCTTCCTCCATAAACATTTGCAAACCAGATTTTGGAATAGTTGGATTGGTTACATCCATTATTAGTGTTAAACCATCTGTAAGAATATCTGAAATATTTTACTGCACTGACAAAGTTAACAAGATATTTAACAAATATGAAATGCAAGCAGTCAGATTGTCATACATGTTTTGAACAAAGTGGTAACCTCTGGGGTTGAAAAATTAAGCCAATGTGGAATTGGCAAAAACTGCAGTTCCTTGAATGGCCACTTGGGACTGGCTCCAAAGACAAGTCAATCCACATAGACCCTCATGTTATATTGCCCAACTTTACAGCAGAAATAAACATGTTTACAGCCTGGTGCAAAATCATGTTTTGGTTTCTAAAGCTAATTTCAACATTTATAACAACTGTACAGGGGGGTGGCACGGTGGTACAGTGGTTAGCGTTGCCGCCTCACAACAAGAGGTTCCCACTTTGAACCCCTGGGTGGGGGAGCCTTCTGTGTGGACTTTGCATATTCCCCCTGTGTCAGCGTGGGTTTTCTCCAGGCACTCCAGCTTCCTCTCACAGTCCAAAGACATGCAGGTTAATTGGTGACTCTAAATTGTCCGTAGGTGTGAATGTGAGTGTGAATGGTTGTCTGTCTCTGTGTGTCAGCCCTGTGATAGTCTGGCGACCTGTCCAGGGTGTACCCTGCCTCTTGTCTAATGTCAGGTGGGATAAGGATAAGCTGTTACAGGAAAATGAATGAATGTACAGGGGGTGAATTTATATGACTCACTTGTTTACATGTTATTATGCATATTTTAGGGGCGGGGCCACTTGAGTGACAGGCTATCTGTCACTACAGTCACATCTATCCTTTGCTTCTCCACAGCTCCGCCCTCTCATCCAAATATGGTTGCTTCTGGCTCCAAAGAACCAAGATGGCGACGGCTGAAATGCCAAACCTGAGGCTTCAAAATGTGAGTCCACAAACCAATGGGTGTTGTAACATAAGCTAAATCCTTTATTCTATACAGTCTATGGTTTAAACAAACTGCAAGGTTAACTAAGGGAAGAAAAATAATGGATAAAAGTTAAACTATAACCTGAACTGTTTGTTGAAAACATTCAACAGGAGTTAGTGGTTCACATCATCTTGCTAAACATTTAGCTGGTTCATAATCTCTCTGTCTTTTTTACTTTTTATTCCAGTAATGTTGCTGCATTCAGTAGATTCCAGCCTTTACTTTGATCGGTACAATGTGATCATTACACACAGAAATAATGGACAAATAAACCAAAACTATCCATAAATGAACCGCCTTACTCACTGCGACAGGAACTGATGTAACCACCTCTGAGTGTTGAACCTTGGCTTTAACATCTGAAGCAGCAGAGGGGCATTTCATACTATGACTCTCACATTTACTTTAATATAATATATTTCTACTTTGACCACATTTTAAGACACTGGAGCACCTCAGGGTGCTAATTATACTTTTTCATTTTATTACTCAATTTTGAATTCAGCTTTGACTGCAATATTGTTTTCTTAGTCATCCACTGCAAAGAGAATCCTGCACTGAGAGTATAATTTGTATTAGATTAGTGTAATATGTGATTTACGAGGACATAAAGAATAACTTGTTCAGTTGATTCAGGGGACACGGCTATCTCTGAGGGCCGAGGTGTCAATCCAAGTCTTTGTTATTTACCCTCAAATGTCTCCACAGAAACCAATTTAATAATAAAGAATTGTCCAAAAACTAAAAGGCTGAAGTCTTTTCAGACTTCTCTGTGGTTCGCCTGGGCACAGGTCTAACATTAGTTGGTGTATTTGCTGCAAAAGTAGTTTATTTCTTTTCTTAAAAGGCTGCATGGAGCCCTTCATATTCCAAAGGAGCTACCTGAAAAAATATCCAGGTAGCTGTAACACTTTAAACTTTAATCCTATTTAGTGTTTATGTACTCTCTCATTGGGCTAGAAACTATCCGTGTGTGCACAAAGCTGTGTGTGTGTGTGTGTGTGTGTGTGTGTGTGTTAGAGAGAGGGAGAGCAGGGCAGAGTAGTCAAGGGTCTGGCAGGTCACAAAGGCGGCTTTGTAAAGGAAGTTAATGAGTGTTTTATGAAAGTCTCTCGATGCTCTGCAGCTCTGAAACACCTCCGCGGCGCATCAACTTTAAGTGTGTGTATGTGAGTGCACGTGTGTGTGTGTACCATATGTGTGAGTGGTGTTTGTGAGTATTTATAACTATTTATATCATCTTTTAAGCAGTGATTTATAATGTTTGTTCACTGTTTAAGTTTTTGTGGTTTTCAGGGTTGGTGGGTGGTGGGTTTAAAGTTGATTTTCTTTTTCAGTATATGTGCTGAGGGTAAAATTCTATGGAAAGTTTAACAACGCAGATTCAACCAAAGCGCACACAGTTCCTTTCATGCTGCACATCTCCTCGACTCCTGTGGTCAAGTACCTTGCAGTTATTAGAGCTTATTTGTTCAAGTGGTGAGGAAATATTAAATATCACAAGTTCTCTGCTGAGACTGGGCACTGATTATCAACAGATGTCTGCCAGTTGGGCATGTAAGTGTGTGTGTGTGTGTGTGTGTGTGTGTGTGTGTGCGTGCGTGCTCATGTGCGTGTTTGTGTGTATGTGGTGGCACATTGGACAGAGAGCATGAACACGGAGAGGTTGTGTCATCGTGAAGCTGATTGAAGCTTCCCACTACGTCTGTACTTATAAGAAGAGAGAAAGAGGAGGAATTAATGAGATGGAAAGTTTGAGTGGCAGCCACTGGACGCCCCAGGTGACCAATAGTTTGCCGTCCAGTTTAGGATCAGTCTGGAGTTAATGGCTCAATTTTTTCCACTTTGGACATTATCTTAACCTTTTCCTGCGTACCTCAGATGACTAATGTGAACCGTCTGTCAGGGTGACGCCGAGTCATCATCTTCAGAAAAGAGAGACAAACATTTCTGGACACAAAAAGACCAAATGATGTCTAACTTAACAAGTCATCTTATATCTTGTCATAAAATCGTGCTCGTTTTAAAAATAAAGTGCCGAACCTGAACATAATTGTAATATAGTAACTAGATAGTTAATATATTACAATTACGTTCAGGTTTTGGCCATGTTAATGACGGCTGTTCTACAACAGAACTTTGACAACTTTGACAATGTTTTCTACAAACCACCTATACATTACATTAGCATGTTTCATAGGTATCATATCAACATTTCTAAAGTAACATAAAATATAAGTTAACTTAGACAGCTGGAGATGCTGGCCAAGCTGCAGACCACCGTTGGAGGCCAACAAACAACAAAACAGGTTGTGATTTAGCAAATCGTAGCTGTTTTTTTTTTTACAGCGTCTTTTCAGGTACAACCAAGACATCGCTGCTTTCCCTGCTGGGATAGTTGCCCAAAAGCGATTTTTTTTTTTTTTTTTCTTTAACAAAGAAATGGCTGCTTTTCCTGCTGGGATTTTGCCTCCCAAACAGGATATTTTAAGCCAAAACACAGTCTTTATGAGCCAAATAGTTTTTGTGCTTAAACCTAACTACACACTCTCAACACAACCATGTTGAAAAGTTTCAATTTATCTGCTACATACTGTAATTGTGTACCAATGTAACGTATCTGTAGTTTTCAGAAATGACAATGCCAACATTTTTCTACTAACCGGCTCGGATGTATCACACCGTTAAGCCAAATAGTGACAGACTACAGGAGTGTGCACAGCACTAGGCACAAACATAAAGACATTTACACTATAAAAATATGGAATCACCACTTTAATGTCAATAATCCAAATAAACATAATTGAAATAGGGTAATGTACAAAAACAAAACTCATCTTACAATATGCTGAACAACATCACTCAACACATATTGTAGTCCTCTTTTTTTAAAAATCAAGTTTAACTGTGTCCTTCCACTGGCAAATAGTAATACCAACGCTGCTACTCTGCTCTGTCGCTGAGGTTGAGGTTGTTGGTTTGTCTGCATGGGGGAGGTCAAAGGTCAGCAGGCCTCAGAGGAATGAGCGGTGAATGACAGGAAGATCCCCCACACCTTCTCCACACGTTCCACCCAAAACACTGACCTCTCTTGTCCCCCGTGGGTGCTCACCCACCGCAGGCATTAGCCACTTAAAAGAAACTCTACACCAGAAGAAGCACATAGCACCATGTGCCAAATTACATTAAGAGGTGACACCGGCCCAAACATGTGTCGATCCGCCGCTCTGCGTCTTTCACTCTCCCCCCTCCCTTTTATCTCCTCCAGACTCATAGAAGGGCTGTTATGCGTGCTAATCCTGGCTAACTCAATTAGAGGTTCAAAGATGGACAAATTGGCACCAGACACTCAGATAAAACATCATCAGTGCAAGTGCAGAGAAGAGCTGCAACCTGCCTGAAACCCTCCAAAGACAGAAACCACTTTCTGATAAGACATATTTAAAGGAGGGAGGGTTTAAGTTGTAACCAATGGCTTTGTTAATAGTTATAAAACCATTTTTAACACCTTAAAAATCATTAGGATGCCATTTCGTAGAACCACATCATAATAAGGTTTCTAGTCTGCAGCTTTAAATGTTAGTAAGTATTTAATTAAAACTGCTTTAATCATCATTTTTATATCAACAATGCATGAATTTAGTGTAATGTGAAAGCTGTCACTCATAGCAACAAACACTTCAGTTCCTCTCAGCTTTATGGAGCATTGTAGCATCTTTCAGCACACTGTTTTAGTTTTATGGTCCCTAACTGTTTTAGTTCCCTCTTACAGCTCTCATCAGAGTCATTTCCACCTGCACATGGCAGCTGTTTTTTAATGTGAGCTCTAAAGATCTAGCAGGCAGACAACGTTAGAGACTAGCTGGTGAACATAGAGGAGCATTTAGCTGCTAAAAAGAAAGACTTTTCTCTCAGGAGTTGGTAGAGACCAAAACAGAGCTAAAAGGAAGGCAGACATTAAAAATTACAATAATCAGGTGGACAGAGCCACAATCCTAAATAAACGCCAATGTTGCTTCATGCTTTCTGAATGTGTAACTGTTTGCTAACACATTAGCCATGCTGTGCTGCCCCCAAGTGGCTAGAAACATGAGTTTACGCAGGTTTAAGAATTACGACTACAGTCTCAGGACCCATCGGCTATCGATCTGACAATGGTAAAGTTCTGGCCAGTATTTTGAGAAATCAGGTGTAGCAATTGGATATCTGGGCCAAGACTTCCTCCTCCATGTGCCATCATTTCATTTAATCTCTATAAAGTGATATCTGCACATTAATGGATTTTTTTTTTTTTTAAATCTAATATGAAGCTTAATTGTCATGAGATGATAGCCAGTGGGTTCTGAGATTGCCTCTTTTGCTCTCTCCATTAAGTGTTTACCTGCTGCTCAAACACGATTGATCAGTACTACTCAGACTACAAACAAAAACCAGAAGGCTTCTGTAGATATCTGTTTATAGAGATTATTACGACTATGATCCATCAAGTCTTGAGTTTTAACGCCTTGTTTCCACTTACATATGTGCACAGAGACGAGGCAACCGGAATTCCATTCATTCCTTTAGGAATTTGCTGCAAGTACTTTAAAAAAATGTAACTTTTGTAGTGGATTTCGGAGAGACAGTATGACAGTGTGCTAGCTTAACTAACAGGCTGCTTTATTCCATGCAGTTGCCTGTGTTGATTGTCAAGTGAGTTTGTATGATTAAAAAGAACTTGTTTATCTAGTTTTAACGCACTGTGAATCTGAGTAACGTTATTCTGCTAAAATATGGTTACACGTCATATACAGTCAGATTGTCATTATGACTCGTTGGATAAAATTAGCTTCTCCCCCATGGACACAGGTAGTTTCTATCAGGTTTCTATCCATTGTCAAAGAAATGCACTTCCTTGTGTTAGCCACTAGAGGCATCATCCGTATATCTACGGGTCTAAGGACACCGGTCACATACATAAGTGGAAACGAGGCGTATAAGTCAGTCAGTTGTAATTATTGCATTTTTTTGTGAAAGGTAAGTGAGAAGTAAGGATATACACCAGCCAAAGGAATGTTTCACATAATTATCAATTAATTGATAAAACTATAAGTTATGCTTATAAACCTTGTATAAAAGTATGCCTAATCAGAAAATGGTAACCTAAGGCTTTGGTCTTTTGTGAGTGGAATTACTTATTTCAACATTTCTTAATGTTTCGATGCAGTGAAACTCGCAATACCATTAAATTTGTTACACGACACTGACATAATCAGACTGTCTGCATTATGTGTATGCCGTCACCTCCATTTGCTTCTCTCTATTTGAGGTTGGTTTGAGCACACTGAACCTTTTTTCCTTCATCTGAGAGACTATTCATGGTCAAAGCATTGTCATATCCATGTAGAGTAAAAGAGGCATTGGTAATTAACAAGGAGAGTGTTGGTAATTTAACCACACATACTGCAAAAAAATTCAACTCCAGCCCTTACTGTTTTTGACTACAAAGTCAGTGGCTCCTTTTCACTCTTCACTGTCAGATTCACTTCCCCTCTGCTCATCTCTGAGCTCCTCCACTCTGGCCTGTATGGATGCAGCACAAAGCATGCTGTGTTGAACTGCTGCCTGTCCTCTGAGAGCCAGCCTTGCTTTTTTAGCTGGAGAACATAAGTGTTGACCCCAAGACAGAACCCTTTCTCCCCTACTGTGAGTGACAGCCCTGCTTGAAATGTGGACACAGGACCTTGTTGCCCCCAATGGGAGGTAAGGGGCACGCTCCCTCACAACACTGCAGTGTGGGTGGGCTCAATCACGGTGGACATCTTCCGCTGGTGGTACAGTACATGCAAACATCTCAAATGTGAATCAGTGTATTATGTTACGGTGAAAGCGCCTACCATTCAGCCTGCAGGTTTTGTTTGTGAAAAAAAAATCCATCCTACTCTAAGTTTTTAAATTAGCCGTGCCAATTGAATTTCTTGTTTCTTTGCTCTGCAGATTAAGCCCAGTTTGTAAAACAAGAACATTAAATAATCAAGTGTCGACTTTGGCCGTTGAAGAGGAGCTCTACACACAACTCCGCCAATCCATAACATCGTATGAAACTCAAACTGACTCGCCGAATGTCTGCCTTTTAAAACAAGCTCACTCTCAGGCCAAAATCATTAGTAAAGTAATCCATCAGCCTAACCCTGACTCGCTGACCCAAACCACAATGTCAGCCAATACAGACGGAGCTTTTCACCGTTCAGAAGGTAACACAGACCTTATCTGTCAGGATCAGGAGAGGATGAACTTGCAGATAGCGGAAAATGACTGACAACGGACGGAGTCTCAAGAAAACAAAGTCTCATACCTCCACATTTTCTCAGACAAAGACATGTGGTATGTAAAGATAAAGCTATATACTGGAATGACAACATCTTGCAAAACTCCTTTCTCCTGCTTCTCTTCGAGGCTGCTCGAGGAAACGGCGGTTACACTAAACCGGGTTTTCTTTGGCCTGAACAGAAGAGGCTCACTGCACACCAACCACTTATTGCACCAGATGCCAGTCATGGTCCGCTGATGTTTTTGTAGAAAAGTTTGGTGAAATGTCAGTCTTCTTCTTTCCCTCCTCAGTGTGCTGTATATATATATATGCTCAAAAATTAGCCACTTTGTTAGCCCTTGAACCTCACACGTCTACTGAATGTACGTGATTCATAGGTGGGTAAGTCAGCCAGCGTGCTGCACTCATGGTCCAGGTGAGCTTTGCCAAAAAATGGCATGGAAAAACGTTTATAAATTGACTTTAATGGAGTCTTCGGTGAAACTATTGTTGGCTAAAATAGCAGAAAGCCATAATGTATAAGATTTAATGATGGAAATAAGTTGTTTTATAACCCAGCATCAACAAGTTGCATACTGTAGGTATTTAAAGTGGGAGGAAAAACTGTGCTCTGCATCTTGCCAAGTATGAAGCTGTGTGGTGTACAAACAAATAAGCCCAAACAAGTCCAAATAAAGCAAAGTACTTTGGCTCCATTTATATAACTGGGCCTCTTACAGTTGGACTGGCCTCCTCTCTTTGACTTCCTTTGATGCGTCCAGCTCTGTGGTGCAGTCAGATCCCATCAGACAGGCAGACATAACGTAGATACAGTGCACCTGAGCTGCTCGAGCCACCACAGAGAGCAAGTGGGGAGATGTTCTGGTATGCAGGAAAAACCAGCTCTATTTCAAGCCCTTCGAAATCGCAGAGAGGGTTTCCTTGTAATCCCATCCGTCATATTTACTCCAGCCCCCCCAAAACATCCACGAGGGCCTGAGCCCACCCCCTCTTCAAACAAGCCCTCTGGATCTGAACCAAACATCTCAATAAGAAAAAAAAAAAGAAGGGGGCTTCACCGTGCTGATCAGTGCTCAGAGATCAACAGAGGGCAAGTACTCCCTCACTAAGCATGTGATGTTGCTCTTCAAATTTTGGTGAATCACTTTGTTCAGAGCAGGAGGCCTGCCTCGGCGTCCTCTGGGTCCAGCCAGCTCGGCAGCCTGACAGCCAGTCAGACTCTTAAAGAGGTATTTAAATGTGCGCCTGCAGCAATGCGCTCACTCAATGACCTCTTTATTTGTTAAAATAGATTATTTTAAATAAATTACAGAGCACTTTCACTGAATAAACAGAGACTTTGGGGCTGCGGCCTGCGTTACATACTTACCACAGCCACAGAGATCCTAAATGACTGGTGAGCTGTGTAATCGCCTTTGATTTCACTGATAGGACTCTGATTCTTTGGGTAAAAGAGATGGAGCCATTGAGGAATCTGAAAGGCAACACCGCTAAATGGGGGAAAGGCAAAAAAAAAAAAAGTCTCATGTGGAGGAATATGAACTTATGATGTTTCTAACCCCGCCATGTCGACGGAGGAGTCCATTAGAAGAACAGAGGGGAGCTTGAGGGAGTCCTGTCATTTCTTCTCCCTGCAGCCTGAGAGGTTTAACACTCCTTCAGCCTGGGCCTGTGCCATGCCAGAGACGCCACCCCGAGCGAAAAGGAAAAAAACCCGAGAGGAAAAGGCTCAAAACCTCACTCCTTCTTCCTCTCTTAACCTTTCATTTCTTTTGTTCTGACCAGTCAGTTTAATCACATCAGAAGCCAGAGTTGCTCCGGATGAAGAGAGGTTTCTCTGCCACCACGCTGACCACAGAAACACAGCATAAGGAGAAAAGTATTTTGTGTAATTCGAGGCCAGTCCAAATCCGCCGCCCCCCTCCATTTTCTAATTAGTTAATTTCCCCACGCGTTGCTGGTATGCAGAAGTGTTATGCAAAAGGTGAGAAATGCACACTCTCACTCTGTTCTGCGTCTGCTTGCAGCTAATTTAGTGTGGCAGGGCCTAGTTATGCCTGGATTACTGTTGCCCAGAAAGAAATCTAGAATAATAAAATGACAGGGAAAATGGCTGGCGGAACCAAAGCAGAGAAACCATGAAGAAATTAGGTTTGATTAACCTTATGAGTGCTTGTTTCAATTCTCACAGGTCTATTTATTTTTGAACATGTGGTTGACATTCCTTCAGCGGCACATTTCCCGGCACGTCTATTACATCTAATCTGTAAGTGGTTCCAAAAAAATAAAAAAGCCTCGAGCTGCATGTATGTGCGCATACGTCATACGGGCAATTTTGAAAATCGACATTTGAAATGGTAATATGGTCCTGACTGTTATTATTCCTCTGGGGTGCACAGATTATAAATAGTGTAAACTCAGCAGAGAATTTCTTTGCACTAGATGTTACATATCATCGTGTTAACGTCTGAATTATTTATTCATAATTAATCATAAATGAGCTGCAACTAACGGCTGTCATTATTGATTAGTCTGACACTTACTTTCTCTAATAATCATTTTGTTTGTCTAGTGTTAGGACGTTGTAAAAAACATTAAGATTTTTGTTTGCCAGAGCCCAAAGTGACGTATTCACATAGCTTGTTTAATGCAACTCTGCAGCAGTCAAGTCATGGAAAAAAAAAAAAAAAAGATGTTTAGTTAGCATTTAAAAAAGCTTCAAATCCTAATCCAAACAATGTTTTGGGAATTTTTGTTTCGAAAAAATATATTTATTAATTGCTTCACATATTTGTTGCAGGTTAATTTTCTGTTGACCAACTAATCGAGTAGTTTTCTGCCCTCTTGACCTGGGATCCTTTGAATTATTATTATTATTAGTGTCATTATTTAGTTATTGATTAAAGGGAAAATGTGCAGAAATACTTAGGGAAAAAAGGAGTAGAACACAAATATGGAAAAAACATAATTTTGTGAGCACAAATGTTTTTTTCTGCTTTTCTACCTTGTCAAAAGGGCTGTGAGGTGTGATAAAAACATAAATATTATTTTTCATGTATGATAATAGACTTGAACCACGTGCAAGGCCGCCGTCATTATGCATATTTAAAAGAAACAGGTTATCCCACACAGCTATGGACTGTCAGCACTGATGCTGCGACTAAATGAAGCATCCACTTTAATAATCAGCACAGATAGAACAGAAAACTGATTCATCTGCTCCTGCTTTTTGTGTTTCTTGACGACACAGCCAGATATATGTAGACAGATTGTACGCTAGCCCTAGCTGTCCAGCAGATGGAGACTGATCTAAATAGAAAATGCACCCTGTTCAGTTGACTGTCGTGGCTTCATCTCTCACCTCAACAAGACAAACCTCAGATCAGTGAGCAGCGTCTTCTCTTCGTCCATTCGTCTCATCAGTCCTGTAAACTGCTGAGGTTAGACGTACAGTCGTAAATATTCACGTCACGGTTTACATGACTGTCGTGACTCAAGACTGCTAATGTAGCTGGATATTATCTATGTTATATATATGTTATATACTTAGCCTTTTTGTGCATGTTGTAATTCCTTGATTTTCTCACTGTAGATATTTTACAAATGTGAAAAAAAATTGGATTAATCAAATTAATTTGTTACATTATCTTGGAGAGTGCAGCTCGGGCCACATATTTCTGTCCAATCCTGACCTGAGCCCAAGTGAGTTGTGAGTCCGACCCAAACCAGACAGGCGCTCTGTTTGTTATGTCCGAGCCGACACAGTTAATGAAACGTTACTGAAGCACTGAGTTTGTTGTGGCACCTTGTAAATGACTGTCAAAAGACATTGTTTTATACAGACTTACAAGCAGATTGTTTTCACACACACGTCACACACACATAAACATTACCCAGAGTCATCAAAGGTTGTGAAGAATAAATTTTGAGTCTTACTACTGGCTTGTGTGGAGGAAGGTGTTAGCATCCACTGTAGATGGCTTGAACGCTGTCCTCCTCTGTTCGATCAGTCTCTCAACAACGCTAAAGTTCTGTTCGCTGCTGCTGCTAGCTGGAAAGGCGAAAATGCCATGAACAAGTATGCCAAGCTTCGAGTAACATTAGGTGATGGCATATTTTGTTCGACGTCCTCCATTATTAGCTAGCTAATGTTAACTTCCATGGATACTTACTACCTGAAATAGCCTATTTGTTGTCACCTAAATAACAAGAAGAAGCCCAACACAGACAGTAGGTCCGTCATAGGCTGACCTTGAACATCATTTGGGATTTTTGGGGAGTTTTTCCTTATCCGCTGTGAGGGTCCAAGGACAGAGGGATGTTGTTCGCTGTAAAGCCTCTGAGGCAAATTGTGATTTGTGATATTGGGCTTTATAAATTAAATTGAACTGACATTGAATATTTATCCACACACTATCACGCAGCCCTACCTCATCTTGTGACCCTTAAGATGTATCCAGCGGCCACTTTGAGGGGTCCCAACCCTCATATTGGGAACCACTGAACCAATATAATCAACAAATTGTATTATTCGTAGATAGGATCAACATTTAAATATTTTTTCAATCGTTTTTTCCACCAAAACTGACCAACAAGGAATCCTGAGAAGTCAATGACATTTAGGTCTGAACGTTCCAAAGCCAAACCTGTGATTACCTTTTTTTTTTTTTTTGTCGAGTGTGCATGTATGATTATGAATAATTAGAAGGAAAACTTAATTCATAAGCCATTAAGTGTTATGAATAGCAATTTCTGTGACTCTCAGTGGCTCTTTAAGGCCACTCTGAATGCAGCGCACAGAGCCAGCTCAGTTCTCCCTCTTTCTGGCAGCTATAATTGAGCCTAATAGCTGCAGCACAGACATAGGGAACCTCTTTGACACCTAGACCAAATTTTCTAATGAAACGATCAAATAAGCATCATCCAGCCTCGGCATATCAAAGCCGCCGGCAGCTGGCAGCATGTCATAGTCTGACATTTGGGCTTTTTAAGCGCTGCCAGGCCTGTTTCCCTCCATGTCCTCTGGCCTTGTATTAACACTAATAATAGGGAAAGGTCTACAAGCAGAAGAGATGTAGTGATGAATGGAGGAGACTTTTGCCAGCTGCTGAGGAGGAGACGTTGGCTGATTGCATCTGTAATGAAGTATGACAAGTCGCAGGGTTGACGTCTGTGTGTGTGTTTGTGTGTGAGAGAGAGAGAAAGAGAAAGAGAGAGAGAGAAAGAGAGAGAGAGAGAGAGAGAGAGAGATTGACGTCCATCCGAAGTCCAGCAGATTTAATTTTGAAACATCTTTTGTAATAGGTACACAGTTAATCCAGAGCTGAAACAAATACTCAATCATCACCACTGTTTTGATAATCAGTAAATAATTTTTAGTGCCAATAGTTCAGTTTAGTACAAAAATTTCACCTGAGGCTGTAGGAAACTGTGACGGGCATTTCTGACTACTTTTCTGACACTTAATTTACCAAACAATTAATGTATTAATCAAGTCAAGGTGGACTAATTCTGTATATTTCATGTCTCTCTTTTGCAAGTGTCTAGCAGTTGTTTTCAGCTCGTCTTTGTCTGCACTCTTTTCTACAGTTTGAAATCTCAAGACGCAATTTTTTCCATGTGCAATTTCACACAAAGAAAGATTAAAAGATTATATAAGGACAAGCTGTTACTTTATATTTTTGACAAATCCCACAAGAAGACAAAAGCCAACAGTGCATTTGCGCGTCTCACAATGCTTTCTGACTTCCTTTCCTATCTGAGGTACTCAGGCCATTTGTTCTTACTGAAAATGTACATCTTTAAAAACGTCTCACAAATACTGTGCAGTGTATGTTTGTAATTTTTTAAAAGGCTAAATATTTTCCTTAATCCGCTGGGCTCTGCAGTTTTTAACAAACAGTACTCAAACGGTAGAAAACAGTAAACATTTGTTAGGGACTATTTTCAGCTGTGGATGAATACATATTTGGTGCCCTAATGAGTATTTACTGCAGCAGAACAGTGTAAGTGGGATCACTTCAAAATAAACTGTGTGTTCATGGTGAAGAAATATGATATGACAGTGTGATGTGTTTTTAATAGTTTCTGGACAAAGTAGATGCCTGTGGTACAGAGAAGTAAGATACATCATAAAATAATTGTTGTTAAATTCATCGTTTTTGGTCCTTTGATGGGATTTGTTGAAAGTTACTAAAATACAGTAATGTTGAGTGCATTCATGTTATTGTGCACATTAATTTTCTGTAAAATATAGTGCAGTGGTAGTACAATAGAGGAAGAGACTGAGAAGTCTCCACCAGAACATATTTTATAGACTAGAGATGAAACTTTAGTTGTATTTTCTTATAGTTAGTGATATTAAACAAATTATCTTTTTGCACTTTGGAGTATTGATTAGAAAAATTAGACATTACTTTAAGCTTTTACTCAAAAATGCCCAATTCAGTCCCTAAAATCTGACAGTTTATCAACAAAATTAATATCAATCGAATCAATCAAGCCAGAAAAGAATCAGCAGATGATTTAATGATGAAACAGTTATTCGTGCTTTTGGGATCCCCTCAAAAATATGATAATGCATCTCAAAGGGTTTATCCTGATATTAAGTAATACATTTCCCTGTATATTTGCTTATCTTTTCAGAGGGGAAAATCTGAAGATTTATATTTTCAAAATGACAGCGCATGATAAAATTTAACAAATGACATGCAAAATAATTAAACTATGTTGCATGCATTTAAAGGTCCCATATTGTACAGTGCAATTTGAATGTCTTTTTAAAAATAGAGCAGGTATAGGTCCTTTATAAATACTGTGAAAGTATCAAAACGTTCAGTCCACAGAGAAATGCCCGGAGTTTGTATTCAGAAACCGTGCCTGTAAATGAGTCGTCGGGATTTCTGTGAGTTTGTGATGTCACAAGTTTACTATGTAGGCCATTTGAAACATAAACATACTAAATGGGTCCTTTGAAGTGTATATGAATGACATCAGCTGACAGGAAGTAAACATGTACCCAAGCTTTTGCTTTGCAATGTAATTCCCGAAGATAGAAAGACAGAAAAACAGAGCGTTTCAGGCAGAGGGTGATGACAGGTATCTTCATGCAGACAGTGTGAGAAAAATGATGTGTTTCTTGAACATTAAAGCATGTAAACATAGTGGCAGAAACCCAAAATACAAGTATGGATCTGACTATGAGCACAGTATGGGACCTTGAAAATGTAGACAGTGGGAAATGGGCTGCACCTCTAAATGACACAATTTCTCTCCAGTGAAGGAAAATAACTTTGACAGTTTCTTTTCTTTGAGTTTGACCTGGTTGAATTCAGACCGAGTGAAAGAAAGCGTGATGATTTCTCAAAGCTCGTCTTCCTCAGTTTGACACCGCAGCCCCAGCAGGAGTGGTTAGACCTTTTCAGGAGTCCCCAGTGGAGCTCAGGATGTCGTCAGTCCGCCGCCTGCTTATTTTTCATGCTTCTATTGGGACTGAACACGTGCAGACCGGTGCCCACTTTCCTCCCCCTGCACTTGTTTGGTTACATTTGACTCTCTGCGAGATAAGAACCAGATTTAACTCTTGTAGTGCTAAGCAGCGACTGGGTGAGAGGACGCTGACGGGGAGAGAGCCCGGAAAAAAAGAAAAAACCTCTTTCGATGTAGTCTGCTCTATCTCTGCGAGCTCGCCCCTATTATGTTACCTTTCAAGTGCTTTGTCACAGGAGAGAGGCCGAGCTATTCTGGTTTGCTTCTCCTTTGGGCCGACTCAAACGGCCTCACTGTTGTTTTAAGAGCCTTATTTTAACGAGTGTGAGTGTGTGTGGAGAATGTTTCCAGTTAGCCGCACACTGTTTATTTATGGAATATTTTCTGACACCTACTTACACCATTATCATCCCCTTTCTTGTAAAGTCCCCAAGTGCTGCCTCTGAATGTGCTTCACCAAGATCATACCTCCTTCATACAGAAGAGTCGGGACAGACGAGCTAATGACAAAATGAAGAATTAACCTCCAGAGTGACTGCTTTATGAGCTCAAACATAACTTTTCTAAAGTCATAAAGTAACGTCCAGCATTATCAGGCTGCTAGTTTTTCCTGTCTTGTCTTTTCATGTCACACTACAAACAAAATTATCCCAATTATTCAAAATCACACTCTGACTGAGTCAGCAATTCAACATGTGACAGTGGTCTGTGTTATTTAGCAGAATGTATTCCAAATGTATTAGATTAATTTGATATTGAGCTCCTTGAATACATTTGCAGAGCAGGATTTGTAGAGCGAATATTTCCACTGTTCTGACTGTAGTAGTAATGTCAGTGTAGGAGACGGAGGTTTGGCTCTTGTCTTGTTCTCACATCACGTTGCTCCCAGTGAATCAGTTGATAAATGAAAACAGAGTCTCGTGTAGCTTTTAAAGGCGCTGTATGTAAGAATGTGGCCAAAACGGTTACTGCACTCAAATTCAAAATACTGCCGCTAGTTGTGTCCGCCCACCCTCCCCTACAGATTCGAGGTTGCTGGACAGTGGTACGCTGGAGACTGATTTGTTTGCCCACGGACGGCTGCCGTGGCAGGGCCGCATCGGCACATCCTTGATCTTCCATTTTCCAGCAGACCGTTCGAGCAAGTCCGGCTTCTCTGCTGTTAACGTTGCTGCGGGATACAGCTGAGGAGACTGCTAATGCTGTGTACTGGGACACTGCTAATGCTGCTTGCCATGCTGCTGTAGCTCAGTCATAACTGTAACTGGTGCTGAGACTCTACTGACTGCGTGACTGGTAGACGGCGGTGGGTGGCGGACTGTAAAAAAATGTTTTAAATGCGAATATTCTGGCTGTACTATTGTTGTCGGTGAGATCAGTATGTTATATGAACATTATTCCTTAGTCTCTGTGACATATTAGGAGGATTTTATGACTATTTGCTTTAAAGTTCTTACATATAGCTCCTTTAACTGTTGGGTTTGAGCCGTGCAGTCTGTGCATTTGTTCATTTGCTCTGTCCCGAGTGATTAGTTTATTTTTAGTATCATGGTAAAAATTCAGCTCTAGTTGGGTGTGGGATGGCTTAGTATACATATTTAGCACAGGTGCTAAATATTGTTTACACAAATATATACACATTAAATGCCATCAAAGGTCAAAGCATTTTATGTCCTAACTTAAAGATTGCCATCTTGCCGACAAGAGTGTGAATGAATCCCACTGAAAATTCACACTGCTTTGTTACTGTATAACAATGCACAGGACTATATTGTCTGGCTCGGATGTTTTTGTGTGAGATAGTGGGACTTTCAAATAGTCAGTTGGCACAAATCTCAGTCCACACAGGTAACTGCAGGTCCTTAAATGTCTTCAGTTCAGTTGTATAAATGAGGCCTTGAAATTATTAGATAGCCTTAAATATAAATTTGTGGGGTGTTAATTGCTGCAAAGATTTTACCCAGCTAAATTTCCCCATCTTTTAATTTCTTTCTGTCAAAATAAGTCAAGCTCTTCTGCATGAAAGTCCACATTTTTGGTGTTACAGATATATAAACCTACCACTGGACTTCAAACTGTCATTTAACATTATACTTGCACTAACCTGTTGGCAAAAACCCACTGTAATAATCATATTCCTACATAAAACCTAAGTCAGCATGGAACTATATGTATAATACGTACCTTCATATTTACCTGCAATGCTTGAATAAGAAAAAGTCTGTCTTAAATTTGGTTAAAAATTATTGTGAAAACCATTACATTTAAATGTTTAATACCTGTAGACACCCTGCCACAGCATCTTCCAGGCTCTCGATATGGAACTACTTGATTTTCTTGTGATAATTTCCACTAAATTAGAACTGTCTGTGGTCATTTAAAGCTGGTAATCTTGTTTCATGAAGAGTAGTGATTTTCTCTGGCTGCTGATAGTTGCACTGTTGCAGATATCATGCTTTTAATAAGCAATCCAATAAAGGTTTACTAAATAAATGCAAGGAAGTGGAGGATTTTTAACTCATGGATAAAAACTAGCATTAAGACACTGTTAGAGTTACTGCATACAAAATGAAAAGTAAAAGCACAGAAGTGTTATCAGCAAAGTAAACTTAAAAAGTACTCATTATGCAGATTGGACACTTTCAGAGTGTAATAACTCATTGATGTGTTAACTTGTATTTTTTAAAGCTGGTCCAGGTGGTGCAACAATAAACTGCTGCACTTAACATGCTTTATTCTTGTAGTTAGTTAAATATATAGCAGTGCATCACATTTTATGTCAGTCTTTATATTTTAAAAACTCAATCTGCAGGGGCCCAGTAGCTCACCTGGTAGAGCTGGTGCTCCATGTACTAAGTCTTTTTCTTTGCTGCAGCAGCTGCTGGTTCAATTCCAACCTGCATCCCTTTGCTGCATGTCATCCCTTCTCTCTTCCCCTTTCACTCTGAAGCTGACCCATCCAATAAAGGCAAAAAGCCCAAAAAATAATCAAACAAACTAGGGGTGGAGGGAAAAAACAACACAGCATAGTATCGCAATATTTGTTTGTGGCAATATCGTATCGTCACACTGTGCCAAGTACTTTGTCTTATTAGATAAAACAGATGTTGACAAAGTTTTCCGTTCGGAACATAATTTACAGTTAAAAAAAGGTAGTAAATCGCAATATATATTTTTTTGCAATACTCAGCATATTGCAACATATTTAAAATCTCAATAATATTGTATCGTGACTTAAGTATCGTGATAATATCGTATCGTGGATCCTCTGGTGATTTCCACCTCTGTAATAAACTCAATCTGTAAATTAACGAGTAACTACAGCTGTCATCTGGTAGTGTATATAAACATGATCAGGAGACAGGGGTGAAATAAATGGAGAAAAGGGTGAAATATAATGTAATGGAGTACAAGTAATACCCACAAATCCGGTATACTTCCCTAAAGACCAAGTAAAGTACTTGAGTAAATGTATTTTCCACCACAATAGACAGAAATAGAGTTAATAGTGCTGCAAAAGACTTCCGTGGCTTTAATTTACTTCATCCAACTGGGATAATCCACTCATTTGGTTTCCATGGAGACCTTAAAAACAAACAATAAAACAGTCAAAACATATATACATAAGATATTTAACAGTCAGTACCACTGTCTGATGATACAGACCATAAAAGTGACGATTCACTTTGCAGATGCAGCTGTTCACACCACTCTTTCAGTATTTTCTGAACACATACATATACATGTCTGAGTGCCGTATGTTCTAGTCATAAAAAAAAAAATCTCATATTGTTTAGTGTCAGTGAAGGACAAACTAGACCTGCCTGTGTCCAAAGGCAACAAACACAACTCTGTCCACCTTTCATCAGTCTCTTTATTGCTCTTATTTGTCTTGACTCATGTTCTTGCAAAGCCAGCGAGGATAGTCGTCTTATTCTTCTCTGTTTAGACAAGGCCTCCTCCGTAACACCCCCTGATTTGCCAAGGGCTCTGCACAATTAGGAGTTCAAACAATTCTTTAACAGGTAGGGATTTTTCCAGCCCTTCACCGCGCCTCCGATGCTGACTTTTATTGCCTTGAGGGTATCGGCTTGACATTTTGGGAGTAGTGGACAGGTAAAGCCGACTCAAAAGGCAGGGAAATAACTTGACAGAAGTCCTCGCTCTATTCTTTTTTTCCCCTTCTCTCTCTTCTCTCCGCACCATCTGGCGCAGCTGCCAGGAAAGGACTCGGCTGTGACCCCGTTGTCAAGGACACAGATGGGAATTAGGAAAAGTGGACTTGTTTCAAACAATTATAGAAATTACTTTAATATCTTAAAACAAAAAGACGGGGAAATATATTTATTTGAGATGTTGACTGTCAGCTTGAATTTCCACTCCAGTGTGTGTGTGTGTGTGTGTGTGTGTGTGACAGACAAACTCCAGTAGAGCGTGATGTGGAGATTGTGTCACCAGGTGTGTTTTGTATTGGACTTAATCTTTCTGTTTGGTCGTACTTTTATAAAGTCGAGTCAAACATAAGCACCTGCCCGAGACTCACAGAGGAGCGGGTCGTGACCTCGTGCCTCAGACCCTGAAATGGACACCGGCTAATAGAGACCCGTCTGTTAAATTGTAATTGAATGTTACATGGCACTCTGAACTCAGAAAGCTCTTTTTTTTTTTTTTTTGTTTCTTTTCTTTTTTTTTTTCTTCCCGTAAGCGTGCAGGATTTAGGCAGACGCTCCAATGACAACTTAATTTCGTCACTGAGGAGCAGCGGCGAGTGTTTTTGTTCGAGCCTCTCCCTCGAAATACGGCCCTTATTAATGATAATTGGTAAAAAGGTGACACATGTCTGACTCTTGTTTATCTTACATTTTAGATAATTTGAGGCGCACTTTTTTCACAAGGACAAATTAAAATTGGAAAAACTCAGAGCACAATGTCTTTTTTCATGCAAAAAAACCCCCCAAACTGACGCTTTGTCGTGTTCACACTGTGTTTTATTTCACTCTCAAAGTAGCTAGTATCTCAGTTTACTCAAAAAATAAGGAACTTTAAATATGTATATGAGGTATTTTATGGCTTTTTTAAAGAGTTGGTGGTGAAGAGATGACATGATGAAATAAAGGAAGAGACATAAGACTTAACCTGAGGGCACTGCACATACAATATGGAGCTAATCAATCGTTCCAGTTAGTTTTGCTGCAAAATCACAGTCCTGATCAGTAATTTAAAGCCACTTAAGCTCTTTCAAATGGTCTCTGTGCAGCTATAAACAACAGCAGGTATCATTAATGAGGATACACTTTAAGTTTTTATCACAAAATATATATGTTCAGATCTTATACAAGTTAAGTAAAAGTCCTGGAAATATTATTTACAAAATGTACTTTAATAGTGCTCATTACACAGACAGGTCACTTTCAGAATGATATAAATTACTGATAAATTAATCTGTAAACAGCATTTTAATGTTGGAGCCCAGCTGCTGCTACCTAAAAACTACTGACCCATTTCATCAAAACAGTAGCACTAGTAATAGTAGTGGATCATGACAGGGATCATTTTAAACTCAAACTGAAACCATTTTAAAAAAACAGGTCAGTTGTGTGTAGTTATGACTGATTTAATTGAGTTATACTTAATTGTATAATTTTTCGTGTCTTGTGCCGTTATTTTAGTATTTTAATGCTGAGTTTTGTGTGCTTTAAAGGCCCATCTATGGGCGGGCATTGTAAACTAGCTCATGGGTATAAATTATGTCTGAGCTATATATCGATATTGTAATAGGAGACTAGATACAGTCTTAGATTTTGAATGTTATAATACCGTAAGTCTTGTCTTGTCCTGGTTTTGAAGGCTGTAATACAGTAAAGTGACGTAACTTACAAGACTGTCCTATCTGTTTTATTATTTGCCTTTATCCATTCAGTCATCATATCCACCTGATGATTATTTGTAAAAAATCTCATTGTGTAAATATTTTGTGAAAGCACCAATAGTTAGCCCTACAATATCGTCGCATATCGATCTGGAGCCATTTGGTCAAAAATATTGTGATACTTCATTCCTCTCCATATTGTACTATAAATGCTGTGGTACAGTGTGTGGCACTGGTTCATGCTATATATGTGTCCCTACACAAATAAACATTTAATAAATGAATCAGCAGTAGCAGTGCTAGTACTTCTAAATACTATGACAATGGCAAAAGCCACATAGGTTAATCTCCAAAGCCATCATTGAGTGATCAGTGATGGTGGGTTGGACGTCATCAACCACTCGCAGACAACAGCACTGGTATATTTTTATCTATAAATCAATATTGGGCAACATCCGGCCTACCTTTGCACCCTTCTGTGTGTCAGCTCTGGTAGTTACCAGCTAGCCTCCTCCAAGCTGTTGCTTTCTAATATACCCCCGGTTTCAACAGATCTGGGGAAAACTGTATTCTCCCACTCTGCATTATGGACATGGGACAATCTCCAAACACTTATATCCATTGATGGATTTAAGGGCATCATAAAGAATGTGGTGGTGGAGACATGTGCTTGTTTTTCTTGAGAGGCCACTATGTTTGAATAGTTGTTGTTTTATTGAGGATTTTGTATTATTTGTTGTATTTGTTGCATTTCAAATGTGTTTTGGTTGGCTGCTACCTCGGCCAGGTCTCTATTGTAAAGGAGATTTTGAATCTCAGTGGGACTTCTTGGTTAAATAAAGTTTAAATAATAAATAAACCCGATGATCCAAATATATTACATATTTGATATTCAACATAGAGACTTATGATTTAAACTTAAGGATGAGTTTATATTTTTGTGTTCTCATATTGCTGATTCATATAATTCACTGACTGACTAAAGAATGAGGTTCATATTTGCTAAAAAAAAATCTATTGACTTTTATTTTGAGGAAATATGGATATATTTAAGATTTAGTATCCATCATATGCACAAAATGTCCACTAAAAGATCAGTTATTAGTCTAAATGTCCACTTGTAGTTAAACAAGATCAGGTAGTTTTATTCAAAAGAGTGTGTGAAGTGTGTCTTAATTAAATAAGTGTTTCATTAATTAACTGCTTTGATTTAGAATCTGATGCAGACGTCTGTTTTTACAATGAGGTGAGAAACAGGCAGGGGGAGCTGTGTTTACAGAGCAGCGGCAGCAGAGGGAGTATAGCACTGTCTGTAGGGAATAGTGTGTGTGTGTGTGTGTGTGTGTGTGCGTGTGCGTGGTCAGGTTTGGCATTGAGCAGCGTTGATATTTTGTACCATCTCTTGTGAACCACTGTGAGCTGTAACAATCTCTGTACTGACTCTATGTTCATTTGGCCTCACTAAGAGCTTCTTTTTCCCATCATCCTTTGTGTTCTCATGAAACATAATTTCTGCTGTTGTCCGCACTGACAAGGAGAAGAAAAAAAATCACCTTTAAGTCTAAAATACCTTCCTAAAGACGACACAGCCTGATTTCAAAGCTGCAGTCACGCACAAAGCAGTGGAGGGCAAGCCTGGGATTGAGCTTGTCTAATGTTTCCAAAACGGCAAACTGTGAAAGGCCCCATAATTGATACGCAGGACCCCAGAGGGCACGACTCCTGTCAGATCAGCCACAGAGAAGAACTGCCAGAGCCACGCACGGCAGGGAATAACGGCTAATTAGCCCCGTTTAAACATTTCCTGGTTTGAAGAACTTAAAGAGCGGGGGCCACAATCACACCAACAATAGCCGCTCACTTAGGAAAAAAAAAAAAAAAAAAGCTGAGTATGGATCAGACGGTTGGTAACATTTAGGGATATAGATCAAAACTGAACCAGATGACCTGCTGATCACCTGCAGACCGCTGCAAGTCAAGAGATTTCTAATCAACTGAATGAGAAACAACTGTGTCTTTTATCCCTGAGGGTAATAATATATCAGGTGTGGAGACATGACGATAAATACATGTACAGTATCAAGATATCCTGCAGGGCCGTGAAATATGGCTTCAAGTTATTGATTAATATGAGAATTATTTTCTTGAAGATTGATTTAGTCTTTAAAATGTCGAACAGATAGTTTTAAAAATGTCCATGACAGCTGCTCAAAGCCTCAAAGGTGATCTCATCCTAATGTTTATTCTGTCAGATCAACACTGGAAAACCTAAAACTGTTCAGTTTACGATCACATGAGAGACTGAGAGACAGAATAAAAAGTAAAGCGTTATCACTGAGATGCTGGAACGACAGAATGGTTTGCATTTTTACTTGAAAAATGTCTTAAAAGGTTATTGATGATCCGTATAGCTGCAAAATTTATCTTTTGTCCAATACGTTCTCCTCTAATGTAAGATAGGAAACTTGACTTACTTTCCCCCAAAAAGTACAATGGGAGAAAAACACAAACAATGTATAATATAATTATAAATAACGCATTAAACATTAAAAAATAAACATTACTACAATAATGAGAGCATGTTTTAGACCTAACCAAAATTAAAAATTTGAAATAGATAAAAACAAAGCCACTGACCCTAGTACAACACAACCAAATAATCGATAATGGCACACAGCTATTGATACTTTAATAACAGGTTCTAATTACCACAAATAATAAAAGAGGCACCAAACAAACACTGACATGATTATGATAACACAGCCAGCTAATACAACCACATTATTTGATCTGACAGTGTCATTTGACTTTATAAGATTAGCAAAGATGGTATTAATTGCTGTATTATGTTGTAATACTGTATTTTATTTTTGTTAATCATACTATGTCCACTCCTTGCCCCTAAAAACAAACAATGTTAAAGTGTCTGTGTACGTAATAAGATCAAGGTCTGATTTAAATTCGCTTAATTTTCTAAATAATATAAAAATCTATGTATTTTTTAACAGTTTATTTATTGAATTTTTCTCAGATGCAAAGCAGTCTACAGGAGAAAACACAAAATTCACATTGTTAAAGATCAAATGAAGTAAAATAATATTCCCACAAGACAAGTTCCCCCCGTCACCACCACAACAGGGCTCTAATAAATGTGTGGGTGTAAGAGAGGAAGACAAAAAAAGAAAGGGGGTGAGATAAATATACATTTCACACACATTATTACACAGAAATTCAACTACACACGCTGATGCACGTGTGCAAATGTCAGACATATCTCGCGGTCACCCCACAACAGACTGAAATATTTCCCAACTAGCACCCAAAACCAGTAATTAAAGAGATGTTGTGTACTTTTAAGATAAACATAATTTTTTTGATTTTTCTAAGCCACATGGAGACAGGGGGAGGATCTGCACTTTTCCATACCTTCATAAAGCAATACATTTATTACCAGCAGTCACAGCCAGTTTGATGAACTGCTCCTTGTTTCTTTTGGCAAGAGGGACGTCAGATACATCGCCTGGTGAGAGAGTTTAGGTGGACAGAGGATCTCAAATCAAATGATCTATTTAAGAATCTTTAATAATGTTTTAACGTATTACATTTCCAGAACATGTGAATAAGGTTACCCTTCTCTGTTTTGCATCAGGAGGGCAAAGATCTGAATTGATTCATTTCCCCAGTGGGGGCTTTCTGTTGTAAAATAGGTTCTGTGAATAATGTTGAACTGTAAGAGCCTGAAGGACAGTGCTTCCTCACATATTGATTCACATTCACTGTCTCCAAAAGTACACCCCAGGTCTTGTACCCATGTTCAGTGGGGGCCAACATTCTGTTACATGTCCAGGACAAAATGCCTCTGGGGTGTGACATCTTTCAGAATTTATTTAGTTGTGAGGGGCTTCAGGGGAGTCCAGTTTCCTTCCTGATATGTATTTATGTAGTGCCTATTTTGTAAATATGTGAAGACATGAGTTGTTGGGAGATGGTAGGCTCTACATCACTGGTTATCATACTGGGGTCTGACCTTCCTATGGGTCACCAAAGCTTCATGAGGGGTTGCTAGACCTTCATTTTAAGGGGTGTGAGAAAAAATACAAAATAATCAAATAAACACAGTAGGCCTATAATTGAGTATTTAATTCATTTCTGTGAAGAAAACTGAATGAAATTGTTATTTTTTAAGTGTAGATTACTATTCAAGAAATGAACTTTAACAAAATTTCACAGGATAGGGACACAGTGAAGACAGAGCCTTCACTCTCTGCTATACAGCCTCTTGCTGTATTAGAAAAGTATGCAGTTAAAACAACCAGAGATAATAGAACAATAGCCAGGAAGAAAAAAAAACCACTGAATTTGACAAAAAAGAAGCATATTAACTATGCATGATATTTAAAATTTAAAAAAATACAGATGGTTGAATAAAAAGTTCCTAAAAATATCAAAGAAAACTCATCTCTGATGCAATATTCACACGAAATAATCACTCAAAACTCATCCAGATCACTCGTTTTACACAAAATTCCTGCAGATAAGGCGCTCACCGTTTGGGTTAACTGTGCAGTTTATCAGTTGTTCTGCACTGGTACTGTTATGCATTAAATATAATATGAAATATCCATAAAATATATCAGTTAATGATGTGTCGTCCATTGACTCAGTGATAGAAAAGAGTTGGGAGCCACTGCTCTACATCACTGTTCAAAAGGTACAACTATGTTATTCTTCTAAAGATCCCCAAATTTCCTGATCCCCTGGTTGTGCCACATCTTGGTTTAGATAATATGAATATTAAGTGGAGCATGAGAGAGGTTATCTGCAAGTGCACACATTGAAGACCTGTCAATCTGGTACCTAAAGACTTAAAAACAATAAACCACATCAAAGTGTTTGCACACATTATTTGAGGCAGGTGGAGCCGTCACAGGTGTTTTTAATAAGAGACTGAACCAACTGGTTTGCTGAGTTGATTCGTTGCTCTATGTAATCAAAGTGAATTCACTTCATTTGAATTTGAATATTGATATTTTTATATCAAACCAACGCCAGCTTCTTTAAAGTTTCGAAGTTCATGTTTTGTAGCTGACGTTGTTGTTGTTGATGTGTCCACACTCAAAGTTTCCCGCTCACGCAGCCTCACAGCGCCACAGTTTGACTCAAGTGTTACCTTCTCACTTCATGTGTGTGTGTTTCCATGCTGTGCCCACAGGACAATAGACTTCATGAATAGGCATCAATAAATAATAGACAGCTGAATGCCAACTCCACATAATGCTCACCTCACTGAAGAGGACCCTCCTCACCCCTCAGCCGTCTGTCACAGATCATCATTAGCGTCGTCTCGTCTTGTCCCTTGGCTTACAGACACACAGCACTAAAGCAAATAAGCCCTTTTCATCAGCCAGATTCTCGGTTATCAACATCCCAGTATAGGACGTTGTAGGACCAGTATCACGCTGTGGTAATCTGCATTCTAATTAAATTGGACCCAGACTGTTTGCTCAGATGATCGCATGTCACTGATGCTGCGGATTAGTGCAGTGATGCCACGTTTAACCTTTAAATGTAATTCCTTTGTGATTTAAACCTGCACTGCTCAGAGAACATCGTGTACAGGGACACAGGAGAGTGACCGCTCTCTTACGTGACTGACAAACTCTGCTGAGTGCATTTTACAGATGTTTTTATCAGGGTTTGTTTTATGTTATTTGATTAATAAATACATTTGGGCACAGTTTCTGCCTTTTTGAAGATTAGAGATAAAAAAATTAGGGAGAAAGAGAGAGGATTTTATTTTGCAACAAAGGTCCAGAGCCGGACTCTAGTTTTGAGATATTGAGTATCACAAACTTGAAAATGATGTTACATACAGTGTTAAAAAATTACAGATGAATAAATAATGATAAATAAGTTTAAAATAAACAACTACAACTCATTGTTATGTAGTTTTTGTCTGAATGTTCATTATCTATAAATATGTAAAAGTACTCATACAACAATGTACCAAAAAGCAAGTAAAACTTCCACATTCACAGTCATTATTAAGTGTTGTTTGCTAAATGTGTTTTAAGTATCAAAAGTAAAAGAACTGTTTCTGACATAAAACATCCCTTGTGACTGATAATCTATGACGTATGTCATTATTAGATGGTTAATACTGATGCATCAATGTATGTACAGTATTTGATAACTACTGTACATACAGTTAGGTTATTTAGTCCACTAGTTCCCGATCTAGGGAAGCGTGTGGATCACACCCCTCCAAAAGGTCAAAAACTAAATCTTAGGGGTCGTGAGATGATTAATGGAAGAAGACTTAAAACGTTAAATTTGGCTACACAAATTACTTACTTAATACTTTTTAATAATTTTCCTGTAAGTTGTATTTTCTGAGCATTGGACAGTTTTTCAGATAAAACCGTCTCAGAAGTTCTCAGAGCATCTTAAATGTTGGATTTCCAAAATTTAACCAGTTTTTTAGAAACTCTGCAAAAGAAAATACAAATTTATGTGTTTTTCCATCCACAACTGTTTTGCAAATATTGGGAGTTGATTCATTGAGATAAGCAGTAGGTGGGGTTAATCCTTCAGTCAGATGCCACTGCAGAAGAGGGCTTAATGAGATGATGTAATCAAACAAGCACTAATTAAACCTCAGCTGAGGTAAAACAATGGATATATAGTAACCAGGACCCCAGAAAGTGTGCCAGGCATGGAAGCCAATTAATTTCACAATGGGAAACAGACGTGTTTTTAATCAGTGGATACATTTTCATGAGCAGTACAACCTCCACGAATTCCCCCCAGAATTTGATCCATTCATTCTGATAATATCTGGAAAGTCTAGAGGAGCCTCATGATTGAATCATTTCATCCCTATACAGGTTAACAGAGCACTAAACCAGAGGTTGCCAGCCTGGCCATTGGAAGTCCATAGTGCACTTGCTCTATGGGCCCTATGATGCAGAGTCAGCGCCGATCATGTAAGTAATTTTATACGCTGAAATTGACCATTTTTGGCTTCATGCACCACTGAGTAACCTTCATAGGAATTAACAGGTCCCACTTCCAATGCTGTATCCAGGTCTCTTTGTACGTCCATAGTAATAATAATAACGAAGAGCACACTGGACAATGGAAATAGATTTTTGAACAATTTATTACAGCTATGTGCTCTTGTAAAAGATTTGGTAAACAGCCCCGTGTGCATATAAGCATGTTATAGGCCATCCAGTGATGATGAAGAAAGCTTGCAGTGGCTGATGCAGTGATGGTACAGTAAGACTGTACATCATTATTTATTGATAAAATCTGTATTAATTTAAATTAGTCACATTTGCCTGTCAATCAATACACCAACTTTTCCCAAAAGTAAAACTTTTTTTTTCTTTTTTCTTTTTTTTTTCAAATTTTTGGGGTTTCTATGCGCAAATTGAAAATATGCATAAAATCAGGTGAATGGACATGCACCTTGTGACAAGGGGCCCAGGTGGTAATCAGTGGTATAATTTTTGACAATGCGTTCTGTCTTATAACCTTATTTTACTTTATATTATGTATGTAAAATGTAGAAATTGAAAAATGATTGTAGCTGTCATGTAAATATAGAGAAGTAAAAAGTACCACCCACTTCTGAATGTTATCAGCCTATTAAAGGAAAATGAAACAGTTGCAGTTCTGTTAAGTTTTACTTTCAGTTTCAAAACTATGTGGTTAAGTTTAGGACAATGTCATTGTTTGGGTCAAAATATTGTTATGTAACATGACGTGAAACGACAGAATGTAACTTGACGAACTTACATATGTCAGTTAAAATTAGTCAACGATGACTTTGCTTTCACACGGGACACAAGCAGCTGCCTCCTGGGTCAAAGTCCTGTGCTTGTTTGACCAAGTCGTCACCCCACAACCTCCTCAATATGCAAACTTTGTTGCTCTTTGCTGTGTCACCTGACTTCCTCCTTTTCTCCAATCATAACTACTGTGGCCACTAGAAATCGCCCCTTACAGTAACTGTAAGAGGTAGAGGAGAGTTGTGCTACCTCACATCTATGCTCCCAATGACAACTGATAATGGCCATTTGATGGGCTGATAACATTTTAAAACAGGTGACAGTGAATCATTCTCAATTGAAAACTAGTGGAGTAAAAGTAGAAAGCAGCAGATAATGGAAATACTTGAGCAAAGTACAGCTGCCCTTAGTGCGTAAAGTACAATACCTTAGTAATTTATTTAGTTATATTTTACTGCTGCCAAAAACCCAAAGTATTTAGCTTCCCCGTTGTACAGGTCAGTGAGAAAAAGAATATACTTACAACTCAGCACATCTGGGAAGCTCAAACCTGCAAATTTTTAACATCTTCTGTTTGAAAAATGCTTTAAACAATTCATTCAAAACCACTGACGATTAAGCTTCTGTCACTAAACTAAGCGTCTAAGCTCTGTTTTAAGAGTTTTATTCTTAATAGCGTCTTTCACCATATCAGACATGTCTCCTCTGATCTCCATCCTGTTTGGGTAATCTTGTACTAAAGCTCAGTGCTTTGTGTTCCCACCTGGCTGCAGGTTAGCAGGTCGCCAGGTAAGCATTCAACAAGCCCTCCACTGGCTTGTCTGCTCCACTTAACACCTGACATGCCCCCTCCATGCCGACCTTTGACCCCTGACCCCAGACTGACAACCCGGGAGACGTCTCTCGGATACTTTCCTTTCTCTGCCGCGCAGCTCTTTTCTTCTCGGCCTCTCGCTGAGTGCCGCAGAGTGAGACAAGGTGAAAGGTATCCAGGCATTTTCATGAGTGGGGGGGCCTCGCAGGTGTTCATGCCTCTGCACCTCTCAAGTTCAAAAGCCATTGAGTCCTTAGCAACCAGGTAACAGTCAAACAATGTGTTACCCACCCCCACCCCAAGGCGACAGTGTCTTCTGTTTTACTGTCAGAGCGCTGGGCTTTAAAGAGCCTAATCCAAACGCCTCATATTCACGTCATCCTCACCTCTGACAATAAAAATATACATATTAACTAAACTGCCAGCACCCATGTACGTATGACATCATGTGATATTATTCAGTCACACCACAGTGACATAAACAGCCAGACACAAACATTCATGAAGCTATAAAATAAAAACACAGAACAGACGGGTCTCTGCTTATCTAACAAAACACCCCTGTATCATGTCTGAGTCTGTCACCTTTTTTTTCTCCTCACCAACATGTCCAATATTTCTCAGCTCCTGCAGGTTTATGGGTTCAAAAGTGGGAGCAGGTCCAAGCATTACTAGTAACATTAGTGTCAGTAATTTAATGCGCAGGTGTGAATGGATTCTCAAACAAGCCGGGGAGGCCCCCGGCGAGGCCTGCGCAGGACCACCAGGGCCAGCGGCAGGTTTAAATAAATACGCTGCTGAGCAGACGTGTCGGCAGCTGGGGCCCGATATGGCCGCCGCTGTTTGTGTAGTGGCTTTGCGAGGGCACTGAGGAGAAAGCAGTGGGACTGTAGCATGTTTCCTGGGAGACAAGGAGGGGATAGAAACCTCATGAGGAGAATAAGTGGCACCTGAAGATGCGCTGTGAGCTGCTGCATGTTGAATGAATACTGATGGGTCTATGTCAGAGTTAGCGCATGCATGCTGCTTTCGTAAAATCACCTTTGACCCCATTGTGGCCTGAAGGTGTTTGCTTTTTATTGTTAAAGATTATAATTATGACAGTGTTCTTAGAGATGCTCCGCCTCTAGATCACATGTTATCTATTGCTATGGGGGTACAAATATTCTGAAAAGCAGGGGTGTAAATATAGACAGTGCAGGCAGTGTGATTGCACTGGGGCTCCTGGGGTGGAGGGGCCCGTAGAGAGGGTAGGCCCTTGCAAGTGATTTAGAGTGCCATATTGGAAATATACCTGTTTTCAAAGATTAATGATTTAAAAAAAAAAAAAAAAAAAAAAATCATCAATTTAAAAACAGTGCCATTTGCATTATATGTCCTCAAAAAAGCAACCCCATCTGCCTCATGGTTTTAGTTTTATTTTTTTAAATGGTCAGTATCTAAAACAAAATTATGTGCTTTTTCTATATAAGCTATGTAATCTATAAATACATTATAAAAACTGTTTAATTCAATGATTAATTTCTTACTGTCTTTGATATTTTTGTCAGTGATGACTGCTGGATAAATTATGTTGATACTGCCCAATGTCAATACAGTACATGCACAGCAGCGTGTATTAGGGTCCATCATAATAGTGTGTATTGGGGCCCTTCGTAACTTCCTTATGCCCCTTCAGAAAAGTATCTTGCCTTCCCCAATTATAATGTGCATAAAATTTGGCACCTGCCAATGAGAGATTAGTGAGTACACCATTATCTGCATCTGTTCAACCTATTAAGTGATCTAAATTCATATCCGTACTCACAATGGGTGGGGTTTGAATGGGAAGTGGACGGGGCCTCACCAGAAGTTGATATTTTCAGCCTGAAATTGATTATCATAAGTGGCTGTATGTTTTGTTTATTAGACAATTATTCACAGAACAGCATCAGGATTGAGTGAGAGAACTATTTGTATACTTTTTTTTTTAATAACTTAAATGAATTAACTTCAGTGAATTAGTGAATAAACACAACAGATGTATGGCAATAAAGTAAAATGTGTATACTGAGTTTTCATACTCAACATATCCTTTAACAGTTCAGTGTCATTTAAAGTGTGTAATCGCAGGACTTTTTTCACCACCTAATGTTTTCAATATTACTCCTAAACACACACAAACATCTCACTGTTTAAATTTCATTTTTTCAAGTTTTTGGACCATTGGGGCGTCAGAGCACTGGGTAGCCCCAAGTTCTCCAAGTAATTCAGCTGACTGTAGATATTTTACAAACAGGTGTAGGAGCAAGGCAACGTAAGAAAACCTGACTGGTGTAGATGCAGTGAGAGTCGTGAGCTGTTAATCCCTGTTGACACAGTGTCTTCCAAAATTGTCCATTGCACCAAACACTTCATATAATACTTAGCTCTGTAGTTGTGTTTGATAACAGCAATAAAATAAGTTTACCAAAAACATAACCAGTTCATTAAGAGGGAACTTTTTTACACCACATTTGTATGATACTGGATTTTTGATACTGATATTAAGTTTTTGAGATTAAAAAAAAAAAAAAAAAATCTGATGATTATTCTGATTATTTTCTCAATCAGTCCATTAATTGTTTGGTCTAAAAAAAGTTAGAAAACATTGAAAAATATCTGTTATGATTCACCAGAGCTCAAAAAGATAAACTCAAGTGTCTTATTTGTTCAGTACTAAACTCAAATACATTCAGTTTACTATATGACAAAGGAAATAGTCACAAAGCAGTAAACATTTTGAATTTTCCCCTGAAAAACAACAGTTAATCATTATTAAAATAGTTGTCAAATAATTTTCTGCTGATTGAATAATCATGCAGCTCAAGTTAGGCAAATGTTAGGATCATTATTAACAATAGATAAACTAACTTGTTATTCAAACTAACTAGTTATTGAATGTCGATGAAAGACAGAATACAACGATGTATAAAATGATGAGAAATAGACTGAGAAAGAACAAGCAGATTGAAATCACAGACACAGGGAGGAGAAGGAGTCTGTTCGCAGCCCGTACTGTGAGTCGACGAGGAGGCGACCAGATGCCAGATGGGCCTGTTCAGGGATGGTTTATGGATTAAGAGCTGAGCAGAAAAGGGCAAAAAGAGGAGGATCAGTTTCAATGTTTCTCTCCAACCTGCCAAACTTCCCTCATGGACGTCCTGACAGTCATTAAAAAAAGCTGGAGCCGTTGATTCCTTCAGGCACGCTGCCAGAGGAGGTATGAAGAGAGTGCACCTCTAAGTCCGGCGGTAAATCCCACGGATTCACGCTGAGCTGCAGACGGACACCTGCAGGACATCTGATACTGTATATTTCATCTCGGTCTTTGAGCTCAGGTGCATCACCATCACTATGCATTATCTCAGCCTTAACTCAGGGAAAGACTTTATCATCACTCTCTTCTGTAATGTCGCTCCTCCACAAAAAGTTAAAAGTCTTTGTAAAATAAACCTTCAAAACATTAGAAGTACTCTGCACAGTGTTTCATGTTGACCTCCATTACATTCAGATGATAAAGTAAGGGAAAACAAAGCTGTTTCCACTCAGCATTTCTTTTGTGCTGTGATATCCTGCTGTTCTTTTGCAATATATGGTAAGCTCTCACGTGTCTAACAAAGTCTACTTACAATTAAACTAATTTGAAACACTGTTTATTCTTTTAAGGCCTGATGAAATCTAAAAAAACAAATTAACACTAGCTTTGTCATGCAGAGTCAATTCAACTGTTGTCTCTGAAATTATCTTATATCTTATCTTACACTTATTTGCATCCTACATAATGTAAAATTAGTACAAAACACTTAACACTGTAATGCTGCCATACATGGATGATTGGTGGGTTTGCCTTGTTTCATTTCCTCAGATATATCTTCCAGTTCTGATGTTCAAACTACTGCAGCACTTATTTCACGAGGAGAACCTACTTAACGCTTCTCATTTTCTCCTAAACTTGCCTCACTTCTCTTCATTTCAGTCCTACTTTTTCCACATTGCCTTTCAGCAACCTCTAAAGAAGAGCATGAAGTTGTTATATTGAGCTGTGAGTTGTAGATGTAGCGGCAGAGAGTGAAGGTGATATTGTTAGCACCATGTCAGAGGTCAGGGGTCCCCGAGGTGGGTGGTGGTGGTTAAAGAGGGTTGAGATAACACCATGAAGGTGGTGTGACAAATCTGGAATTAACTGAGTTCTGGTTAAAGACAAGACACATGTAACAAAACTAACAAATGTAAAGCTGCAGTGGGCCGAACAGATCAAAAATAAAAAGGTGTTTCATTGAGCTTAAGTCAGTCATTTCAGGCAGGACGTTACATCAGCCTTAAAGTTCACAATCTGTACAAATATAATACCTATATAAAAATATCTATGCATAGAAAATGAGTAGAACAGTAAAACCAGAGGAGAATATCTCATTTACTGAAGCAAGACATTTATTAAAAACAACATATCTGGTCAAATTCAGTTGTCTTATGTAGCCTTTTGTTAGTCTGGGGTGGGCATGTGATGATCTCTTGGAGTAAGTAACTTTCAGTGGTCTTCATATCTGCAGCTCCCACAAACTGTATGGACTCTACTCAGTTTTTAATATATTCATGTGACATTAACTCAAGTGTTTGTCCAGTTATCACCATAAAAAAACTCTATTACAAGTCAAAGTCCTGAATTCAGAATGTTATTTAAAGGTCCAGTGTTTAGGATTTAGTGGCTTCTAGCAGTGAGGTTGCAGAGCTGAAACTTCTCCCTTGTGCCTAGCGTGTCAGAGGACTACAGGCTAAATCTAGAGCCAGTCACTGGTTTGTCTATTCTGGGCTACTGTAGAAACAACATGGCAGACTCCATTGAAATGGACCCACTGTGTATGTAGTGAACTAAACAGTGAAATGTATTATTTCCCACTGAAATGTAGTAAAGTAGAAGTATAAAGTAGCATAACATGTAAAGTACCTGAAAATTGTACTTGCTTGAGTACTTGAGTAAATGTACTTATTACCGGAAATGTGAATATCACACAATTAAACAACAAAATGTGGCCAGAGTTGCAACATACTGTATATCACTGATGAGCTTTTTAATCAACATTTAAATGACTAATTTAAAATCAGTTTTTTTTTCTGATAATAACTAGTAATAATCCTTTATTATTATTATTATTATTACATTTAATTGCATTTTAGCCACGTGTAGCGAGGGGTGGGAATCACCAAAGGCAATACTATGCTCAAAGGATTTTTTTCCCCGACCCCTACATGCATCTTGCTTTCGGTCAGTATATGTTTAGATAAGTTATCTAAAACAAGCAGATTGCTTTAAAAGACAATTAAAATGAGGTGCGCATGAGACGTATGGAAATTGCAGCTGTATGAGCAGAGTAATATCTGCAGAAAACTTAGCCGAGCCCTCTCCTCCATTTAAACTGTCCATCACTCTGCAGTCCTGTTCTGGAGGAGCTCACATGATAGTGATGAGAAGGGCACGGAGACCTTTGTTATTCTGACTTCATTGTGTTTCTCTCCTCTGTGAAACTCTCAGAGTGGGAGTGCAGAACCCTATCCTCCGCTCTATGAATAGCAGGGCAGGACGGAGGGCGGGGGGGGGGACAATAGCGGAGGTTTGGGTGTTCCCTGCATCACACACTCAGAGGGACCAACCTTTGGTTCATCCCGAGTCCCTCATCAAATATTAAAGCTGCTGTCAGTCATCAGCTGCAGTGCAGCCAAACCTGGACGGGTAACACTTTTCACAGCTGTTGGGTTGCTGGTGTTGGATCAGCCGTCAGCTCTGTGGTGTTTGGTGGTGTCACAAGATGCTGCTGCAACTGTAAATACACCATGTGAGGAAAAGTTTTGCGTTTGTTTCATGGGAGTTAATGTTTTACAGATATTGTGGTACCCAGAAATAACAGTCATGCTCAAGTAAAGATTTTATGTCCACAAAAATAATAGCCATGAATCCCTTTGAACAACATTCAGTCTACTTTAGCAGCTGTAAAAATGCAACAGGACATAAATGACTAATGTTTAACACTTAAACATCAAGTCTCTTTTATTCTGTGATTTCATTGCTCATGTTTTGTTTTGTTTTGGTTGTAGATTTCTCACTTGTCTCAACTGTTAGTGCACTTTGCTGATGACTTCAAATCAATGAAACACATGATAACAACATGTATTTTTCATCCTGTGTCCGTCCTAGCTGCAAAAATAATGTTGCTGGTTGATATTGAATTGCATCATTATTTGCTAAAGCTCTACATTTTCCCTCCACCAAAAGCCAATATTTTGTTCCTTGTTCAAGTTGTTGGTAAAAGAGGTTTTATACCTCCACGCCAGCTACAGCTATAACCAGAGGCATTATGTTTTCTGATTGTCTGTTTGTACATACCCCCTGCTGTCCGTCTCATTCTTGTGAACGCCATATCTCCCTGAGAAAATTTTATCAAATTTGGCACGAACATCCACTTGGCCTCAACAATGAACTAATTCGATTTTTGTCATCGAAGGTCACTGTGACCTCATGTAACACATTTTTGGCCATAACTCAAAATTTCACACAATTGTCTAACATTATGTGGTTTAATTTAGTTTAGTTTATTTGCACGTACATGTATAGAAAATACGGGGGAAATAAAATTAATTAAAAGTTAAAACACTGCAGGAGAGGTTAGAAGCCAAAAATGGTTTCTGAAGATATCCTCCTATTAAATAGCAACAATCATACATAAAAGGAAAAAGCTACAAAACAAAGACTGCATAATTCAATGAGTTCTAGACTAATAAGTGTCACAAAATTGAGAGATGTACAATTTACAACAACAAAAAACCCAAACAAAGTACAAATCTTTGCAAATTAGAGTCCTTGTCAGATGTTTTTTAAATAGAAATAATGTAGATGATGATTGTAGAGATGGAAGAAGGTTGTTCCAAAGAGATGGTCTTAGCATGATGGTATTTCAGTGAATACTGATTAAGAGAAGTCCTACAATATGGAAGATAAAGGTCCTTAGAGTGTCTTGTGGAGTAAGAGTGCATGACTGAGGATAACTTAAAAAAGTTCTGGAAAGTCATGAGTGAGATGTACATATTTACACCAGTCTGGTATGCGTTAACATTAAAAATGGATTCAAGTTGATATTTTCTAATGAGAGAAGCAGATGATTCACATTTTTTTGCAAAGCTTGTTACTCTCAGAAATTTCTTTTGAATTAGAAAAATCTTATTGAGATAAGTGGGACATGTTGCAGCCCAAGCAGTATTACAATATATAATACGATGGTAAATTAGTGATGACCTTATACATCCAAAATATATATAATATGTCCGTTTCATTGTGACATCATAATGTTCTCAGGCCATTACTCAACACCTTATCTCAGGAATAGAAGGCGAGACATTTGGTCAGATACTGAATTGGTGTTCAAATTGAAACTGTGACTGTATAGACCAAAGGTGAAGCATCCATATTTTAGAATTTGTAGCTTCTTTGCAGCAACATCCATATTTGAAGCATTGTCAACTGTCATGGCTACACATGAGTCTGGGCAGACATGAATTAGACTGGTTGGCGGGCTATTCAACCCCAAGGTGGTAATTCTAGTTTATTTTTTGTCAACGATATTGGCATCATCTTTGAAATGATTTCCTCACACTAACTTTATTGGTCTACTCTCAAGTCATGAGTGACTATAAACTATTGTTTTGTAAATTTCTTCAGTGATTATCGCCTCGCTTCTTGGTTTTTAAGTTTGCTCATGATTCTATAATTTGTTACAGTTATGAAAAAAAGTTGCTGTTGTAGTGTTAGATGTCATGGAACAGCAGTATAGATGTTGCAGTAGAGATGTCTTATATCCTGGTGGCAGCACGGGGAAACAGTTTCACCATCATGGTGGAAAATCATCACGTCAACGACCACTACGGAGTTTACAGTGACGGTAAATCAGTGCTTATCTGCCAGAGCAAACAAAAGCCTTTTTTACATTTCTAAACCGATGAAAATGAAAATTTGTTGCAGACCACAGTGAACTTGTTTTACTGGATTTCGTTCACATTCCTCCCAGTGGGGATTAATTCCTTTCAGACGGCTCTCCTGTGAATTTGTTCTGGTGAAGGAAGGCAGACGATGAGATGGATACAGAAACCTCCTCTTACATCTCCCCTCCACCCCACTGCTTTTGTGCCAGATTTGGGATTAGTCACAGGATACCACAGATATTAATGACTCCTGTTAAAATGAATATTATGTGTCATCAAATCCCCTGTTGCATGATTTAATTTCCACACCCCTGAACATAATGGTGGAAAATAGAACTCCTGGACCTGTCAGAAAGCCTGTAAGTGGTGTTAAGTCCTGTCAAGCGAACAAAAAGGAAGAAAATATTTTTCGCAGGGTCCATCATGGCGATAATGTTTCAGTTGACATTCTCCCTCCATACACCTGAGACAGGTGACTTTTGCGGTGAGAGGATTATCTGTTATGGAGTTTGAAGAGGTTCCTATTGTCCAAGGCCAGGAATATGAATAACCAAAGAGCTGGCGTTGCTGAAGGGGGAAGACGTTGGCAGTGAGCTGACACGAAGACAAGATTAGCTCATCAAAATATATGAATTAGTAACACGGAGAGGACACTTTGGATGGTACTCTGCGGCGTCTTCATCACGGCCACCTTTGACCATGAAACACAGCTATTGGTGCGGTTATGAATAAGTGATTGGGTTTCTAAATTTGACTCAATAATTCAGAAGATAATTGGCCCAGCTTAATTGGCGGTGGAGCATAAAAGATTCAAGGTGCCTCTTAAGTGCAGCACATCAGGCGCCACTTATAATGATGACAGATGGCTGTTTGTTGGGTTGGGTGTCAGATGGGAAGGCTTTGTCATATTCACACTTCCCCTTGTTAGGAGACAGATCAGGTTTTTCCTCCCAGAGCGCTACATAGTTTCTCTTTTTCATACGCCAACTGTGGCTGTGGTGAATTATTGAGACACGGCGAGCGGATGAAGTGCCAACCAGCGGTCCTCTGTCAGTGCACACGTCAAATGTTTTGTTTGTGTTTCTTTGAACTAAATCATCTTAATGAAGTACTTCATGGAAAATGTCTCATGTTACAGGCCGAACTACGTGGTAAGATTTTTTACAGTGAAATTTTAGGTTACACAATGTTTCATCAGCTTTCATTTCAGGTGTCAGTTGTGTAAGAGAAAAGCTTAAATCTTAAAATAAATGTAGGAAGTAGGTAGAAAACAAAAGTGCTTCATATTAAAAAGAATAAATAACGCAGCAGATGAAGTACTTCAGAGATTATTGCAGGTCATTTTTATTTCATTCCAGCTACTTAAATGTCTAAATGTTAACTTTCAAAAGTCCGTATTATTTTTATCTGTCCATGAAGGCCAAGTGTCAACCTCTGCGGATGAAATTGAAACCAACGTGAAAGTGCCAAAAACTACAGTTCCTCTAATGGCCACTTGAGGCTGGCTCCAGAAGCCAGTCAATCACTACAGACCTCCATGCTGAAACTTTACAGCAGAAATAAACATGTTTACAGCCTGGTACAAAAAACAGTTTTGGTCTCTATAGCTAATTTCAACATTCATCACAATTGTACTGGGGTAAATTTTTATTTAACTCATCCGATAAAATATTAATGAGGCTTAAAGTTATGTATAATTAGGGGTGGGGCTGCTTTGAGTGACAGGCTGTCTGCGAGGCGTTGCTACTCCTTCACTCCTCTACAGCTCCACCCTCTCTTCTAAATATGGTCCTTAAAATCCAAGATGGTGACGGCCTAAAATACCAAGCTGGAGGCTTCAAAATGGGAGTCCACAAACCAATGGATGATGTTACAGTGGCTACATCTATTACTTTAATACAGTCTATGGCCAAGAAAAACAGGGCAGAAACAGTTATGTGATTAGCTCTTACTTAACCGTCTCCACCCTGTCTGATTTAACTCACAGTGATGTAAGAAAAAGTGTCACTGTGAAATAAAACAGTCAAAACCAAGGTGCACTGCATTGCCTTTTTTAAATTGAATGCCACTAGTAAAAAAACAAAACAAGCAAAACAAAACGCTTGCTGTGCCTTTTTATTGTTGCCAAGCAACCACTCCATCACGTCCTTACACTAACCATCCTGTGTAATCAATCTACCATTTTTTTATTCCCCCGGTAATTCGTATCCAGTTCCTAAAATGTTGAGGCAGAGGATACTTGCTGTACTGTAGCTCTGGTTGAGGGTGAGAGGCTGTCAGTAAATAGTTTGTTGGGCACAGGGAAACAGAGATCTGTGTGGGTACATGAGACCCTAAAAAAGAGGGTGGATCACAGGGAGTACCACCAGTTGGTCCAGGAGCTTCGCCTCCATGATGGCTGTTTCCAGGCATATTTAAGGATGACTCGAGGGCAGATTGATAACGTGGTGTCTATCTTGAGGCCATATAGCTCTGGGTATCCAGCAACCACTACCACCAGTTTCACCTCCATTGTTTACCAACTGTAAACATGTTGTCGTGACCACCACAGAAGGCCCGCCCCTCAAATTATCAGATAAAATGGAAAAAAAGATGATGAAAAAGAGATGACATGGGGCACTTTTCCGCTCTGAGTTGAAGTTTTCTCAACTCGAGGAGTTCAGAGCGCTCCGGCAAAAACGTCAGGTGCCTAGAGTGCAAAACACCAGGCACTTTGCAATGCAGAAACCGCGAGGAAAAAGCTTCATTCTCAAACTATCACAAAAAGCTGCCTCCAGCTGCTACAATGCTTTCTGTGTGATCAGGGCCTTAAACCTGCATTCTTACTAATGGCCAGCAGGGGGCGACTCTACTGTTAGCAAAAAGAAGTCTGACATCTCGCTACCATGGCGGTGTGCTCTGGTTCTCAGTCAGATCCAACCCTTATTCCTCCACATCTTCACCCTTGCATCCAAATATGGTCACTCATGCTTCCAAAATAACAAAAATGGTGACAGCCAAAATGCCAAACTAAAGGCGTCAAAACAGTAGTCCACAAACCAATGGGTGACATCACGGTGGCCATGTCCACTTCTTTTCTGCAGGATCTGGTCTGGTTCAAAGGAGTGGACTGATAGGCCAGTCTTGCCATTCCTGAGCTAAAATGCCAGCCTGGCTAAACAGGTGTTGGCTATTTCAAAACAGTTTCGGTGTCTCTAGGTTAGGTCCTCAAACTGATTCTAATACAGAACGTCATTCCTAATATCACTTGTAGAATAATTATACATAATAAGTTACATCAGCAGCCATCCTAGTTTTAAATCATTGCAACAATAATCCTTTGGGCTCCGTACACTATTGGAAAAGTGCAGTGTTTTACCTACAGACAAAACTATAATTAAGTTCCTTACAAATGTATTTATTTTTCCTAAACTTTTGCCCCACAAATTATCAACCCCCTCACAGAGAGCACCCACCAGCTCATTTTTACTCATTAGCTCCACATTAATAAAGAGGTTAATTAACATAAATGAGGCTGCGGTCAATTCTGAGCAGAACAAACATCATTTTCAACTTTGCTATTTTCCATAAGTGTATAATCACTAATGATACATTTAGTATTGAAAACACACACCAAAAGCTTGCTGATTTTCCCCTGAATCACACATGAAAACTCCACATTGTACCAGTTAGCCCTGCGTGTACACACACCTAATGTCTTCCTGTGTTCAGCGTTTTCTACATTTCCCGTCCCTAATTGCCTAATAATTTAAACACACTTAAGTTGGCTCATTAGCTGTGTATGAAGACTTAAGGGGGGAAACACCTGTTCATTTACTTAATGAACTCCAAAAAACACTGCACTGTGTTCAAGGGCAAGAAAATAAACCGTAGTATAACATAGTGGCCTCAAGACGTACAGACCTTTAATGGAACTCCAATAGTAAAAAGTAAATATCAGCATTTATGCTTTTGTTAATCTACCTGTAGAGACAGACTGGAGCTGCTTTCTGGGACTGTAAATCAAGTGTTTCCTCCCTTTGGCCTTCCACTGGAAAAATAATGAAGGGATTCATGAGGCCTGGGGCAAAAATAAGGAATAAAGTAAATATCCAAAAGTAACCATTTGGATTGTATTAATGATATTTCCGTGTGTGCGCACGCGAGTGAGTGAGAGGCAGAGCTGTTGAGGAAAATGACAATTTGTGCAAGTGAAGCAAAAGCTGACAAATTGAAAGGAGTGTTGCCACGGGGCCTGAGAGCATGAGGAGTCTCTGCAAATACACATTTACAAACACATGAATTCAACCATGATCTCATGAGGTGGAGCTTAACTCTGATCACCTACTGTGGTCGTCGTGTGGCCACTCAGATGGTCTGTCTTTACCCTTTATTGTTAAGTAAGGCCGTATATTAATTAAATAATGGCTGTAATCTATTCTTGAAAGGTTGCATTAAAGCTGCTGTGATCAATATTTTTATATTGGCAATGGATCACAGGACTACTTACATGTGTAAGGGGTCACAGGTAGTGCCAAACCCACAGAGAATTATCACCCGTTTCTGCAGTTCCCCTCAGCTCTACAGGGCTTTACAGCGCGTTTTGGCTCAATGGTTTGGTATTACAGCGACAGATTTACTGCCCTTCGTCTCTGTCATCGCTCTCATAGCATCATTTTCGGCTAAAGTGGGCAGCAAAAAGCATAGCTCACTACCCACTCAGCACCAAACAGACGACAGACCCAGCTAGTGACTGGTTGGTGAACGTAGTGGAGCATTTAGCAGGTAAAGAGACGTTGGTGGAGACCAAAAACTGAGCAAATACGAAACTAGATATTTGACTTGAGTTGGGTTTACACTTTCTCATTGAATTTAGGCTGTACCTTTGGTTTAAGGCTCTGCATACCCCACGCCATAGGCTTATGTGCACCTCCCCTGAAATGTAACTACACATCACAGTAACACAGACCCTTTTGTGAAAGCAAATCTTCTATTTAGTCTTATTTCACAGATAAAAAATAAAGTGTGAAGACAATAAAGCTCCAACAAAACAGCATTTGAAGTCCTGTGGGCAGTTTATCTTGACTTCATACACATAGAGGAAAATGTAAAATGTCATCGGGTAATGCTAATAACGTTAACATGTTGTATATGTGGTTAAAACGTGTCTAGCAAAAGGCAGTTGTAAGTATGGCACTTAAGGCTTTATTTCTCCTTAGCTGACGGACTTACACAGTTGTACGGAATCCCTTAAAAGGTTTCCTTTTTTAAAGCAAAGCATTGACTCATTTACTGCGTTGAAAGAGATTTTACATGAGTAAAAGTTTTCACGGAGATTGTTTGTTTGCTTTGACTCATATTTCTGATGCCTGTTATCATCTATTGCCTGTTTCACAAAGTTGGCTTAAAGTAAGATAGTGAAAAAAATGACGGAGGAAAAGAGGACAAGAAAACCATATTGGTCAGAGGAGGGAAAGATTAAACTTCCGGAGGAATACAGTCACAGAAAGCAGGCTCTATGCAGAGCCTACACTGTAGCCTACGCAAGCGGCCTGCACTGTTGTGAGCATTTATACTTGTGTGGTGGTTTGCTTGTGTCGCTCTGCAGTTACACCTTCAAAATGATGATTGGCGGTTGCAGTTGAAGTCTGATGTATTAAAAATAACTGTACAGATATGTCAGTTGCTACTGTTAGGGATTAAGATGCCATTCTCAAGCAGAAATATCACTTCAGTCTACCTGTACTGTTCTACTCTGAGTATTTAGGTGTGCACATAGTGTAACAGTATAACTGAGAATGTTTTTCACACGGGACTCGCAGCTCTTGTCATCAATGATCGATGTGCCGACTTTAGGGTGGACTTGGCCCGTGCAGCGTCGCCCTTTGCCATCCTCACCAGCACCCTTTGCTCAAACCTCTCTGTGCTGGAAACCCAAGACCACAGGCCACAAAGGGCTCTGTAAAGCATCTCACCCTTCCCTCTCAGTATAGTAATTAACCTGCCTCTCACCTCCCTGTCCAGCAGCGTCCTCAGAACAGCCTGGCAATCACCAGACACTTCACACAACAGCCTGCACACGGGAACTTGACCCTCACGGGTCCCTTTCTTTTCTTTTTTTTTCGTGACACTTTTCTCTGCGGCACTTCTCTTTCCAAATTATGGCGGCCTGCCATGCCTCGCACACACGCAATGTCATCACATTCTGTAATGACTCCATGTCTCGATTAAAACGGTTTGACAGACCACTGTGAATTAGTAGCTACTTGTAAGTGATTTCATATGTTATAATATGGGACAGAAAAAAATGCTCTTGATGTGCAGCTCAAGCGGTTGAAGTCAGTAAATCACAGGCTCCACTCTGTCCATAGGCAATTTTCAAAGTAAGAAAACATTAAAGACTTATTAACTTTTAGTGGACTTTCAATGCGGGTCAAGAAATGGAAACAGACTAAACAGCCAATAAAAGCATGAGCCCATCTTTGGCATAAGTCATGACAAAAGCAGCCCTTAAATCAGATGTGAACAACTCTGCCTTGTTCCTAGAAACTCCACATCCAGCATGTATGGTGAAGCTTTGGGGCAGTCCAGCACCTTTATTTCCATCGATAATTTCCTCTCCATGGCTGATGACCTCCGAGCCCCCAGAACAGGCTGGTTTTGATTAACAGTGCTGTGTACTATATAAGTGAGACCTGCAGGGTTTGTGACGCCGTGATGGATACTCTGAAAAAACTCACACCGTCCAGGTTTTCCACACTGCCCACATTGTGTTGGACAGAGAAAGGAATTCTAACGTCACCTCGCATTATATCAATGCTTTCGTGCTTCTCAATACTTTTTCCAGCATACAATTTTTGTTACTGGAAATCCAGCGAGAGAACATTGTCTGTTACCACCAAGAAATGACCCAGGCACTGTCTCAGCACATTTCTTTCAAACATTTCAAGAAAAATCCCTTGATTTAAACATTTTGGTGCTGCTCGCTATCGTGCCAGTCCCACATTTGACTATATATTGTTGTTGGCTGGACCAGCAGGGTGGTGTTGTGATTGGTGTCACGGTCCTTCAGCCAGAGGGCCTGGGCTCAATTCCCCTTGACAGCCAAAATCCACCCTGCTGAGGTGCCCTTCAGCAAGATATGGAATTCCTACCAGCTGCAGGGATGCAGCTCTGAAGAGATGCAGTTCAGACCAACGTTAGCCCTGCATGGAAAAGAGGTAGCAGGGGTGAAGACATATGAGACTGAAACTTCAAAAATATGCATGGTCGTCCACATAAACAGAATATGGCTCAACTCTCAAGGTGCTACTTTGGCCAACCATATACGCACAACATGCAATCCTGGTAGTTGACTTTATAATGTCAATTCATTTGTTCTCAACCAATTATCTGAGACAGGGATGCAGGGGCAGCAGGCTGAGCAAGACATTTCAGATGTTGCTGGGTTTTCCCGCTCCTGGGATATTGCTAGGTGTTCCCAGGCCAGATGATACATATATACATATATATATATATATATATATATATATATATATATATATATAATCCCTCCAGCATGTTCTGGATCTGCCCCAGGGCCTCCTATCAGTTTGACGGACCTGTTAAACCTCTAATGGGAGGCTCCCAGGAGGCATCCATTCTGATTCCCAAACCCCCTTAGTTGGCACCTTACAATGCAAAGGAGCAGCAGCTCTACTCCAAGCTCCCTCTGGATGTCTGAGCTCCTTACTGTATCTCTAAAGCTGAGCCCAGCCACCTTCATTTTCAGCTGCTCACTAACATGACCACAGGTAAAGGTTGGGACGTAGATGGATGGCTAAATCAAAAGCTTTGCCTTCACCACAATGGTCCGGTGCAATGCCGCACCACACCTCCTTCAATCTCAAGCTCCATTTAAACCTCACTCGTAAACAATAGCAAGACATTTTAATGTGAGAGTCATATTTCTTGGAGTATTACAAACTGCTGCGCAGTGCAGTGTCCGATAAGTAGAGCTCAGCACTTGATAGCTTTAATATATCAACCGAAATGATCCAGTACCAATTAGTATCAAAACAATAACTGCGTTCGATCCTTTTTGCACCCAGATTTAGGAAAAAATTATTGTTTGTATGGTTTTGCTTGCAGCCAATCACCGCAAGTATTCTTCGATTTAATGTGAAGTGTGATTGGTCCACTACCAAACACTGTACAGGCCATACTGTACAGTGTGGTGTGGTGAAGTCAAGCACGGTATATCTGAAGGACAGTTCAGTGTGTCAGTATGGACACATTCTGTTGATATCATCCACAACTTTTGACAATGGAAACGCAAAAATAACCATGTAGTGTGTAATGAATTTAACTGAACTGGACTGGTTGGTGGAAATGATGTGTTAGTGACCAGTATATTTTTCAATGCATGGCTGTTTTTAGCCTGAATGTCCTCTTCTGCGAAGATCACACTTCAAGGTATCAGCATGATAATGTCCTTGCTCAACAGACCTGGAGCTTAGGGGATGAAAATGAGCGTTAGGTTTCACAATTGCTCATTTTATCTTGTTAAGTTGTGTCATAATGGAAAACAACCCAAGCAGCATCTACTACACCTCACAGTGTCCCAACAGAAACACTAATGAGCCTCTCCAGGATTTTTGGATGTTGCAATCGCAACAGTTAACACAAATTCAGCCAATCCCTGTGAATTTTGCAAGACCTTGCAATTTTGTTCAATGACCACACTTTACCACAAACATGACTATTTAAAACAACATTTAAATTTCATTGTAGAGCTGCATGCAGCATAGTGATTCACTCAGCACCTCATTATTCCACTCTCTCTCTGTTTATCATGACACTACTGCTGCGCCAGGGACAGAGTCACCAACAGTGACAGGGATAACTGTTAGCAGCACACAGCTGACGTTACCCAGTGTTTATTAATGGATTTAATGACTGAGTCGAGCCATCTCTGTGTCAGCGTGACCAGCACCGGAACGCAAACATGACGCCTCCCTGCAGCTAACCCTGAGTGGTGCCTTGTCCTGCAGCACAGAGCGAATTCTAACATCTTTCATAGTGAGGACATTTATCATTTCAAAGGCACAACAACAATACTGGACACTGATTATTGTAGGCCTATTGAGTAACTGTTGGAGTTTCTTAATTTAACAATCTGTAAAATGTCACAACAGCTATCAAGCTGTCAGAGGCATAGTGTTGCTTTCGTCAACGAAAAGTATGACTAAATATCGTCGTCAACGAACCTTTATCACGTGACGAAAATGAGACGAGACGCAACATAAATGGTGGTCATGTGACAATAACTGTAATTAAATATATAATGCAATATTGTTGACGTATAAAAACAAGACTAAAAGTGGTTTACAAAATAAAACCTCTGCTAAAATTTCTCTTCATTTTCGTTGACCAAAACGAGACAAGATGAAATAATGTTATAATGTTTAGTCGCGTTATTATTATTATTTTGCAGTACTTCTGTTTCCTAGGCTGTGCGTCACACTGCGCAGACAGATTACAGCTGTGACGATATACAGTACAACATCACTCGCTCTCATGTGATATTGCTTTTATACAACAGTTCAACAACAGCTTAAACAACAATGCTGAGTAAGGAAATGTTAACAAAAGGTAATGAAATAAAAGCATGTTATGTAGCTCCGCGATCCCCCAGTCTGTTCCCAGGCAACGCAGCACACATGCCAGGAACTCACAAACTACTTTGTATTTACATTGATCTGCAGCTGTGTAACTTCATCCAGTTCGGCTGATGAAACATTGGCAAACCTGGATGTTGGCACAGCCGGATTCAGCTTCCACTCTCCCTCATCCTCATCAGTACCTCATCAGATGATCATTGATAATTCCTGACCGTTATCGCTTAATTTTTGCTCCTCTCCAGTTTGTCGAGCTCAGCTGATGTTACATAAACACACCTGGAGGTCTGCACAGAAGAGTCCTGGCTTTCCTTTTCCTCGTCCTCTCCTGACGACCACTCATAATTTAATTCAAATGTAATTTTGGGGAAAATATCCATCTTCTTGGTGTAACGCTAGTGTCAGTTTGCGTCAATGTAGCGAGTGTGACAGTTAGTTAATTAATGGCTGTATTTATATTTATTACACGGCTCTATTAAATGCTGTATTCTGATTGGTCAGTCGCGGCATTCAGAGGTCTGATATTACTGTGTAATGACCGTTGCTATGTAGCCCAGCGTTGCTAGGGATGCTGCCCTGACAAGGAGATTCAGCCGTTGCCGGTAGGGCAGGGTGCGCTTTGGGGTTCTATTCCCCTGTCGGGAGTTATTTTCCCAGTATTCACCGGCTCATTATACATTATCCCTTACTTATAACACCTGTGAGCAGAGTGATTTTACTGTTACAAGTCCCAGTGATGTTATGCTCTGTATCAGCACTCACGGAATGCCTCTCAGAACTAACTGTTGTATAAATAAATATATATTTAGCTCTAACTATAGGAGCTAATTTAGAAAAGAAAATTTTGGTTTGGTTATACTATACTAGGTATTTATACTATATTGACTGGGTATAATAGAATTGCATTACTAAAAAGAGACTAAAATACAATTTTCATTGACTAAAACTAGACTAAAATGTCATCAGTTTTCGTCGACTAAAACAAGACGAAAATAGTCATGGATTATTCTGACTAAAATAAGACTAAAATGCTCAGATTTGTAGTTGACTGAAACTTGACTAGACAAAAAAGAGTATGAACATGACTAAAACTAATAAAAACTAAAATGACAGTTTAACACAAAGACTAGACTAAAACTAAAATTAAAACAGGCCGCCAAAAACAACACTACAGAGGCATACCAGGCTCTCCCTCAACTGACAGTGAAGCTGCAAGGTGCACGATGTCTCTCTCATCTGACGCTGTGGCTATCACAGGCGTGTGGAAGAGGCTTTCTGCGTAGGCCTAAGAAAGGCAGAGAGGCCCCAGAACGGAGCCATACCACCAAATATAGTACTGCAAATGGAAAAAAGTTTTCTAGTGTTTTAAAGTGTTGCTGACTGAACTTTGGTTGTTGGTGCTGTAAAATGAAACAGTGAAGTTGATCACTGGCACCTTATCAGTCACCAGTGTATGTTCACACAGGTCATGATGGTCCACATGCTGATTGGTTGTATGCAGAGTTATACTTTGCCAAAAATAACCTTTTGTGTGTGTGTTTTCTAAGAGTATCTGCTTCATCCATCAAATATTAAGCAAAAATCTCATCACCTTCAGCTTTTGGTGATTTTCATGTTCACTTCAGACAAATGTAGCGTTTCATTTATTGTTCTTTTTTGTGCCGTCCGTTGAAACCATGTCTAATCCCTTCAGGCTAACATGAGAAATGAATTGCCGTCAAGCTAAAAATAAAAGTAGTTTTTCTTGATTCATGAACAGTTGACATTGTGGAGGTTCACTGATGATATGTACCCTCTGTACACATCATGAAACACGCCATCTCCAAAGACACCTGGTGGAAAAATTAATATTTCTTTGCCTTTTGTTCTTTGGAAAAAGACGGGATAGATGGAGACCACATATTTTTAACACATTTCAACAGAATCTTTCTTTCTGAGCGGTCGTCTCTTGAGAGAAATGAACACCTGAGGCAGTCACTCATGGATGTCAATAAACATGGACTTGTACTGTGTAACATGCCATCTTCACACACTATTGTTTCTCCACAGAGGCCTGACTCATTTTTGAGGCTCCACACTGAATGAATTTTCCAGTCAAATATGAAGTGAAAGTTCCACTCTGTCGCACGTTAAATGGGACATAATTTGAGGTACGGATCAACATGGAATTAGCATACTTCCACAAATCCAGATGGGATATGCCCTCTGTAATTAGCAATAATGCTCAATTCATTTTGACTATGACCATTTTTTCTCCACAGAGGCACTTACTTAATCCCAGACCCATACTTTCCCACCTCAAAAAATGCCACAGTGGAACGTCTACATCTATATTCACACGTTTCAGCGTCTCAAAGCACTGCAGCATCTCCTAAGTAATCTTTTGAAAAGCCTCAAAGTGTCATCTTTGGATAAATGCTGTTTTCAGTGGGCTGTAATGAATAGCACTTAAAAATCTGAATGGCTCTCATATCAGGTTTTGCATCCAAAGTATTTTGGAGAACAATGAGGGAGGAATCACAAAGAAAAAAGAGACAGAGAGGAGCGGAGTTGAGTAATGACCTTGTAATCGGCCTCCCTGCATATATTTTCACTGTATTATTAACTCTTTTATGTATATTTATCTTCCAACAGATGCAGTGAAGTAGTGACACCCAACTCTGGTCCCACCCGTCTCTTTGTTGAAGGATGGCACAGGCTGAATTCAGGTCCTGAGAAAAGGGTAAGTGTTGGATCATTCCTGTCATTTTTTACATGATATCACTGTGTCTTCTTCTAACAGAGTAGATCCTTTATCAAACACGTGATCTATACAGGCGTGCAAGTCAGAGGACGTCTCAATTATCAGCTCTGAAGAGTTCATTAATCATCTGCTGGGTAGGAGTGAGACAGCCTCTGACATTTTATTATGATGTGTACACGACGTAGCATGTCTGCCAGTGTCACGATATCTCAGTGAGGCTGAGCTCAGCCTGTAGAAGTTCTAACAATGAGGTTTTATCTGTCACATGAGGAGAAATCTCACAGAACAATCCACAAAATTGGAAAATAATAGTGTGTTACAGATGTCAGAACAGATTATCTCTCCAGTAGGAGCTCGGTTTAAAACACGACATGCTTCTATAAACTCACCAGCAGTTGCATGACTATGAAATGCTAACTGTACCAGTATTAGTACATGCACATCAGACAATAGCAACAATAACTGTAAAATAAGAAACCAAAGTAAATCAGTTTGTGATTCTTTAACTCTCATTTTGACACAGTTTTCAATGTGCCCAAGACCAGTACCAGTGAAATCCCACAATTCTCCATACCCAATTCGATACCATGGCGAATTTATGAAAAACAATTAAATGTAATAAAAAATGTATTATTATTCCCTTATGATCCACCTTGAATGCAAACTACTGCTCTATTTGGGTTCGTGAGATTTTGTGGCCGAGGACACATATATTAAAATATATCCTTCAGTATATTAACATATTTCCCTTCCATTATTGTTGCTGTTAAACATTTGTACATGTAAGATGTGACAGATGGTTTTTGTAGTAGAATATTTGTCCCGCCCCTCCTCCCTTTTGATTGGACAGCTGAGTAAAAAGTAACCGTGATGGGCACAGTGTTTCCTCCAGAGCTGAACATTTTTCCACTCTTGAAGACCAGAAGAAATGCCAAACCTGCAGCGCTCAGCCCAGAATAGACGCTTAGCGCCTTGTCACACTGCTTGCATTTGTAGCATAGTGTAGATACGCTGGGATCCCACTGCAAAGAATTAACAAAATACACTTACCGCAGGAGAAAATTCCTTTCTTTTCAACGAGTAGAGGCGGGGCTTCGCTTCAGCTGCACTTATCACCATCTTCCATGTGGTGTTGTTGTTCGTCTGTGCTGTTAGACGTTGTTCTTGTTCAACGGCAAACTAGAACACCTGTAAAGGCCAAATCGTAGTTTCTGTGTTTACGTGTTCGTAAGGGTCTGTTTTGTCTGTGTGACGTAAATGTTGTCATCCACTCATGTCCACGAGGGTCTGCACAGACCCTTGTCAGACGTGCAGTCCATTTTTTGTGCTAGTGCGGACTGTTTGCATAGCAATAGCGCTGACTGCATATGCTCCAGTCTCTTGTTCCACAGTCCAGTTCAGAACACTGCGGCCAAACCAGCTGTAGCCACTGCTCCCGAGTTTCAGTCAGTTTTACCTTTATATCTGACAGACATTCACTCCAGACCCAGCAGCGACTTCTTTGTTTAAGCCCTCCCGTTTACTGCTGGTGGCTGACATGGACCGTCACTTGTACTATGAATAGAACTGCATGCGTGTCCACGTGACCACAGCTGCTCGCGGACGTTAAATGCAGAAAGTACATCTGAGCTTTAAGTGCAGAAGCAGAAGAGTTGCATCCCCGGTACCTATGGTACTGGAGAGAAACGAGTACCATCACGTTTTCTGACATTTGGCATCATCTTGGTTCCAAAGTATTGGTTCTCGTGACATCCCTAGTCGCCCATATACTTCAACAACATAATAGAATTCCTGAAATTCAGTTAGAGTTTCTGGTTTTGGTGTGCCACCCCAGGGTTTTCAGTGGCCCCATCTGAACACCCTTAAAACATTTGTGGGGACACCACTGAATCAAGACAGTGACAAACTTTTTAGTGCAGCTCTCCAAGCCTGGAAGCAGTGAGTATATGATGTGTTTACTTTTTTCCTTTAACTGGGGATTAAGGGTAATGAATCTGGTATTTTTAATAGAAGACTATAATTTCTTATCTCAACACACTGTCTTATTTTTGTGTCCTTTGTTATAGTGAAAGACTATCACATGCCCTGTGAAGAGGCTCTTGCTTTGTTATTGCTCTTTCATTGCCTCCCTCCCCTCTGCATCTAAAATCTGATACAAGAGCTTTTCAGTTTTAAGTGCTATTCATTACAGCCCACTGAAAATAGCACTCATCCGTGCCCTCTGAAGAGAGAAAGACTTTTCAGTTTTCTGTCCCCGTGCCTCTTTTTCAGAATCTGTGCTTTTACTGGCAGGTCTTCTCACCAGACCAGCGGACTATAAATATGACCCCTCTGAATGCCCACATCCTTGCCCCTAAAATAAATCATGTGCCTTTCTTTCAGCTGGAGCAGACACACGGCACCTACCAGGACAGTTCCGTCTGTCTACACAAGCTGCAAAGGAAAAGTTCTCAGATCACAATCTACCAACACACACACACACTTAGGGACACCCACAGACAACAGAGGAGAGCGATCCTCTGAAGTACCCTGGGAACGAAGCACTGCTGGCTCACCTCAGGGCTCAGAATAACTGGATGCCAGCTCTGGCCCAATGCAGGCTCTGCCTTGCCTGTCACTCCTCTCGCTGCTGGCTGGCCCAGTTTGCTGTAACAGAGAATAGGAGCCAGTGTGGGGACCAGGGGGACTGGAGCTCATCAGAGGGGTTGACTCAGTCCTGCCTACTCCCTCAACGCTGTGGGTCTGGCACTCTGCACAGGTGGAAAACGGAAGAGGGTGAGTGGGTAATCACGAGGGTGTTGGCCCCATTCTGCCCACACAAAAAAAAGCACAACCCACAACTATGGGCCCTCTTACCAGCCTGTCGTGTGTGGTTTTTTGAGACTGTCATCACAGACATTCAGCAATGAGAAACACAGACGGGGAGGAAGAGGAAAGAGAATTCAAGAAAGCAGGACTTGTGCCCACTGAAGTCAAGTAAATATGGGCTGAAAGCTCAGAGAAGAGGCAAAGACCTTCAGAGGGAAGAAGTGTTTGGGTTTCATGGCGGACCAAAACTTATTCTGAGACTACAAAGTAGTGAGCAAATTTAATGTGTCAGCGTGGTTAACTAAATATGAACAAATACAGTTCGTCTGTTTACCTCTGCATCTTCGCTGGTATGTGTACCCAAATGGAGAGTGAGCAAACACCAAAACCGACTAACACACAAACCGACTCACACGGAGGAAACAGGTAGACAAATTCATTTTGACGCAAATCGCCCTTGACTTTTGCCAATCTGTCAAGAAGCCTCACCCTTCCCAGGCATTATCCGCACCGTGATATTCTTTCCTTCCGTCTTTAGAGGGACGTCAGTGTGATGAGCGTCTAAGCTGGAAACGGGCTGCAGTTGTTTTCTTTGCAAAAACACCTGTCTAAACAGCAGCAAAGCCAAGGGCAAGTCTCGCCTGTCAGCATCGGTGACAGCTCTTGACAAAAATTCAGCTGAGACAATTCCTAAGACGTCCACTCAAGCGAAACAATGCACGTGTGCTGGAATGACCCCAGCTGGGCCGCCTCGCTCCTCTTTGAGTTTCAGTGTTGTTTGTAGGAGCTCTGCAGCAGACAGACGGCCAACAACACCTGGGAGAAGGTAAAATGCGAGACATTCCCGTAAAGATACAGTCTTTGTTTTGTTTGTCTCTGTAGTTTCAAATGCACTTAATCCTTCTAAATACACCGGCGGTTTCAGTGACATTGACTCAGCAAAATAATAAAAGAAAAACCCTCTTACAGTTGTGTGACAACAACAAAAGGCCGGCCTATTTAAGTGATTAATTAATACAGCTTACAACCATTTATAAAGCCGTTTGTATCATCTGTCCAGAGTGGATTTAGGGGCTGTTTCAGTGAAGATTTACTGAACAAAGACCAGGTGGCTCATTAGCTACCAGAGACTTAGCTTGGTTTGTATAGAGGGGGATCTCTGGGGTGGTCAAGTTTCAGTCCTTATGCTTAAATTTCAACACATGGATTCTTAATCTGCAATGCCCTCATCAGCTATAGTCCAGTTCCCATCATCTGCCGCTCATATGAGCACCTCCGGGGCCTGTTCCTGTTGGTTTGTGTTAGGGTGAAAAATTGCAATGAAACTAAGACTCGAATGTGGTAACAAGCTGACAAAAGCTGAGTGATGAGAAGGCCTGTGCACATTCACACAGCTCAGCTTTTGGTAAAACTATACTACTCAAACTAACTTCATTTACGGTTACGGGTCAACACATTAAATTTTAATATCATTAGGGACAGAATGGCCTGGAATTATTTATTATATCACATTTTATTACTTCCCAGCAGTATACAGTGGAGGGGTCCATTATGTTTTTTTGTTTTTGGGTGTATAATGTCTCCAACGAACCCACAATGGCATAAAAACATTTATTTATAATCAGCTTTACTGCCTACAGCAAAAATATGTCAGACTTGTGTAAAGACCTTTTAATACGTTTAAAATGCCCATTGTATTGGATTCAGTGGCATCTGGCGATGAGGTTGCAGATGAATCTTCCAACACATTCTCACTCTGACCTTGTCTCATATCGACGTTTGGTCATGGACTTTCCACGTCCACATACCACGTGAAAGGTACCCTGGCTGTGTTTGTTGTTGACGTTCTTGGACACCTTGTCAAGTTCTGCCTGTTACATGCATTGTCTTCTTTCAAAATACACTTCTGTTTTCACAGGAAATATAACGTTTACATACAGTTTCTTTCAAAATAAACGCACTACGTTGGTACAACACCGTGAATTTCCCTTTTTTTTTTTTCCCTTCAACAACAAAAACACGTGGTTAGGTTGAGGAAAAAAGAACTGGGTTTGGATTTATAATCTCACGGGACATGAACACCGCTCTCTCCGACCCATCCACCACCCCTCCTGCCTGCCCCAGTTGGACTTTCGCTACCTTAACTTTCATCCTTGTCCCGCCGTGTTTCCCCCTGACTCCACAGAGCGCCATTAAACAGCAACTGGCAGCATATCATGCCAACGTTAAAGGACACATTTTTTGTTAGTTTCTGACGCCCCAAGTCACTGCCCAAGCGCTGGGTTTTGACGACTTCTGAAAGAGACCGTGCTCAAACTTCTCCCATGTGCCAAGCATGTAGGAGAACTACAGTGCCACAAAAGGCAAATGGCTCTATCTAGAGCCAGTGTTTGGTTTGTCCATTCTGGGCAACTGTAGAAACATGTGGGCTACTGTAGAAATGTGGTGGAACACGGCAGTCTCTGTGAAGAGGCTCCACTGCATTTGTTCATATCAACACCTCAGTCGAAGGCCTGGGTTGGCAACCTTTACAACTAAAAGAGCCATTTTTGGCCAAAAAAAAAAAGAGCCGCAAAACATACTATAAGCCTTATAATGTAAGAAAAACAGTCTATTAAGTCTTAATTTGCCTATAAACATTTCTAATAAGTCTAAATGAGCATTCTTTGATATGTTTTACTGCAAGGTGGCTCCTCTGCAGTGGCCTATTTATAATTATTTGGTACTTTAACTTTGCAGCAGTCTATACACTATTAAATTCTCAGAGACGTTGCGTTTCTTGGATTTGGAATCCATAGCCAAGTTTAGATAGGGAAACTTAAGACAAGGCACTACTGTTTAGGTTTTTGCAAAAGTTCTAGGAAAAGGTGCCAGGTCGTAGAATTTGTAAATTAAAATGTAAAAAAAAAAAAAAAGTTATTAATTTCCATACAATTTTTTGTGAAAGCCACAGGGAGCCACTGGAGTGGGGCTTAAGAGCCGCATATGACTCCGAAGCCACAGGTTGCCTACCCCTGGCGTAAGGTAATGAAAACATGATTCTTATTTTCCGGTGCTTATACACTACAGAAAAAAAATACTCATTATATTTAGTTCTTGCTAATATTTCCCCCTAAATCCTACACACTGAATCACTTATTTGAAGAAACAATTTTCAATGCTTTTTAAGACTTTTCAGCACCTGCGGATACTCTGAAATTCATAGAAATCAATTACATCACAAAAACATCACAAATTCTGTATTCACAGATGCACTACACAAAGAATTCCTGGTTTTCCATGTTCCATTTTTATTTAGAAACACAAAACTGCGTCACTGTTTATGTCAACTAAACATTCACTTTAACCTGTACATTCTTAATTTTTTAAAGCATACATTTTGTTTACATGTTCAGGATTTACAGGATGTGTTCTGATCATTTCTAATCCATGAAAGCAGCTTTGAAATGCAGCTTTTATTGTACAAATACATATTTTACACATATGGCGGATATTTCTGTCGGTGAACGACACATTAAAACATGCCAACACGAACCATCATGTAAAAACTACTGTGACAAAACTGGTTAAACGTACAATATCTCAGTTGTCTCTAAGAATACACATACTGACAAACAGGCTATTAAAATGAAGATCCTATGAGGCATTTCATGCGACATAGCCATTCTTCGATGCAAACTTCTGTTCTAGAACGGACAGCTGAATAAGGCTATGTAGAGACCTCTAATAAAATGCTGTATATTTCAGCTCAGCTCACGCTCAGCTCGACACTCGGGTACTTCCTGAGTCATATTTACCAACCTTCATCAACACTTTATCAACACAGCATCTGAATTATTATGAACAGGATGAACCCGGGAATGTTACACAGTGTGAAAATGTAAAGCTGTATGATCACAATGTAATGTGGACCCTGCACAAAACATCTGGATTCATGATTCATGATTTGGATATTATCTGAATAATAAAGAATATAAAATGTAAATATTGATTTAAGATTGTAAATTTATATTTTCCTATGTAAAATAACACAGTACACATTTGATGTCACAGCACTGCTGGTGCAAGCCCCTAATTGGCAAATTGAAAACAGATTCATTTCAGTCCACTACAGCTTTTTTTAATGCCTATCTGTTCAACTGAGGAGCACCACAGACGCATACGAGAGCATTTGGTTTCAACTCCCTGTTTAAGTCTTACAACAAATTCACTTTGCAGAGGTGGATCTGACAGGTGTTGATGGTCCTTACAAATATACTGCAGCATATCTACTCATTTAAATGTCTCTAATATCACGGACAGAGGAAAATATACTGATATATAAAAATATTCCAATTATTGATTTCAGTTTTAAACATCCAGCCTCATTCTATTACGTAAAAGTCTTATTTTTATATTTTTTAAGGTGAATCATAGAAATAACATGATAGCTGCGTGTAAACTTGGAGAAAAAAAAAAATAACGGAGTTCCCGCTTCCTTTTTGGTAAACCACCAAAGAAATCATTCTTGCTAAATATCCGAACTACAGGCCAAGGCCTCGAAAACCACACGGTCTGTTCTTCATCTCACCCGTACGACTCACACACAGAAATACAGAGAACACACTCTAACACATTTCATCCAGTCACCCCACAAACCCAAGAAGAGGAATACTGACTGAAGGCAATTTTACATCTTGAAGAGTGACACTGTGTGTGTGTGTGTGTGTGTGTGTGTGTGTGTGTGTGCGTGTGCGTGTATGTGTGCATGTCTGTGTGTTTGTGTGTTTCCTGGAGAGGGGGTCACTGCAACACACACATGGAGCTGCGAGGGGGGTTGACTGTCCTGGCCACGGTGTCCTGACTGTAGTTCACGATGTCTGCCTTCACCACACGCTGAAATGATGCAAAGACAGATAAACACACACAAAGTTAATAAGCTAAGAGTCAAAGCATCACAATGTTAAATTTTAAACAAGTTATTTAAAAAGAAAAAGACCTAGTGACATCCCTTGAGGTTACCGATAAAATTGAGTCCACCACATTAAACGGCTTTACAAAGACTTGCAGTGAAATAAACACTGCAATTTAAAAAAAACTGACTTTATGACAGGAATAGTTCAGGTAAAGACATAATGGGAAATACATATCTTCACTTTATAGCCAACAGTTAAACGAGAGGATCGATGCCACTCCCGTGTCTGTACAATAAATATGAAGCTACAGCTGTTGCCGGTTAGCTTAGCTTAGCACAAATACTGGAAACGATGGAAACAGCTAATCCAGTTCTGTCCAAATGTGACAAAAGCTGCCTACCATCATCTTTAAAGCTCACTCTGTAAGGAGTTATATCTTGTTTGTTTAATCCAAGTTGCAGTTTTTAACTTCAAGGCTATTTAATAATAATAATAATAATAATAATAAATTTTATTTGAAGGCGCCTTTCTTGGTACTCAAGGACACCGTACAGATACACAAAATGACATTTAAAAAAAAAAAAAAAAAAAAAATCTTGGCGAGTGTCCTGTCACTATCATGAGGTTGCAGGGTAACTAAAGCCCCTTTCCCACTGCACAAAAAATCCCCACTAACACCCGCTAACATCTGGCTTTTGCTGCTGCTTTAAGGTTTCATTGGCCTGGGTCAAATGAGTCTGCTGCAGTCACGGGTATTTATCGGCTCCGGCTCTGATCAGCAGTGATGGAAATACAACACCCACGGCGTAAACGGCGTAATTTAAGCCCCTTTACTGATGAGATTTAATGACATGCCACCACAAAATACCGCCCGTCTCTGCACCCCAGCGCTTGAACATCGATCCAAATTAATCGGCACTGAGTTTGAAAAGTGGACTAAATAAGTAAGAGATATATTTTAAAAAAAAAATAAATAAAAAAAGGAGAAACCACTGTGGCATTTTCATTGGCCACCATGCTGCTTTCTACTGTTTACTAACCTGTTTTCCAGCACATCATGATGGAAAATAGGTTAGTTAAAAATTAGAAAGCCGCATAGAGGAACGTGACACACCAGTCAAAAAACAGAAAGGCAGGCTTGTCTGCTGCAGAGCCATGTACGCAGCTCTAGGTCTGCAAGCAATGTGGAAGGAGTCTATCACTTATTTTTAGCAGGTTTTCTCGTGTTTAAAAATGTTTAAAAAACTTGCTTATTTTGGTGGACAAAGGGTATGACAAAGACTTCAGGACTTCTGGCTGTAGCTTCAAGTGAAGGTGCACAGACATGAGAGTGACATCGACCTTCTCATCCAACTCATGGCAATAAAGCGGATAAACAAACTATTCCTGTAACATTTCACATGGCTCAAAATCCATGGTCAGAATATTTGTGTACCCCCAGCCAGTCAGGAGGCTTCTCTGTTATCATCATGAAGACTTTTCTCACTACATCACTGTCAAACAATTTAGAAAAATACACAAAAGTTAGATTTCTAAGACAGTTTAGCAAAATACTGTCAACTCTGTGATAACACAACATAACAGAGGAGGTGTGATTAGGGTCTATTAGTCTGACGGGTTTCTTTACTTCTTCTAGAACTCTAATCTGAACCACAGGCACCAAATACATCCACCATGACTGCAATATTTACTACAACTACAAGGCAACTGTTGCCCTCTAAGACCTACTGAAATATACCAGTGTAAACTGTGGAGACATACTTCCAACTATTGAACAGAACATATTTTGCTTTGCTGGTTGTTGTCTTGTCTAATCGGGCCTTCATCCTGAGGGTAGTCCACGAGCTCAGCCTTCACAATCCTCTGAGCACGTTCAACATGTCAGAGCAGTGGAGAGACAGAGGAAAGCAAAAGGACAACAGAAAAGACAAGGACAGAGACATGAGGTGAGAGTGAGAAGAATGGAGACCAAAGCCAAGTAGGCAGAGGACAATGAACAGCAGAGGAGAAATGAAGTGAGAAATGAACAAGAACTGTGAGACATAAACAAAAAAGTAGGGATGCACCGAAATGAAAATTTGTGGCCGAAGCCGAATATTATTAAACGCTTGGCCAAATACCGAATACCTAATATCATTGTTTAGTTTTTCATTAGCCCTCCAGATTAGTGTTGTCACGGTACCAAAATTGGGACCCACTGTACGATACCAATGAAAACATCATGGTTCTGAGTAGTATCACGATACCACAACAAAAATGAGGCAGATGTGTCTTTTGTCATTTGTAAAAAGATAAATCAGTTTTCTATTATAGGCTACATCAATTATATTTAAATGGAATAAATTACTTAATGACTTATTCAAACTTCAAAAACAGCATCAATAAGTGATGAACATAGGGGGGATCAAAATAAAATAAATAAATAAAATAAGAATCAACCAGCCACCCTCCTCCCCTGACAGTCCCTTCATAAGTAACGAACAGTCCCTAAAGTGCGGTGAGGTTTGTGGGCCGTGAACGGCTCGTTTCTCCTCTGACACATCACGTACGGTCTGTGTTCAGGTACTTCTGGGCAGTCCACACGCCAAGAAGAGGATATTATTGGAGCTGACTTCCCGTCGCCGGTAAGCTGATGGCCGCTGTATTTGACAGGAATACATTAACGTTACTGTCTGTGTCTGTGACCCCCGTTCAACCCACAATCGGTGGGATTCGCCTTTCGTTTCTGCTGCTGGTTGAAATCTGTAGGCTGCTCACACAGCATGCTGAATGATTTAAGCCTATTTTGCGCCCTCTAAACTATTTTTAGTCGCAAATGCGAGTGCGGTGACGGACGGATCGCCACACTGCCGACATTTTATTCCGCCCGTCATGGTACGCCGTTTGATTGCGTTATCAAAACACACCACTATTATTCGGCCTTGCTTTTAACTTATTCCACCGAATACCGAATGTGTGTTTTATTCGGCCGAATATATTCGGTTACCGAATATTCGGTGCATCCCTAAAAAAAAGTGACATGAAAAGTGACATCAATGTGCAGCGACAGAAATCAAAGCTGAGCCAACAATGTAAAAGTGAAATGTCCTTTAAAACCAGAATAACTTACTTGACTTTTCTAATTGAAAAAAAAACAACCCAAAAATCTTACATTGATCTTGAGAAAATAAAAGGTATAAACTGCAAAACTCACCTGGGACAAGTAGAATCCACAAACTGTTTGCCATTTTTTGCTTTATATATATTTTAAAAGTAGTAGAGGAAAGTAGTAGTGTGGCTTTCCTGTTACGAGCCATAAAGAAATGATCATTGGTAGAGGATAAATATAGGTGTAGCCAGGCCTTAAAGTTACTTAAGTTAAAGGTTATGCCTGGTGTAAATTCAACACTCATTTCTCATTAATACGGAGTTCTAATTTTATGATTGGGATATAAACCAAGCTGTATTTGTTCCTCTGACCGATGTGTGATGTCTATCTGTGCATTCCAATACCCATGCTACCATACTGTATAGCATGCCAGAAAAAGATTTAGTATGTCCCAATACATAGTATGTCAAATGCAGTATGCAAAAAATACCAGAATGTTACTACTTCATCCAGTCCGATTTTGCAGTATGCAAGCCGGCATGCTTTTCTGGCTATTCTGACCCACAATCTACTGCACTGCAGATGATGCATCATATCAACAGAAGTCCCCATGACGGATGACAGCGCATTCAAGTAACATTCAGTCAAATAGTAATAATGGGAATAGTGATTGTTAAAGTGAACAAAATAATCATAAATATCACACACAACAAAAAGACATAACTATGGAAATAACAACCACAGAGAACTACAGATGTAAATTCACTGTCACAAATATAATATGTTGCCGTCTACAATCTGTGCAGTTCTAACTTTAAAATTAAACTACACACATTGCAAAGTGACAACAGCAGATCTCTCCGGGTTGATCTCCATCTCTGGCAAACTCGTTAAATGGTGTTTCTTTTTTTATCTCCAAAGTAATGGATATGAAAGCAAGAGGATCAAAGTTCAGGGTGTAACATTACGAGAAAGCAGTATGTCCCAACTGTGTGCATACTGCATACAACAGTGCATACTTTTTAAGTGCAGCTGCAGTACCTACTAAAAGTGAAAAGAAAAAGTATGCGATTCAGAATGCAGCCTATTTTATTAAAATCTTGACACCTTGTGGAGCATTTTGAAGCTCTACGTGTCAGCTGTTGAATTTTAGGAATACATAAGCTGGGCCTTCAAGTTCAAACTAGCCTAGATTTGGTCTTAACATTCAACAGGGGGTTCAACAGGCTGTTGGACCCCATCACCAGCGAAGAACAGACCACATGGCTGAGCAGCAGGCCCTGGTTGGCTGTCTGATTAACGAGCTGCCGAAGCCTGGTGTCGGAGTCAGCGAGTGATCCGTGGCCTCCCTATCTGATCCAACAGACAGAGGACCATGACGGAGAGGGCTGCCAGGCAGATATAATACTGTCAGGGGTCGTGACCCTCGTGTTCAGCTCTCTGAAGCTGACAGCTGATAATGAGGCCTCGCCGGCCCCACGGCTAGACCCAGAGCCGTGACCTACTCAGAGCCTCACCTCTGTATCCACGACATAAACTCACTGTGTCATTCCTTCACATCGTCAACAATAACGTTATGTATTTTAATGTCTTTTTAAGAATGTGGGGGTTTTCTTCTGCATGGGAAAACTGATGACGTAGAATTTATTTCTGTAAATGGAACTGTAACTGAAACGATTGGACAGAAATTCAGTTTAATGCCAAACATTCCACAGTTTCTACTTCCTACATGTGAAGATTTTGCTCCATTTCACACTGAATATCTATGAGTTTTGGACCGTTGCTCATACATCACCATGGTCTCTGGGAATTTGTGATCAGCATTCCTTTTTTTTAATACTATTTTCTGACGTTTCACCACCCAAACAACTAATTAACTGATAAAATAATTGTTGGATTGAACAACAATGTAATACTTGGTTGCAGCCGTAGACCAAACAAACCAGCAGACATTCAGTGAGCACTGATTCAGCAAGTTCTCAGAGTTTGCGAACAAAATTACTGTCCTTGATTAAGAGCCAGACAGTCCTTATGTTTTAGAGTCCTTGGAACTTCAACTTTTGGGGGTGGGGGGGTCTCTACCACCGTCATGAAAATGAAATAGTGCCAGCTAATCACATTTTACCAGTGTGTAGGCATATCCATTAGGAGTGAGAATTGGGAGTCCCAAGTCTAGATGGGCAAGTCTCGAGTCAAAACCCAAGTCCTAAACTTTAAGTTTCAAGTCCTAAACAAGTCATAATCCACTCTTCACCAAGTGTAATGCCATTTTAACAACATAGTGTTAATATATTTAGTTTAAAAAGATCATGACTGCTTTTTAAAATTTGTATTTATTTGTTAAAACAAATTTGTTAGAAATGGTTGCGTCTCCAAGACTTTTTTGATTTTGTCAAGATAAGTCAAAGGTCTTCAAAGTCTGAGTCTGACTCGAGTCCAAATCATATGAAACAAGTCCACACCTCTTGTACGAGTCCATTAGAAACTGTTCCTGTGTTTTTCTTCCTTATTCTGCTTTGAGCTCTGGCCACTATAATGAGGTCATTACCTCACTGTTACACTTATGTCCTTATTCTTGAAACATCACAAGAATCAGAAGTTTATATATATGCATATAGAGCTTTAAAAAAAAACACTCCAGAAGTCATGTTTTGTTTGTTTCTGTCAACTTGTCAGCCTTTTTGGTTCGAGCCCTCAGCCTGCTTGTTAAGCCTGGATTAAAGCACTTTGCTTTATTGACAGAGCTATCACAGGGAGGGCAGGAAGAAGAAAGTAGATGGACAGCTCCATTAGTCGATGGTCATTTTCAGTTAGTCAGCAGCGGTATTGGTGATGGGAGAGGGGCTTGAGAATTTGGCCAGTCCTTTCCTGACATGCTCTCCCTTCACTGAGGGTCCTGACCTCTCTGTAGCCTCCAGGCTCATCAACCACTACCCAGCCAGTGTGGCTCCAACCGGTCATATCAGACCCAGGATTAATGCTTCTGTGGGAGGTGACCTTGTAAATCCTACAGCTGCCACCACTGGGCACCTCGGTCTGGCTGGCAAGCTGAGACCCTGTTTTAGCACCAAAACGGTGGGAGATAAACCAAATAAATCAGACAGCCACTCCTAACCTCCTCACCCCTACGACGGCCTACCTTTAACCTCAGACTTCACGCGTTAATGTGCTCAATGTGGGCCTATTTACAGATGGCCAGTGTCAGTGGCAGGTAGACCATCACAGGAGGGAGACGTAACAAACTCATGTTTACACAACAAAAGGTCCTTTACAGTGTGTGGTGACCTCCATTGACCTCACACACTCACTGTGACCTCCCTTAAGTTCAGGAATTGCATTACATGTAATGTTAGGAGAGAGGAAGCAGAACAAAATCACCAGCTTCTTTCACTATTTTACCAATCAGCTATACATTTAAAGGAATACTCAACCCACAAAATAACTATTTGTACATCAATTACTCGCCCGCATTACATTGAATTTGTAAAGAAAACTTCATGAGGTTTGCGGTCTTGGGTCAGGCCGTGGATCTTGGGTTGGCCAGGTTGGGTTGTAGAACGAATTGGTGCGCCGGTGTGGTGTTGCATGTCACGGTTGTGGTTTTGGAGCAGATATTGAAAATCAGACCAGTGCAGAACTTCGATGAGCATTGACTTGAGATTGAGATAAATGAGTTGTGTCAGAGTTTGTATATGGATGTTCCGATATAATTTTGCTGTTAAACGTGGCTCCATATGACTTCAACTCATCAAGAATTTTCTCAGTTTTTGGATTCTTCATTCACTGTGGAGGCATGTGTGGTAAAACAAAGCTTTCTTCACGAATTCAATGCAACACAGGTTGAGTAATTGATATGAAAATGGTCATTTTGTGGATAAACTATCTCTGAACAGTGGCTGGTTAAGTGCAAAGCTGAGAAAAAAGTGTATAGTTTCTATCCTAGTTAGGAGCAAATAAACCACTTAAAATGTGGCTTGAGAGGCAGCTGCATAGAAATTTTGATGACATCTGAGAGAGTCGTTGATGTCCTTATGGCTCACCTGGGACTGCTCTATTTCTGCTTTGTTTAGCTTTACACCAAGAATCTCAGCAGCCACTCTCTGGAAACAAAGGTACACCTGGAGAAAGAGATGACAAGAAAACAAGGACAAGTTGAGTTATCAAAGTCCCTCTCCACATTTAAATTGTGACTCAATCAATCAGCTGGTACTAACCGAGTCCCCCGTCTTGGCTGATACGAACTGACTGATGAGGCTGTTCTCTTGGCAGAAACGCTGGTGTTTGTCAGCTTTCACTGTCCTCATGTGCTCCAGGTCGACTGTGGACGAAACACAGCGTGACGTGAGAAAACTTACAAAAGATAGATAGATTTATAAAGTGGTTATACAGCACTCTCGCAGGGTTAACTGTCACGTATCTGAACGTAAACAGAAAAGATAACTGTTTACACTTGAGTTAAGATGGAGGGGGCTCTGCCTAGTGTAAAATAATAGGCACGCGAATACAAAGCATAATTCAGTTGTTATGTTGCTTTCAAACCCAGCTGCTGGTTTTATTTTTTAATTTATGGAGAGAGTCATTTCAGGGGGTTCAGAGTAGAAATGATCAATTCAGTGGCCCCAAGCGTTCATTCCCAGCTGGTACTAAAGCTTGATGTGACACATTCCTCAGTGTAAGCCTAGTACAGTTGGACCCTGAAGCCATGAACCTCTGTTTGACCTGAAACAGACAAACCAGCCCAGCTGTGGAGAACTGCTTAAGAAACAATGCGTGGATGACCGAAGTCTTCAGGCTACACTCGCAGTGAGAGCCTAGATGGAGAAAACAGTTTGACTTATGAGTGTGCTGGCCTCTTAAGGTGGGCACGCAGGCCCAAGAACTGGAACTGTCACCTTCATGCTGATTTACTGTGAGCACACAATGACAGCACCTTCCTTTTTAGCTATTGTGATGTGCATTCGACTCCTGTGCACTGATACCGGGTGCTTTGCTTCTCTCCTTCCTCACTATGGGGTCATGCTAGGGTCGATGAGGAAGGTCACCCGGGGGTCTTGCCGCTGAAAGCAATAGCTTCGCTCTTTATTTCTGGCTTTGTGCGGAAAGGCGGCCACGCCCGGTATCTGGTGCATGCGTGTCTATGGTAGCTGGAGGAGGTCAGGCTACTGTACGGTGTTGCATTTCTCTCGTCCCCCCGAGTTTTACTCTTTGTGTGAGGTTTCATTGAAGTTGTCAAGGATTTACCCCGTTCTCATGCCCCTTAGTGTGTGTGTGTGTGTGTGTGTGTGTGAGAGGGAGGGAGGATAAAGTCAGAAGCAGAGAAAGAGAGAGACAGATACATAGCAAGGAAGAAATGTAAACAGTGCGCTAATCCTGTATTATTAATATCTCAGTAAGTCATATGACCCAAAAAAAGTTAAAGGCCAATCCACAGCGACGAAAAAAAAAATACATTGGGAAAGAATCATTTTAGACTAGAACGAATATGACCATCATCATATCATCATACGTGACATATAAACACAAACCTTTCTGGGCACGGGCAGACACTTTTACAACTACTCAGTGTCCAGGGCAGACTGTCATGTCTCGGCCCGTACATAAACATGGCTGTCTCATAGGCGTCAGCAGGTTATTAATTCCAGTCATTAACAGCAGAGGTACCCAGCATGCTACTAGAAGTAAACACTGCTAATCCTTTGGATCCTGCACACTTGGGAAAGGTTATCAATCATGTGTCACAGTCAGATTAGCCAACATTAACATAGTGGCTCAGGAGCTGAGGAAGGCACGTTACTGTACGTTAAAAAGGTGTACGAGTGAGTGCAGTTTCTGAATCTTGCCTGTGGGTATGTGCATCAAAGGGAAAGGAAATATAGAACATTTAAAAAACTGCAATAAAACTAGAAGAGGCAGAAGGCAGGCAATCTGAGGCAGATTTATTTTAGTTTACGCTGCAAACTGCTGGTGCAAACTCTGTAAACAAGTTAACAGTGTTAATGTCAATTGTTTGCAGGTGAGATGTCGCATGACAGTTGCAGTTTAAGTTGAAATACTAAAAGCAGTTTAAGTATCAGTTGAAGCTGAAGCTCTGACAGAGTTTAAGGTGTCTGTTGAGTGTAATTTCTAAAAGGATCTGAAATTTTAGTTTAAGGTTAAACGGGATATGTTGCCAATTTTGAACCGGCTTTGTATCGTAACAGTGTGAACAGTATGTGTAAATGAACTGTGATAAACGTCTCTGTGTCTGACCTGTGTCTAGATCTCTGCTCATGTCTCAGCTCAAATATGTGAAAAGCATATATTTGCTGGCTCTGGGGCTGTTGCTCGAACTACAGATTGTACTTCTGTATTATCGTGCGGGCGCCACCATGGACACAAAGAGTATGGAAGCAGATCAATAGAGAAAGGGCTGCCTTTTTCTCTCAAACTTAAATCAAACAGTAAAACTAAGCAGTAAGATCAAATATAAACCAATATTCTGTTACCGTATTGCCTATTTCTCACCTAAATGTCATCAGAAACATTTTAGTACACTGTTTAGCTGTGACCAGGAAGTATACTGTTTGTTGTATTGTAAAAATTAAGATGAAAGATGAGGTCAAACAGTGAAACTAAAGCTGAAAATACTCTGGCGCTGCTGTGACGCATCACATCGCAGCTCGTTAACAAACAACCACACAAAGGTATTACCACTTTTACTTCAAGATCTGTACCTCTTCCACCTCTGCGTTAGCTTAAAATCATGTGTGGAGCCTCTTATTACACTTGATTTCTCAGCTGAAGAGCTGATCTCCAGAGCTATGAGTCGCTTGGTAATATCTTATCTTTTTTTTTTTTTTTTTTTTTAAAGATTATTTTTGTGGGCTTTTTGCCTTTAATGGACAGAACAGTGTGTGAAATGGGGAGACAAAGAGAAATTGGGGACTGACATGCAGCAAAGGGTCGTGGGCCGGACTTGAGCCCGCGGCCGCTGCGGTGAGGCAATGCCTCTGTACACGGGGCGCCAGCACTATCCACTACGCTGCTGATGCCCCTGCAATATCTCACAACAAGTCTCTCATCATCAAGTCTTTGTCACACACGAGACAGTTCACTTTATGCATCCATAGGGAGGAGAGGAGTTGAGCTGCAACAGGAGCACAGAAAAAGAGATGCTATAGGAGCTGGTATGTACAAGCAGAGAGAGAGCAGGGGAAAATGGATTTAATTCCGGGGGCGGCAAGGTTGGAAAGAGGACAGTGGCGTTAAGTACCACTGGGTGGTGTCTCAAGGAGCACCGGTGTGGGGTTGTACATTGAAAATAATAGGGCCGTATTTTTTGATGCACTGCGTTTGCCGCTGGTGTGTTTTGGCTTTAAGCAGTGCTAATAAAACATGAACCAAGATTCTGTTACTGCATTGCCAATGCATCAGCTAAAATGTTTTCAGAAACATATTTTAGCTAACTGTTTATTTGTATTTGAGATCATTTGTCACCATTTGACCCCCATATTGTTTCCTGTCTCAAAACGGACAAGCTTGCAATCCGTCATCCACCAGCAGGTGTATATTGGTCTGGTGCTACGCAGTACTTTTTCATAGTTGTAGGTTTTCTACCTCTTGAGCAAAAGCAAATGCCACATCCCTTTTTCTGTTTTCTCTGGTCATGTAGCACGAATGTCAGAAGTATTTGCCTCTTTCTAATGTATAGACAGCATGGTTTTATGAAAAGTGTAAGACATTGAGTTGAAATGTCAGTTGAAGTGTAAATGATGACTGCATTTTCGTTAGTTAATTTAATTAGATTTAAGTTAAAGTTGCCCCACAGATAGTTTCAGTGTATGCAGTGTAGAGTACTTTCAGTTGCTATGTAAGCAGTGACAGCAGTTGAACTGTCAGTTGAAGAGTAATAGTTAAATGAAGTGTCAGTTGATGTGTAGCGGCTGCAGGTGGATACAAGTGTGTTAAGTGTTACCCAGATGTCATGGAACTACAGATATTCAAATTTAAGGTTAAAGTGCTCAGAAAAAAAATCTACAATCCCATGACAACTGGGACAACTTAAAGACCAGATGATATGAACAAAAGCCGCACAAAAACTAACAAATGGACCTTGTGGTGAGGTTTCTTTGCAAACATTTATTCTACTGAATAGATATTTTAATATGCATAGAAAGACAACCCTCATTTTTGCATGTTTTTGATAGAGTTCATGATTTGTGAACAAGTAGCTCCTTTCAGTCACAAACTGATACTGTAGGTGGGCCCACATTCTCACACAAAAGAATTTTTGCAGCATGTGGCATCTGTCTGTGTAAACTGAATACAAGACTAATCCCACAGTTTTAGTGTTTTGCTCCATTTTTCTTCCTAATGTACCCATTTCTACTTATCAGGTCAAAACAATCTTCCTCCGATGATCTGGTTTCCCTCTGTTTCTGTCAAACTGTACATCAGCTTAACAACCCCAAGGAAGTGACTGCAAACACGAAATAAACTGTTTAGGCCTCCGAGCGCATAGAGATAGCAGAGGGGATCATCACTCGTCAAGAGCGATGGCCCTCCCTCGCTCTGGTCACCATCAGTGTTTATTTAAAAGGTCTGCCTGTCATTGCGGTGAATTACAAGACAACAGTCGGAGATTAATATCTGGCGGATAAATTAGGCTTTTACCGTAAATAACCGGTTTGTTATTGCGGTGACCTATTACATAAATGGGAACTCAACCAAATGAGAAGAAAATATGGATGTTCCTCTCCGCAAGTTAGTGTCTGTGGGGATGTCAGCTTAGCTCCTTCATGGAAAGAATCCACTCACTGGCAGACCTGATTATCCTGAAACCAGACAGACTTGGAGGGAGTCACTTAAAACTTTAAATTAGTAAGGAGGTGGGATTTTGGATAGATGAATCTGCCCAGAGCAGGCTTTTAAACCAACACTGTTGCTGCATCACCTTCTCAAAAAAGGAGATGTGCACCAACTGCCAATGACTGACAATAAATAACCATGTAGCAACATCATTATTGGACTGAGTGAGTTAAAATGAGACCATGAGTACATTTAGATGTGCTCGAGTATCCTGGTTATGATCAGGTTTTCGGAGTATCTTAGTTATCTGCTGCACATCTAAACATCATATCCTGATTTCAGGAAGGAGGATAAAGTATTAGTTAACTCAATTAATTGTATGTAGTAGGGTATTAACAGAAAAGTCGATTTGTCGACGTGTCGACGTCAGTGGCAGTCAACAAGTCGTATGTTTTTTCCCTCTCTCTCTGTGTATGCTTGTGTACGGAATGCAATCGCTGCCTCTGATTGGAGTGACAGACACACATCACATGTGTGGAGATACTTCACTTTCCTCCGCCGTGTCAATGTGATGACGTCATCAAATGACTTGTCGACTCGACTAAGACTTTATTGACGGATAAGTCGACCTGAAAAAAATCAAAGTCGTTAATGCCCTAGTATGTAGTAGCCTATTCACCTCCCTAGGCTCCCTTTGGTCGCAGAAATTGTGTTAAGGAGAGCAGGGTGCCCAAAAATAAAAGCATTTCAGTAAAAGCAGTCTTTGATGGTGGCTGAGTGTAAGACAGCAAAAAGCGTATGAAAAACTTTCTGAAAATTCCTGTGCAGCATTATCCAGGTGTCTTGTATCTATTTGTGGATTAATGGAAATTTCAACACAACTATTTTCAACTGTTGCTAAAAGGTAAAAGAAAGGATAATCCCAAAATGCTTTGTTTTGCAATAATTTAGCAAAAATAGACATTTTGGGGGTGCTTTCCTTTGTTCAGTCATTATCAAAGTATTTTCTGCAATAATCCAAAACCCAATGGAATAATCTTTTTGTCAACGGAACCAGGCTGATGCTAACCTCCATGTCGACCTATTATAGTCATCCCTCTATGGCAGCTAAAGTAAGCTTATATTAGCAAACTTCAGCTATGTAACTGGTATGACTGAGTCAGACCAGCTCAGTGGCCTAGTGGTAGAGTGTCCGCCCTGAGACTGGGAGGTCGTGGGTTCGATCCCTGACCAAAGACTAAAAAAATGGGACCCACTGCCTCCCTGCTTGGCACTCAGTATCAGGGGTTGGAATTGGGGGGTTAGATCACCACATGATTCCCGAGCGCGGCACCGCTGCTGCTCACCACTCACTCAGGGGATGGGTCAAATGCGGAGAACAAATTTCACACACTCAGGTGTGTGACAATCAGTGGAACTTTACTTTACCCTTTGCTGACTTTATGTTTTATCCCATTATTCTCACTTGAGTTTGCTTTCAGTGGGGCAAAGTAACAGACCTGCTTCTTTACATTTGTTTAACAGCTGTCACTGTGGCCACAAGTGACAATTACTGGATATTGCTAATGCTAACACATAGCATAACAGTAGCGTGAGCAGAGAAAATAATAAAGTCTGCAAAGTGTTTGTTATAGAGCAGTATCAAATCAATGTTTACTGACATAAGTTAACATTGGCAACCATAAGCTACTGGTTTTATTAATGAATACCATTTTTCATTCCAAGACTTGTGTTATTTCCTCCTTTAAAAGTTTTGCACTCTCACTTTAAGGGGGAGAATTCACACAGAACCTAAAAGGTTATTGGCAACATACCTCGCATTTCCAGACACACTCTATTGTTATTCTCACTGACACAGTAAAGGGCCAAATGTGGACAATGTGAGAATTCAAGGATGGATTTTTCCTTAACAGTTCACCAACACACGTAGCCAAGCCAAAACAATAAGCTAATAGCTCTTCGTTGGCTTACCAGCCTGAAATCCTACACTGCGCTGTGTGATCCTCAGTGGGCTTTTTAAAACCATGCTGTGATAACAGAGACACCTACTTACTGTTCTACTGAGTCGGCTGCTGGGGACCAATTGGAACAGTTTACCCAGCGAGCAACAGCCAGAGAATACGCTTGACATAACACAGCTAATTGCCAGCAGCCTCGTTTTAAACTAAACAGCAGTTGGTGCAGTGCAGTGGGGAGTACGAGGGCTGAGGGTGGAATGTGTGAACCGTGTGTGTGTGTGTGTGTGTGTGTGTCTATGTGTCTGTGTGTGGTGGTAATGGTGGGGTGTGTGTGTGTGTGTGTGTGTGTGTGTGTGTGTGTGTGTGTGTGTGTGTGTGTGTTGTCAGAGACTTGGGGCTCTGAGGGGTCATATCACATTAAGTGAAAGTTACAGGGTTGAGCCTAATCAACCCCAGGGGAGAACCTATCACTTCCAACATTACCTCACACTACGCCTTTAAGACCCTGTTAAGAGGGTTTGCCTCAGTTTCCCCTCAATGACGACCGTGAAACAATTCAGACTGTATAGTGAGGGCCGGGATTATCAAACCAAGTCCAACTCCTAATGAAATGACTTACAACTGTCTGAGCAAATTGTTCACTTGGCACCATTGAGTATAAAAACATCCCAGAGCTTTTCGGCAGCTCTGACATTCAATAGGGCTTTGTGAGTCTCTACTGCTGGACTCAAAGTCAAATGACATGAGAACAGTGTCTAACAGCGCTTATAGGTCTTCTTAAAGAGTCCTGGTTACTAGCAGCCTTTTACATGAATGCATCAGCATAGTGTCCTCGCATGTTGGACATCTGCTGCATCTCTGCAAACTTATTAAGCAATTATTATCTCAGATCACATGACATAATCTGCTGTCTATCTCTAATGTATGGACTTAGATGCGAATGAAGGCCTTTGTGTTTTCTGCCCCAGTAAATACACTAGTCTGCAAAAGGAATTTAAATTGAGGAATGTGATACCTCTGGCTGGGTTAAAGACTATTGTTTATTCAGTGGTACAGTAAATGACTCCTTTATTACTTGTGTCTATTCTTAACTCATTGTAGTCTTCGTATTGGGGGGCTGTAGCTCAGTCCATGGGGACTTGGGTTGGGAACCAGAGGGTTGCGGATTCAAGCCCCCGTCCAGACCAAACACAGAGCGTGGACTGGCAGCTGGAGAGGTGCCAGTTCGCCTGCCGAAGCGCCCCTGACCAAGCCCTCAACCGCTTAGGGTGCCTGTCCAATGCATGTTTAGGTCCTGTAAGTGCATGTGTGTATTTCGGGCCTGTGTGTATGACAACAGAGTGAAAAACTGAATTTCCCCTGTGGGATTAATAACGTATTTTATTCTTCTTATCTTTTGCCTGATTCTGTACTGTTCCTTGGCCACGTCTCCCTTGAAAAGGAACTTCAGCAGGACGTTATTACATTGATGTCACTTAACGACTCAACCTTAATCAAGCTGCAACATAAATGATAAACACATTAATACATCAATAATTATAATCCAGTAATATCATATGCCGGTATAATATTCTGAGGCGAGCCATTCTGCCCAATGAGTACTTTGACTTTTGGTACTTAAAGAACATTTTGATTGTGGTACTTTTGTATGAGTAGAAGTAAGATTTTGTATGCATGACTTTTACTTGTAACAGACTAATTTTATACAGAGCCATTGCTACTTTTACTTAAGTAAAAGATCCAGATACTTCTTACACCACTGCTCCAGTAACACAGTGCCTTCATTCAATCCTTTTTGTACCCAAATCTAGAAATAAATACTGTTTTGTGGTTTTGCTGGCAGCCAATCACCAGAAGCGTTTTAATGCAATGTGTGATTGCCCCCCTAACAACCCATACAGTATGTGGTGTGTCCTGAAGTGGAGCATGGTATGTTTGATGGAGTTGGCAGTTCAGTGTGCCGAGATGCCACAAAAACTTTCCAAAAGTATGGCTCCTGTGGCGTTTGGTGACATTTTACGCCACTGAATGCTATTAAATGAGGTAAAGCAGGGGTCTCAAACTCCCGGCCCGGGGGCCACTTCCGGCCCGCGACCCCCCTACACCCGGCCCGCACCTTGATATAAAAAGTACATGCAATTTGGCCCTTCAAGTTTATTTTTATTTATTTGTTTTCCACAATTACAAGAAAAATTAAATAAAAAAATCTAATAATAAATAAATAAATAAATAAATAAATAAGTAAATCCAAAATTATTTCATGGGAAGTGCTGACGACATGAAAAAGAAGCGCAGAAGAAGAAAAGGTAAATAGAGGAGAAGAAGAAGCTAAGATGTCGCTCTCCAAACCTAAGAGAAAAGTGGATGACGAACACAGACAATTCCAAGAAAGATGGACATTACAGTATTTTTTTGTTGAGTTCGGTGGAAACGCCATCTGCCTAATATGTAAAGAGAAACTTGCCGTTCTTAAGGAATATAATCTCAAGCGACATTACACGACTAAACACGGAGAGCAGTATGAGAAATACAGCGGAGATGACAGGAACAGGCGAGCTGAGCAGCTACAAAGAGGACTGTTATCCCAGCAAGAACTTTTCACCAAAGCTGCAAAGGACAGCGATGCTGCAGTCCAGGCAAGTTATGTGGTCAGCGAATTAATCGCCAAGGCGGGAAAGCCATTTACTGAGGGGCCGTTTCTGAAGGACTGCATGCTACGAGTTGCTGATATTCTGTGTCCCGAAAAGAAAAGCCTGTTTAACAACATTTCGCTGTCGGCAAACACTGTGGCAGAGCGGATTGATGGACTTTCTAATAATATCTATGAACAGTTACGGGAGAAAGCAAAACGCTTACTGCATTCTCTGTGGCGCTTGATGAGAGCACTGATGCAACTGACAATGCTCAGCTTGCAATTTTCATCAGGTGTGGATGACAAGTTTGAGGTGACAGAAGAGTTGCTGAGTGTGTGTCCGATGCATGGCCACACTAAAGCGCAAGATATATTTCAGAAACTGTGTGATGCGATGGAGCGGATTGGTCTGCCATGGAACAGACTGGTGGGCATTACAACTGACGGTGCAAAAACAAAAGCAAGTACAGGACAAGGCTTACAGATGCTCATCTTGAAGCTGTACTCAGAGTTTCAACTGCAACATCCATCAGAGTAAATACAGCTCAGCTATGTGGACAGAAGCGCTGCCAGGTATCTGGCAAGAAATAAAGCACAAGTGGACTCAGAAGCAAAGTTTCTGTTGAGTGAAATGTTAAAATAGGTTATTCAAGCTAAAAAATTGCACTAACTGTTAAAATGTGCATACAAAGTTAGAGTTATTTTTGTGTTGTTATTTAATATGAAGACAATATGAACAGAAGTGCTGTCAGTTCATGAAATGCTTTCATAAGTTATTTAAGAATGAGGCCAAAAACATTTGCACTTACTGTGAATTTAATAGTTTTGCAATACAGTATTTGAAAAGAAACTCCATTTTCAGAAATATTTGTGAGTTTTTTATTTTTTTGATACTCGTCTCAAACACTGAAGTGGCCCCCCACTGAGATGACAATGCCAGCAGTGGCCCCCAGCTCATTTGAGTTTGAGACCCCTGAGGTAGAGGAAAAAGGTTATCAAATAAGGTTCTCTATTGGTGTCTGTATCACTTTAGGAGTACTGATATTGTAATTTTTTGAAACAATACCCAGGCCTAGTGTCCTTTATGCCTCTCAGAACTTTGTTATAACATTTGCAAAACCTTTTGAATATTCGGAAACTTGCAGTTTGTGGTCCTCTGCCTTATTAGCTTATTGCTTGATCTTTATGCACCTTAATGCCGCCAACTGCTGATGTGCAGTAACACCACCCTTGCACTGCCCCGAGCATCCAAACATCCAAACAATACACTGACCTGTACATCAAAACAATGCTCACCATCACCCCCAGTGGTCACAAACTCTCAACAGAGTGACCTGAAGCTCCAAGTCACCTACTTTACAGTGAAGCATTCCGTCAAAAACGCTGTCTAACACAGTTGTCTTAAAAAACAATGCCACATATCCGACCGCCAACCTGAACTACTTAAGAAATGCTACAGAAATCTTAACAGTAAATCAGTGGACACTTAGACACTTTATTATGAGCAAATATTAAACTGCAGGAGTCTGGAAAAGCAGCAGAATAACTTTCCGTCAAAGTCTGATAGCCAAACGGTAAGGTTAACGGCATGTGACATTTTATTTACCCTTAAATTTTCTGGTACAAGATACAGGGAAAGCTTTACTACCTTAAAAACTCCATAAAAAGTATAATGAATCATTCTGGGTGATGTGTGATTGAATTAGACTTTGATTTAACTTTCACAACACCAGTGGCTAATAAAAAAAATGACGAGAGAAATTTATGTGGAGCATTTAAATGATTGGGTCCAACTGGTTTACATGACTTGGTGAGAGCTCGTAAAAACTGAGTGTATTGAATTATGAAGGGCGTGATAAGTCTGTGCTGGTATTATAAATATGCACACTATAATGTAAATGTAAACAATAACTATGTTTCCCCTTAAAAAAGTACTGGCTCGTTCCCAGATCCTTTTACTTTATGATAAAGAAGTCTCAGAAAATGTTGTGTTATCTTTACTCTTAAATGCCCTCATTCAGAAGTCATATTTTTGCACATTTCATTAAGCCTTTACAATGTAGGCAAGAGGACTAGATTCTTACAATCAAGGAAATCCTAATTCATAGATCATAATTTCTGCATCAGTACAGTTGCGTAATATTTCAGCAATCAGATATCAGTTCTGTACTGATACCTGTGACTTTGGAGACTGTACAACTAGATCTTTGAGAATTTGACTCGTGGTGGAATAATTAGAGATAATTATCAGAATATTAGAGCTTGAAGGTACGCTAATAATATTATCAAGACTTTTCTGAGTGAGGACAGACAGATGAAGTGCTGTTAGTAGCCTGGTGTTGTGGAGGTGAGCGGGGCCCGTGCAGGAGTCCTCAGGGGACTCCTGACAGAGACAGAGCGCTCTTTGTGCAGCGGCGCCCCTGCCCCGGTGGCCTGAAACGGGCCGGGTTCGTCAGGGGACTCGCTTTCCACTAGGTCAGAAGTGTTCTGTCGACAGCTCATTGATCACAGCTCATCTTGTCATTTGATCGTTCTTCAAGAAATGATGTGCAGAAACACACACGGTCGTACACACACGTGTGCGTTCACACTTTAAAACATAATCAGATACTCCACGGCGGCTAGTAAAACAATGTGCTCTTCCTCTCCGGTCAAGGAATGTAAAACAGAGAGTGTCCAGCAGTAGCTCTACAGGCGGAGAGAGAGAAAGCTGGAGTGCCGGGCTGTCACTGCTACAGTAAAACATGGGGCCGAGGGCCTCGCAGCCTGGGTTAACGGGCTCCCAGGACTCGTGAAAAGTGAACAAAAGGCCCAGCTCTGAGCCGACCGCACAAGACGCTGCCCTGGGTTTCACTGGCCATGTCCTCTGAGTTCTCCTGTCGCTGTTAAACTAAGTGGACTTTTATGGGCGAGCCGTAATACGTGCCTCTGTGAGCCGGCAGCGCAACTATGAGCCATAATAATTATACAGAGCGCTGGGGAGCCTTCGTAAATGTACGCATCGCATCACTATAAGTCTATTCATAATTATAAAGTCTTCCTCTGAGTAATGATGCGTTGGACTAGCCTACATATTCAGCTTCGAGCCACAGCAGTGAACTGTAACATGGAAAGTGAGTTCTGTTCACGACTGCCTGAGAAAACATCGAAAAACCTGAATCAGTGGAAGGTTGAAAAGACAGTGATGTAACATTTCACACCACAAAAAAGTAGATGTAGCAAAAAGGGAGGGAAAACTATGTTGATATTTCCCATATATTTATAATATATGCCTGTGGATCCAGATCAATCGGTTATTTACCCAACCCTGTGTCAGCAAGGCCCCTTCCAGGAATTCCTCCATATCAATGTTGTGAAGCAGAGAAATAAAGTAAAGCCTGAACGTGATGAGGGTTCCAGGCTGCACTCAGGTCAGGTGGCTAAGCTGTGCTGTGCAACTCAAATGGCCCATGACTTACCACACAAGAAGGTATGCGAAGACTGATCATCTACTGCATGTGCAACAATATTTGCTTTATGGATGGCTAAAATGAATGAGGACTTTCCATGTTTCGACAGGCATGAAAGTCAAGAGAGATGAGTGTAGGGACCAGAGCTGGGTCAAACAGTTGTTACAATTAAATCTTAGCATTTAGTTCATTTAGCAAGGAGCAACAAATTGGCACTCGTTGCATTGCTCTGTGTGGGAAAGACCACCTATCAGCCATCTAAGTAGGGTTAAACAAACCTTAGAAACACACACGTCTCAGCATCTGCAGCTGTGATTTTACACTGACTTATCAGCCGCAGTGTAATACAGCTGTAATTCCTCATTCATCCCTCCGTGTCCCTGTAACCTGAATCTCTATTTCCCATCTTTTCCAGACTTACAGACAGCAGGCTACAGTCAGTGCGGTTACTGAGACAATTTGATACACATGTCTGTTCTGACCCTTTACCTTTAATAAAATGTGAGGAGAAACAGGAAACACTGGATTTGGTGTAAACTGTAAACATTCCAGATTTTTACCGAACCATACACCATGCCCTACTAGGTCTATATATTGTATATATAATGTTTTACAGTGTCGAACCTGTGGTCGCGCTACCCACAGTGCAAAACAGACACTGCTGACGTGTTCATCCTTCTATCTGGGGAGGGGTGAGGGTGCTGGGGTAAGAGCACTGGGCTTTTGTCCCACCACATGTCTATTGTGGCTAAACCTTTCCCTTGGGGGCAATTAGGACCTTTTAGTTTGTTGTAAGAGGACCTAAGTACGAGTGGGTTGAGCCAGGAAAAACATTTTTGAGCTAAACCAAAAACAGAAGCGCATTGAGCTCCTCTGCGCCCCTGGACTTCTGAGCATCTCTCTATTAAGAAATGTGCAGGCCTGCACTGAACAGACAGGAACTGTGGCAGCTTTACAGGGGCAGGGAGGTGACGGGGGTGAGAGGGCTGGGGAGGGGGAAGGCTTCAACTCCACCCGAGGTCTTGCCAAGATGGCAAACAACTCAAGACCAACAATGTTGGTGGCAAGGACATGCTTCATGAGAATCGAGAGTTAGGGGAGATCCATGTTTCGCTTTAACTTTCACATGGCTGGATGGAAAACTGGGGAGAGTGAAGTGCGACGGGTAACGGTATGCGGTGAGATCTGCCGTAGCGTGCAGAAAGCAAACAGGCATGTTGTTTAACACAACAGAGACACGGAGCCAATGAAAAGACATTACTGTAAAGGCAGCTACAGCAGAAGTGTTAGTCTACACATGTGAGAGATAAGCGTTAAGAGTAGGTCTAAGTGTGTGATTGAAAGAGTTAATGTTTGTACAGGGAGGAAAATGAATGTGTGAGTGTGTTTGAGAGATGGTGTAAGATAGGAACTTAGAGGAGAAAGAGAGGGGGAAAAGAAACACAGCAGAAGAGAAAGGCAGGTAAGATGTTACTGAGTGTACAAATTCTCTTCATGCGGGGACCTTATCTCCCTGCAGAAGGGAACGTTTCCCATGGCAGGCCTGAGTGGATCCACAGTGAGCAGTGTTAGAACCTCTGAGCAAAAAGCCATGAGTGATGAGGAGGGGTTAAGAGAAATGAACCCATTTAAGTCACCCAAATAAGGGCTGTACAAGCCCATGATGGATGCTCTGGAGTTCCTGAGGGAGAGCGCGCTAGCAATGGGAAGGGTGATGGGTGGGGAGCGGGCAGGGGTCCTGTGATCCCCACTTAATAATAACAAATTGGTTTGATAAATGACGCAGGCTTAATGTCTACGAAGAAATATGTGCACTAATTTCGAACAGTAACATAAGACATTTTAAAATGGCAGTGGTCCCATTTAATGATATGTGTACGTTGCAATACACAAAAAGATGCTAAATATGGATTAGGACAACTAACAGTGACTACATTAACATGCACAGAGTAACATTTTCCCCTAATCCTAGAAAAGACAACATTCCTACTAAGCTGTTTACATGGCCCATTGACATACAGTCATGCAATGTGCTCTAACATGTTGTTTATCACTCCAACTTTTTGCATCTTTGCATGAAAATAGGATTTTTATGCCTCCATGTCAGCAACAGCTGTGGGTGGAGGCATTATGTTTTCAGGTTATCTGTCCCTCTGTCCCCCTGTCCCATTCTTGTGAATGCGATATCTCAAGAACGCCTTGATGGAATTTCTTAAAATTTGGCACAAACTCCACTTGGACTCAACAATAAACTGAGTAGATTTTGGTGGTCAAATGAACCCATTTAAGTCATGAGAAATGAGAAAGGTCAGTGTGACCCTGCATCTGTCTCATTCTTGTGAACGCAATAACTGAAGATTACCTTGAGGGAATTTCTTCAACTTTGGAACAAACGTTCACTAGGACACAAGAAATAAACTGATTAGAATTTGGTGGTTAAAGGTCACTGTGACTTTACAAAACATGTTTTTAGCTGTAATTCAAGAATTTGTGAGCTAATTGTCTTATAGGATAAAATGATGAAGTCGGGATATTTTATATCCAAAAGGTCAAGGGTGAACTTCACTATGACATCATAAGATTCAGCAAAAACACTTCTCTTGCCATTACCCAGCGTCATAACGGAACAGAAGGGGGGGACTTTTGGTGAGATACTGAATGGGTGACACTAATCTTGGTTGTCCACCTTGAAACTGTGCTGATTGTATAGATTTTCTGTGCTGCTGGGTTGAAGATGTTTGTGAAGCATCCATGTTTTCACAGACATGGACCATGTGCTTCACCATGAGCACAAAGCCTCCCTCTTTCATTCCTTCAACCGCATTCTTGAAAAGGTCAGCGTTGCAGTATTTGGGTATATCCAAAAACCTGTTGATGTCCGAGTTTTTTATAATGCTTGAAAGTAGGTGTGTTTCTTCTTCCGACCAGAAATGTGGGATTTCTTTTCGGTATGCCACAGCATTGCAAACTGTTGGTTAGTTGGTTTGTGTACATCACATTCATGACAACACATAGAGTTGACCAAAAACAGACAAGAGGCTGTATGGTGCAAACTGCTGTAAAAACTCCAATTGAGACACATATTCTAAATGTGCTGTATGCGTCCAAAGAATGCTCCTAAAACCCGATTAATACCGGCATGTCCCATGTCTTAATTGGAAAATGTTCAATTTGGAAAAAGGCCTAATTCAGAATATCCAAATGGAATATGCTGTTTACACAACCTGTACCAAATTCAGAATATCGTCATATTCATAATATCAGTGTGCATGTAAATGTGCCATATTTTTTATATCAGACAATCTCTGATCTGAAAGGCAAACAGTCACAGGCCAAATGCAGCCGTTGTTAAGCAAAGAGCAACAGAATTTATCGTTTGGAGCCCTTTCAAAACACACAGCACTTATTGGTCTACTAAAAATGAAACACTCGAGTGGTGGAGTAGATGACTGCGCAACAAGCCAACATTTCTTTTGAGAGGTTCCTGTGTACCATACGGTGTTACACTGGGCTGCGCTGTAATAAACAGTTATAGTATGTTTAGACAGACCAAGAGCTTAGCATTCTTCCATTACCCGTGTGTTCCCAGAAACTCCACAAATGTGTCGCTGTACCTAAGTGCGTGTTTCTCTGTGAGTGTCTGCGTGTGCATGCGCTTGCATGAATAATTGCGTGCGCGTATGTGTGCCCTCAATAAAACATTTCACTGGCTTCCTCTCTGAATTGTTACAAGTGGTGCCATTATTTAACACAAGGCTCTGGGCAGCATGAAGAGGGCATGGGGGTGCAGCATACTCCTGCTTAACAAGCACACTTAACCCCAGCCGGCCATGCTAAGCCGAAGAAAGGAAAGGTTGTTCCCCAGCAGTGACATGGCACAGGAGGGCAGTCAGGCCAGGGTAAGGAGAGGAGGGGACAGCATCATTAATGAAGCAGTCTGGTCCATAGGCTCAATTACCGTACACTGGGTAAAGAAGACAGTGTTCAAATTAAAGTAGAAGGCAGGCATGGGGTAATTCAGGAAATTTAAGCTTAGTGTATACGGTAGCACATGTACAGTTAATAAGCCAAACAGAGTCACATTTGATCGTAGCCCCTATGTTGAAGAGTAAACACTGTCTGTGAAGTAGAAAGACGCAATTACTTTTGAAATTGGTGCAACATGACCAGAGGAAACAGAGGGAAAGGGCTGTGGTGTTCACTTTTGCTTAAGAGGTAGAAAACCCACAACTACCAAAATGCACTGTGCCGCACCGCACCAATAAACATTCCTGCTGGTGGGTGATGTAATGTGAGCTTGGCTGTTTTGACACAAGAAACAATATGGCAGCCAACAGGTAACAAATTATCTTGTATAACAGTTTAACAGAACATATGTTATTTGACAACATTTAAGGCAACAAAATAAGCGACACAGTCACAGAATCTCGTTTCATATTTTTTCAGCACTGCTTAGCTTTAGTATTTGATCTGAGTATTTATATCCTCCATTTTTACAATACAGTAATTAATGTGGCGCTCACTTCCTGTTCACAAATTCTCATATATCACAGTCAAACAGTGCACTAAAATATGTTTCTAAAAACATTTTAGGTGAGAAATAGCCAACACAGTAAGATAATTTTGATTTATATTTGATCAGCGCTGCCTGGTTTTACAGCTTGATCAGAGTTTGGTCTGCATTTGTAAGACAGAGAGGGAGAGAGGGGCGGGTCATTCTCTCAATCCACGTCTATACATCTTGTGTCCGTGGTGGCGGGCAAACGAAAATGCGTACAATCTGTTGTTTGAGCGACAGCCCTAGAGCCAGCCAAAATCTGGCAAAGGAGGCAAAACGCCTCATAGTGGAGTTTACCACAGTTTGTTTGAACATTCTATGCACACTATAGGGTTGCAATGGTATGAGATTTTAACAGCAAGATAACTTTCTCGGAAAATATCACAGTTTCACAGTATTACAGAATAATAATTATCAGTCAGAATGACCCTTAGAGGAGTGAGAACAGAAGGGTAATTTTGGTTGAACAAACATTTTATTACTTTAATTGAAACTTGAAACCATTTTTAAATGAAAGTACATATAAAAAGTCTCCCTCTTGAAAATAACCACAATAAAAGTGAGATTTTCTGTCCAGTTGCCTTTTTTTTCCCCAATATTGCAGATAAGCAGGTGCACATGATATGCTAACCATCAATTTGGATGTCACAGAATACCTTGGAACCAGCCCTACCATTTTGTTATGATACAAAGCTAATTTAACAGTGGCAAAGTATCCCTTAACTGTAAAAGGTCTTTTGGTACATGAAAAAAAAAAAAAATCATTTAGCTGCATATGTTTGACTCTTTCAGCTCTAACCAGCAACTGAAGTTAAGTACTACGGTGCACATGGCATCTAAATCCAGTGGTCACCTTAAGTTTATCTAAGTGGAAACACTAAAAATCTCCCCTGAGACAAGCCCTCACAGAGATATAAATCTGTAGTGTTTTTATAAGCTCCTTGTTACGTCTGTACTTCTATTTCGGTTGTCACAAACATGTTGCCTCACTCTGTCCGAAATCATGGGAACCATTTAAAAGAATCTCTGCTCCCAAAAGAATGCTGCGTATTCATGTGTTCAGCTTATTGCTAGTGTGTACCAAGTATTCATTTAGGAGAAAAAACATAAATGCTACAACACTTAAACAGGTTAGAAGCTCAGACAGGGTGGAGAGACTAAAGAGTAAAACAAAAATGTAGGTGTGGACATTTGCTGCTAGATAGCCAGACTAACTCTCTTCAAGCTCCCTGAAAAAATGGGAGTCCATGGGAGGGTTCAGGGATTCATAAAGTCTTGTAAGGTAATTGATTGCTCCTAGCGGGGCAATCTGTGTGGGATTTTGTTTTTCTTTTTTTCAGCCTGTAGGAACAGAAAAAACACACATGGGGCATTCTCAGCGATAGAGCCATTAGGGGGAGAATGACTGTGCGAGTGTGAGGGTGAGGAGCCTGACAGCGGGATGAACACTACTTAAATATTACAGTACACACACTCATCCATACACCCAAAACCTAGCCTAAATACAGAGGCGCCCACCGTTAAAGCCAGGGCATTAGGAGATGCAACGGATGCGAAGACAAGAGAATCTGCTCTAGACAGGCGAATTAAACCGTGACCTATGGTCCCCGTTGAGTAACATTAGCGAGAGCTTCCTGTGTGCAGGCACCACTCTGTTGACCGTTCATCATCACCCGGGAAGGTGGACAGTCACCATTACACACACACTCGCTGACGCCTCACTTTACAATAACACGGCGGCAGCCATGACTCCACATCTGTCTAAGGGATGTTTAAAAAGACTCATCATTATTACTCTTTATTTTGGAGGCGGGTGGATGGGTGCAGGCTGATAGGAGGAGAGCCGTCTGGTTAACGTCGAGGTCCTCTCCTTAACCGACGACTCAGGGCAGGAGCGCAGGCTCGGGCTGAAGGGGGAGGGGGCAGATGAGTACTGACTGGGAGGGAGGGGGGCACAGATAAGCGGTGCCCCAGGTCCGTTGGCCCGCGGATCTTAAATCATCGTCAGTGACTCCCCAGAGTTCACAAACATCAGCATTCCCATCGCTCCAAAACCTCACTCTCTTATCAACTGGCTTATCACACCGATCAGTTATCTGGTGCTCTAACAAACACGTCTGCTACCATCAAACACTCACTCCTCCACGCACAAACACAGACATGCAAAATGAAAAATGCCTTGAGGTGAAATGGATAGAGAAAAACTCAGTCCGATACAAAAGATAATCTAATTTCATCTGCAGCTACTTAAGCCGGGCTTAGACACAGGAGTTTTAAAAATCCAACTGATTTTTTTTTTTTTTTTTTTTATGACACCACGCACAAAAGGATAAACTAATCTGAAACACAGTCACAATAAAAGATTGGAAAATAATGGCGCATCACAAACTACCCTGCTGGAGGGAACATGAACGCATCACCTCATGTGATCTCATGTAGAAGCAGATGTAAACAGACTTGCTGTAATGTTGATAATGCTTTGCAGTGAGAAAAAAAAAAGCAGAAGGCTACACGAGTCAAAATGAGAGCATGGCTTGGGAGACGAGGTCAACACGAGTTGACTATTCTTCAAATTTTACCTGTCAGTTTTAATATCTGTCAATGGTAGTATGCTTGCTAACATTAGCCTCCAGGTAGAATGTCTACTAGTGCTTGGCAAGACCCTCAGCTGCTCCGTACTGCTGTAATCATAATCCTAAATATCACTGTGTTTGAAATTATTGGGGCGACCCCGATGAGTTTGTGAGCAGTTCTGGAGGTTTAAGACTGGATCTCTTGTAGTCTGCGCCAAAATTTAGTAGAAATGACAATAACGCAACTTCCAAACTTGACTGTAATGTTTCTTCTCTTCTGAAAGAGAAGTGATATATATGCGTTTGTGTGTTAATGCATGTGTAATTCTCACTTTTGTTCCCAATCAGGGAGACGACAGGCTGGATGTCAGATTCCTCGTTGGCCTTCTTCACCATGCTGAACCAATCCTCCAGATTCTCAAAGCTCTGGTAGTTGGTGATGTCGTAAACCAGGAGAACCCCCTGCATTGGAGAAACATAAAGGAACAAAACCATCCTCAGACTATGATTTGAGCAGTTGAACTCTACACTCCCTGGATGTGAGTACACGGTTTGATTTCACCTCATATTCATTCATATTAACATGAGTTAATATTGAGGGAGTGAGGGAACAGTAGGTGGCACTGCTCCTCTTCTTAGAGTTGGGGACAGACTCACACTGAAGGGGACACACTCACTCACTCACTCACTCACTCACTCACACATAATCTGAGGTAGGTTCAGTATTATTATGATCTAGGTGTGCGAATTCACTTGAATCTTGTTTAAAATGAAAACTGTGCTTTGTACATGATCAGGCCTCAGTTCTGTAAGCACAGTCAAGAGTTTGGTGCAGAATAGAGATGAGGTTCGGTTATCTACCATCTGAGCTAATGAATGAAGGCTGTCGGCCTGAAGACATTCTCCTCCTCCCTGTGTAATCCTCCACACTGAATGCACTGCAGAAACATGCAACAACACCAGAGCCATGTTTGAGCGAACACTGAGGCCAGGAGGAGCTGTTTACATGGACACATAAATTAATCAAAGAGTAAACGCAGATACAAGCTGCTGGCATAAATCAAGACAAATAATCACAGTTTAACCGTTTGCTATCGCTGCTTAAACTTTTCCCAAAGGGCTGGAAATTAAATGTGAGCTAAGACAAATGTCTCTACTTTTACTGCATGATGCAACACGACTGAGCGGGTGTCTGTTGCTTTTTGTTCGGGCAGACACGCACTGTCACAACACGCAAGGTCGGTGACGACAGCTCAGGCCTCTGACAATTACTGCGAGTCTCTCAGAACAGCCATGATTGATTACAGGACGCACAGTGCTGAACAATAGGTGTGAAAGTTCCACACAGCGCCGACAAGAAGCTCCCTCAGCAAAGTGTCGTCATGTGGCAGTGATGTACGACATTTTGCTTGTGAAGAATAGACAGTAAAGGAAGTGCTGCAGACAGTGCAGAGTGTTAGGGCACAGAAAATAAAAGAGAAACATGTCACTTTCTCAATTTTAAAGCAAAGTAGATTCATGAAATGGAAAAACAACCCCCTACGTATGTCTGACAGAAGTGTGATTTCATATCGCTGATGTATGGTGACAAGTTTGTGCTCAAATGTTACATCTCACGCTGCAGTGCAAGTCTCAGATTAGACAAACCGTGGTCTTTAAGTAGGCCTCTTCAAACAAGAGACATCCTAGAGGTGACAAATAGCACTCATCTGTTGCAGTGCGACTACTGATGTTGCTGACACATGTACAAACTAGCATACACTGACACATATTACAGTTTTTGAAGAGCTCTGCTGTCATTTTAATCAACACATTGTTGAGTATGTCAAAGGACATGCGTTAAATGACGGTAAATGGATCAATTAGGAGCCTATATTTTCCAGCACTCCTTCATGTAAAAGCTGAGTGCTGTCAAATACTTTTGAATGATTTCAGTTTAAAATAAAGTTAAATGTAACTACAATAAATGTACACATTGGGAGTAATTATACATAAGTGCTGTCACAATACTGGAAGTTCAGACTGTGATTAAATACCTTGAAAAATTGATATTCTATACCATTTTCATACAATTTAGTTCTTAGTTTTATATATTTTATTTATTTTTATTAATCCCAGAGGGGAAATTCAATTTCTTCAATCTGTTGTCATACACACATAGGCCTGAAATACACACATGCACACACAGGACCAAAACATGCATTAAATGGAGAGATGTCAAAGCGAGGGGGCTGCCCATGGACAGGCAGCCCGAACAGTTGGAGGTTCGGTGCCTTGCTCAAGGGCACCTCGGCAGTGTCCAGGAGGTGAACTGGCACCTCTCCAGCTTCACCCTCTGGTTTCCAACCCAAGTCCCTGTGGACTGAGCTCCTGCCAATTTAAAGTTATTTTAAAGGATAAATTTAACAAGCCTATAACATGACAGTGACTTTTCATTTTGTGGTTAGGACTGGACTTCCGACTGGACTACAATAAACACTAACAATAATTAAAGGTTTTTTACATTCATGAAAACAATGTTCTTGCAGTAATGCACATGTTCAAAATGCAATGAGGTGCAAGTAAAAAAAAACTGTGCCACAAAAGCCTGAATGCAACCAAGTGAATGAGACAAATAACGAGAAGAGTGACAGGAGGCGGGGCTGTGGGGGCACTGCAGTTGTGTGTGTGTCAGCTTGCTTTTGGAGAGAAGAGGGAGTGAGTAAGTAAGTAGTGTTGATAGTATCGGTGTTGATAGTATCGATACTGAGGTAAACAAGTACTGAAATCGTTTCCAATATTCAGAATTGATATGTATCGATACACTGATATTTTTGGCAACACTAGTATACATGTTAAAGAATGTAGTTTTTGAGTATTGACCTACAATGTGCTGTATCATCACCATCTGTTCAGTCTGATTACATTAAACTGTAACAACTGTAAAAAGTAGAGATTCGCTCAGTTTTAAAGCCTCATTGACCTGTCACTGCTCACTGTGAATCCATGTGACAGTTAATTATGATGTGGCTGCAGGGAGGGAGGCTCTGAAGAGAGTCACCAATACAAGCCTATTAGGGAAATGGAAACTTAATTCTCCCTGTTCTTCCTATTACTTTGTCACAAGCATCTACGGCTGCTGACTTGTAGCTTTACGTGTACATTTCTTATCCTTCCTGGGGTTACTGGAGGCAAAGACAGTTTTATGTTTTTCCTTCATGATGGAGGAATAAAAGAATGTTCAGAAAGCATAAGATGAAGCTGCAGCACAAACCAGAGATGCATATGTGATTGTAGGGCAAAACAAAAAGTAGCAAGAGAGGATTTAGAGTGATGTGTTTCATCTTACATGAGCTCCGTATACGTATTTATCCAGCATTTTCCCTCCTAACGTTTGGCCTCCGATGTCCCACACCTGCAGGGTCACGTTCAAGTTTCCTACAGAGAAGAAAAGAGACAAAAACACCTCCATTTTTAAAAAGAACTGACATTTAAATGACAGAAAATGTGTATAAATCAGCTCTATAAAGGGGTCATACAGAAGATGTTTTAGTGTAACTGCTTTCTCTCTCTTGTCTGCTAAACAATTACATTTTAAAAGGAGAAAAAAATTGATAACACTGCAATCTGTGGGTTTCCTTTCAGGATATTTTTGTCCTTTTTAATCATTAACTTGTTTGTTTTAACAAAGCTCATAATCCCAAGGAAATAACGAGTCAGCTGTAACTGGAACCTGTATTTTGGGTGAGCGATTTCTATAATAAAAGTCCACGTTGTTGATATACATAATGGAAACAATAAATCAGCGATTAATCTTTCATGCTGAGCTCTCTTGCCTGGCAGGTCACCCACACCTCACATCCAAGAATATCCAGCCCAGAGATTGAGGGGGGATAAATAGGTATGCTTACCCTCTAATTTAAACATTCTCAATACCATGGATGAAAAAAAATGGACTTCTTATTAGCCTGTGAAGAGCTGTTTGCATTGTGCCGTATCCTGCCAAGTTAGGAAAGTGAGGAGAATTATGTGCTGTTAAGGAAAATAGCAATAATTAAACACAAAATGAGAGGAAAAGAAGACTCTTGTCCCTCTGCCTGTGGAAAAGAGAAAAAAGGAGTGAATGAGAGGGAGAGAGAGAAAGACGGGCACAAAAACCAAATCCAAATAAATATTTTCTTCCTCTGGAAAATGAAAGGGGTGGTTGAAAAAAAAAAGTCAAAAAAAAAAAAAAAGAGGAGGAGGGAGGACCAGACAGCGAGGAGTTTATGTTGGTGTGATGAGGGCCCGGCGCTGGGCTGGAGCAGCGATGGGGAGCAGAGCGTACACTGTGGACACGGCTGGACGACTCAACCCCTTCATAAGTCCCCTTTTTAAAGCAAGGGAAGGAAACGCTGAGGTTCACAGTCACTACATCTAGACTATACAGTGTCAATGTAAAGCTACATTGAGGAGTGCAATGAATAACGGTTCCTTGGTGTTATAAAGAGCCATCCCCACCCATCCACCATGGCTGGACACTAGTTTTATTTATGTCTCAAAGATTCACACTGACTCAACAGTGCTGACATTTTTCTGCTTATGCTTTACAACAAGTACAATCTGTGAGCCTAGTGGATGAACCTTCAAACTGATAACAAGTTCGGGAAAGAAGGACATGTTGATAATTATCTTCTAGGACCCTTTTTCTACCAAAAATAGCATGTGTGTGCAGGTTTTTTAAATGTAAAACCTGTAAAAATAGGCGATAGACTGCTTTCCCATTGACAGTAGACCAGAGGGGTGAGCACGGCGCTGCAGTAAAGGAGCATGCTTTTTTTGTTTTTCTGTTGTATCACGTTCAGCGTTACGGTCGGGCAAGAAAACAAGTTAGCAGAAAGCAGCATGGAGGCCAGTGAGAATGTTACAGTGGTTAATTCTTTTTTTATATCTTATTTATTTAGTCTCGGTGCAAACTAAACTTTGAACAATGTGCAAACGCTTCTTGAACCAAGATGGATGTTATTTTGTGGCGGCCTGTCATTGTGTCGCGCCGGCAACAGGGCTAAAATAAGCGAGTCCACCCGGGTGTTGCATTTCCATTACTGACGATTGGAGACAGAGCCAATAAATACCCATGACTACTGCTGAGTGATTTGTCCTAGAAGTGAATGCCTATTGTTACCTCTCCCTCTAATTAAATACAAGCGCGAGAGGTTAGTGCGTGTGAGGTTAGTGCGTGTGCGTGGTTTTTTGTCCAGTGGAGAGGGGCTGAAGTGTGACGTGAAGTGGATGCTGACAAAGCAGCAGAGGTGTGGACTTGAGTCACATGACTTGGACTCGAGTCAGACTCAAGTCACAAATTTGATGACTTTAGATTTGACTTTACAGAAACAGAAAAAGACTTGCAATTCGACTTGAAGTGAACACCAATGACTCGTGTCTTCACTTGGACTTGAACCTTTTCACTCAAAAATACTTGAAACCTTCCCCCAAGCCCAAAGATTAAAAAGTCTGTTATTTAAAAGAGTGCAACAACTCAATTCATTTCCAGAATTAACTAATGTTAATGTTATTCATTCCAAGAAAGTTAACACCAAGACATCAGACACACTTGTTTTAACAAATAAATATAAATGTTTGTAAATTATATATATCATTATTCTGTTGTTATCATGACATTACATTTGGTAAAGAGCACATTATGACTTGTTTAGGACTTGAAACTTAATGTTTACGTGGATGCTTCTGGAATCCCTACAAAGTCTCAAAAGGCATTGAATTCATTAATCTAAAAACAGGGACTTAATTGTAAGTAATATCTATTCTAAAAAAAAATTACCGAATGCCTCTCACATTACTGTAATACAGATCAGGATAAAGGAAACAATAACACTTAAATACATTTATCACATCTGATCCAATGACAAATCAACAAAGTTTTTTTTAAGGCAGACTAAATGGACACTTTTATGATAATATGTTAATTGTTTTCCATGTCTTTTGAACTTGACCCAATAAGTTATAATTGTCCCTCCCTCTGAGTAACTGATGCAGTTCACGTTTTCTTCCTTCAGTTTTGATTATTGTAAAACTGGTGTTAAAATTCATTCCAAGTGTCATTAAAAAGTCTTTAAAAGTCTTAAATCTAACTTGCATTAAGCTGCAGGAACCTGGTTTAGGGACTTGGCACTTGACTCTGGACCTGAATGTACATTTGGGACTTACTTGTGACTTGCAAAACAATGACTTGATCCCCGCGTCTGCAGAGCAGCGTCCGAAAGTTAGAGAATCTATCAAGTAAACTTCACCTCGAGTCAATCCCCTTCACCGCCTGTACCTCACTGGTTTGGCAGAGACATCTGGAAGAGGTATTGTTATAAAAAGCACACACAGAGGAGGCTGTTGTGTGCCAGTCGGCCTCGCCTCACCTCTCCCTGCGTTGGAAAATGTACATTAAGTTTGACAAGCTGGGCCTTCATGGTGAGAGGGGCCAACGCCGGCTATAGGCTACTCACCCCCCCGCTGCAAAAGACCCTTACAGCCCCATAGAGACCCGGAGAGCCATACAACCTCTCCAATACAAGGCAGGGTGGGGGTCCTAACGAAGTTTGGGACCACCCAGCTCGCAGAGCCACCCTCCTCTTCATCAGCTCATCAACACCCAATTCCCCAGAAAATGGGCCATTTAACAACTCCGGCGTTGGACCCAGTGTTGTTGCTGCCCCAGTGATGCTGGCGTGTATTTAAACAAAGGTTACAGTTTAACGCCGGAGAGATCAGTGATTATTTCAGGAAACTTACTGGAAAGAGAAGTCAAACGATTAACAGCATTTGTTCAAGTTCGCATTAAGACGCTGTGAGCCCAGCCTGTGCTTATGGTTGGCTCTTTTCATCCTGACTCCACCACAACATTTTTGGGGGTTTAGTTCTCCTAAGTCTCATAAGCTGAAACTGACACAAAATCAAAATAGGATCCTTCAGCCAACTCACAAATCAGCATAACTTTTACTTTTAGCACTTAATTTGCCCTTGCTTAATGTTGTTTTATTAGTAATGAAAGAATGGAGGCACTTTGCAGATTTCTGGAGCTCAGGCCCTGGCAGAGTTTTTAGAAATGCCATTTAAAATGCTGAAAATCCCCATTTCACATGGTAGGAAGTAAAAATGGAGTGCTTTCGTCTAAATATAGCATTAGTCAATAAACATTTATTTTACAGATCTAAGGGGGATACAGAGTGTGGCTTTATGTCTGCGGGTTCAACATAAACAAATAAGAACATGCATGTTTTATGTGGTGCAGGACAAAGATCAGTTGAACTCAGGGATCAGCGATATGGATATAAAATGTTAATGTATTTACTCTGTACGGTGCCCGCAAAATTATGAGCAGGGCTCGCCGGTTTGGACATAAGCTGTCCATTGGTCTTGTGGAGTCCAAAAAAAAAAAAAAAAAAAAAAAAAAAAAAAGAGTGTGCTGTTTGCTCTGGAGAGAAGAGCTTTCAGAGTGAATAAGCCTGAGAAGTGGCAGACACTCTACAATGAGGAGCTACCAGAAAAGACACATTCAGCTCCTGAGTTAACCTGGAGAACAAACTCTGCCTGGAAATGGTCGGACGAGAAAATACAAACAGCGCCAGAAAATATGAGAAATAAAAATATGACAGAAAGTGATGGTGAAACAGCAGGCCTCTTTGTTCCACTCTCAATTAATATTCTGGATCTTTTTAACGCTGATAATGTAAAGTAAACACAGACATTAAAACCTTAACATGCATATCACAGTATTACAAACAACCACTAACCGTGAAGCCGCTCTGTCTGACTACAATCTTGCCAAATACATATCCTTAGCATTTTATTGAATTAACAAGTCTGCCACTACGTGCTTGTGCAATATGTGTGTGTCTGTGCCAAGTCTCCGAACAAGCGAGCACTCCAAATGATTATGAAGGTGTCTCACCTGGAAGGCTTATTCTCTTCAGAAAGAAATCCAGGCCGATGGTTTGTTTGTACTGCTTCCCAAAGGCCTCCTGTGCAAACCTGGTGGCGAGTGATGTCTGAAACAGAGAGACAAAGCGAGAGACAAGGTGAGCGAGTGCCAGAACACCTCTGTAGCAAACAACAGGGCTAAAATATGTCATTTAAAACAGTTATGGGTTTAAAAAGAAAATGCTCACAGGATAAAGCAGAAACCTCGATTCAGTGTGTCGTATCTGTCTCAAATAATTTTCACACATACATGCGTACGATAAAAACCAAGTCAAAATCACAGCTCAGGGCAAAATGCAAGATGCTGCAAAACTCCTTCCAGAGAAAATACACAGTGTATTAAAGAACTTCCTGAAAAAGTGATATTCTGGTGCTGAGCAGAAGTAGAAAAACTTTGATTTCATTTATGCTGACCAAATGCCAGAGTAAGCTTTTTACAATATTTCATTAAATATTTCTAAAAAATACAAGAGTATAATTTATCATAAACCAACACTTCCATGCAACTCTTTTCCACAACAGCCTGCAGCCATAACTCTCAGGCGATGCAGCCTTGACGTACGAGCTGTAGGACATTAATTTCATTTTTACAAATCCATTTTAAGCAACTTCAAAAACTCTGCGATTGACTGAAAGGTGCGCTGATGTAATTGTCTGCCTCCTCCCTGCCGTCTCACTACTCAGCCGCGGCTGTGACAGTGAAAATCAACGTGAATTACAAAAACAGGTGTCGGGGAGTATGTCATGTCTACAGACTGCAGACCTAATAATTGCCACAAATTATAAAGCCTCCATCACTGTCACTGTTGTGTTTGAGGAGGGGAAAAAAATAGCATGTTAGGGGCTCTCCTGAAATCCATGGGAATTCATGGCGCAGGCCTGACATGCCAAGTTTAATTCATTTTGATGGATGAGGATGGGGAAAAAAATGAAGTGCTGAATGTCTATTAGCTATCTTTAGAGCAGTGTGCTTACATAAACACAACAGAGAAGTGAAGCAATGGGATTCCCTGAGTGTTCATGTGGCAGCAAATGCATTTTAATGTGGTGCTTGCCACTCACTGAGGGTTTGAGGATTTAACAGTAAATTCTTTCTTTCAATCCACTAAGCTTTCACTTGAGCCTATGTCCTTATCTATCTCTATTCAGGCTAAGAAAGTTTAGGTTTAGCCAAATAACGTCTCAAATAAGACTGGATTTCTTTCAAATACTCCAGGGAAGACACAATCTAATAGAAGTCGGAAAACCCTTCATGGTTTATCCACATATTCCTCAAGTAAACAGAGTCTATTTGCCTTCCAAAGGTATTGATTTGTTACTGTGGATGATACCTTTAATATCAAACCTTTATGCTTATCCCATCTTGGATTTTTAAATGTAATCTTTTAATTAAACCTTTGAGTGTGTAATCCTGGCCTTTCCCACTGCCTTGATTGAGTAACATTTCCTTAGCGCTGCAGAATAAAGTTTTATCCACCTAATTCTTCTAAAAGTTCACTCACCTACAGACTTTTTTAAAATCTCAGCCTGCGGAGCATGTCACAGGCTCAAGAGTGACTGAAAAATTACTAGAGGTGACTGACGCAACAAGGAGAAAATCGGCCATTTAAGTAGCCCAAACAATCACTGACAACACAGGAATAACAAGCTCGGACAGCAAAAATTTATTCCACATGCTCGCGTTGGCCTAGTCGGCCATTTGTCTTGGCATTCCAGTAGCTTGGCTCCCCTCCCTCGACGTAGTCCTTTTTTTCCAACGTACAATTGGAACTAACCAGCGAATGTAAAAGCTGGCGTAATCCTGACACTCCAACAGAGAACAGCACAGGGTCACCAATGATACCAATGCCGGGAAATGAGGGAAGTTCTACTGAAACAAGAAACTGGGAGAGAGGGAAAAAAATATGGCAAGCTGACTGCATCCATGTGATGCAACTCAGATGAGAGATGCAGCGCATATTTGCAACATCGCATCAAAACTGGCTCTTTATTCTGCTTAAACAGTTAAGACACATATACATGTTGAAGAGTTTGACTGTAAATAGCATTTCTGGGAAGCAGCATCCATTAATGTACAGGACCTGCACCTAAAGCTGCTTTGTACAGAGCAAATAGTCAGAAAAAAAACTGAGAGGCTTCTAAATCAGGTTGAAAAATAGACCTGTGTGTGAGTTAGGCCCAGCACCTTACGAGTCTGGCTAAATGTGAGGGTCCGTATTTTAAAAACATCTTGCTCAGGTGGACAAGCCTTCCCACATCTCTCTATACTTCTGAATGGACAACCAACCACAAGCAAAAATACCACCGAAACTGCTGTCCAAGAAAAACTGATCCGATTGCAATTTGCTCAGCAAATTGACATTAATAAGGGGGGAAACGGCATTCAAGATGTCAGTCAGTGGTGCCTACTCAAAATGGGGGGCAGGGCTCCTGTTTTCTGCCCAAAACAGACAAGCAGGTAAGTCATTCAGACAGTGACGAGCTGACACCTGGCAGCAGTGTGAGGAGGGTTATTAATGTAGCGTATCTACTGGGAACTGAGTTGTGTGTGTTCTCCGCACCCCCTCCCCCAAAAGAAAATGTCGACTCTCCAGAATGAGAACATTCATTTTTCTCATTGGGTCTCACCATTACTGCTACATTCATTTTCTTTCTCCCAGAGGAAGGAGAGATTAGTTACGAAAGGGGATGTGTAGCTGAAAAGCACTTGACGTCCCTGCCTTGCATTCACACTCATTCATTCGAGGACTCGAGATGCAGTGAAGAAGAACCATAGCTGCATCGTCATGACAACCTCCTTGCTTTGCTGCAAATGATTGTTTGGTGTGACAAGGGAAATATTCCACTGTTGTGGATGTAAGTTAGGCCTTTTTAATCTATATCTTTATACTATATCAACACACAGAATGAGTCACACCAGTGGTTTTGAAAGAGACTTACAGCAACCCTGCGCAGATTTAGCAAAGATACAATATACCAACAAAAGGTATATTATTCACAGTTCAGGCACTCATAAAACCAAGTCGTCACACATGACCCTTTGTTATTTTATTCTATTAAATGAGAAAACAGAAACATTTCTCATAGGGGCTGTCCCGACATAATTTTCTTAAATGGGGCCTCACTCTGGAGCCAAATGCATACGGGGTCCTAGGCCAGGAGAAGAGAGGTATACTGACGGAAAACAACCACCAGCTGCAAGAGCTGGGCGAAGAAACTGTCATACTCTGTATAATACTGTACAGTGCACTGTTTTACCCACTGCAGCCCCAAAGTGTTTAACAAATGTAGGGAGTGTGAAAATGCATCATCTAGATAATTTTATTTTAACAAAGGGAAAATTTAAGTTGTTGTTATGTGCTTACCTATTGTCTGTTTAATTGTAAGTCTCGTTTAAAGCAGGCAACACATCGATGGTGAATTTAGTTGGGCTCATTTAAACTGGCTCTCTTTGCTGTCATATCAAAATTAGATAAAAGCATAACAAAACAACAACACATAATCTGTAAGTGTATACCTATAGGCTGAGTCACTATAAAACACAGCACCACCAGCACGCAGTCTACAACTACGTTCAATAGCACCTGTAATGTGGATTAAGGGCTGGGTAGACTTAATAGGTTTAGAACAACGGATTTGTGCCAGATTTAAATCCATAATACTATCATTGAGACAGAATAAAAACTACACGTGCTCATCAACCTTGTAAAAAACCAATTTCAAGATAAACTTTAAAAAAAAATCAGAATTTTTTTTAAATGTTTGACTCTTTACTGTAGAACTACTTTAGAAAAACAATGTGTACATTTTCATCAGGAGCAGTCCCTGCACTGTGTGATTTGTTTGTCTGATAATCCTAACATTTATCTTTACTTTAACATACAGTTATTAAAGCGTGTGACTAATACTGAGTTCCTGAAGCTGCTGTTTCGGTCCACATAGTCATTTTAGAAACGTCATTCCTCAACATCCATTATCAGGCGGGGTTTTTTTCAGTATTTTCAGTATTTTTAGGTACGCTCTCCTACCAATAATTTAACCATCTCCAGCTCTGGCTGAGATGAACACCTTCATCCTCAACATGACATCAGTGTGGATGGGCAACCTCAGAAACACTCAGTATGTAATTTATCATTATATTATAATGCCCAACTTTTTGTCATTAAACTATCACAGAGAGAAGTAACGGTTGTTGCCAAAGTTTTACTAATTTATTTCTTATCTGAAATAAATGGCCACTTAACTACAGTAAAGGTAAAGTCGGTCAAAAAATAAATATAACACCAGGTTGACTGTCCACTTAAAGCATCTCTACCCTTCCATGGCTTTCGCTGCAAACTGACATCAAGTGAGCAGCAACTTCCCGGCTGAAATCTTATTAACCCCCACTCACCATATGGACTACTGTCCTCATAGTATCATTTCTGAGTCTGGGTGTCTCCTCCTGTATGAGTTTAACTGAGGCCACCAACCAACCTGTTGAGTTACCTGAGGTCGACAACACGGGGAGTCCTTCAAACAATTGTTTTTATTGTTTCATCTATCTGTGCAAAAATGGGTTTTATGTGTGACTAGTGCATTTAGGGTGACTGTTCAATACTGACTCTTTTGATGCTCTGTCATTACTTCTCTTAATTTACAATATGGAATGAAAAATACTGTCAACCTCTCTCTGCTTGCCCCTATTGATATTAACAGCTATTACACTGTTCGACACAGGGTGACCAAAGCTAATATGTACCCTTTTAAGCGTGAGTCAATTGCTAAGGCAGATGTTCACTTAAAAAAAGTGTTTATATGTTTGAGTAGTACCACATGTTTAAATGTTGATAGTGATTAATTTGAATTACTAAAAGGGAAATTTTACTATAAAATATATTCAGTATTGTACTATGATTTTTTAGTCTTTACAAACATGGACAAATGTCTCCCAAAGCTGGAGATCTGAGCCATGTCTAAGACATAATGTTAAGCCTAGACACTGTATTTACAGTATATAGACATGTATTGACATAGACATATACAGTAGACATGTCCATGTAGTGTACATAATTATCCAGTCAATGTATATCCATTCAGTATTTATTTCTTTGCACTACTTGTACAGTGCACAACTTACAGAACACTTAACTTGACTAGACGTTTTAAATTTTCATTGGTGCTTTTTTTAATATCTAAGTAAATTGTATTTATATATAAATATTTTTTCACATATTTGTGTCCATGATAGTCCCATCCATTCTTTACCTTATTTTTTGTCCAGCAGTGTTGTCCTTGTTCCTAGTTGTTAAGTCTATTTCTTTGTAAGTTCTTTAACACCAATGCAAAAAACTGAGTGAGATTCTTTATCTGTGATTGTTAACCAATTCAAGTATGTTGAGCTGCTGATAGTGATAAACTTGTGAGGACTAAGGGAAATTTTACCACAAAATGTACTGTATACTGTACTATGACAATAGGACGATGCTTTCTGAAGACAGTCTGAGACAGTATTTACACGCATGGACAATTGTCTCCAAAAGCTGGATATATGAGCTATATCTAAGACATGCACTGATGTTGTAGTGGGGACTGTTTATTTATGAGGGACCTGTGTTTTTTATTTTGGCCTATATGATGGACATACAACTTTAAATGGCTGCATTTTGTATTTGTTTGACCATGTTACACCATTTATCATAGCCAGAGACTGTAAAAACAGACAGTTCTTCAACACGATGTTGGACAAACGCTTCCGTCAGAAAGAAACCTAACCAAATCTAAGCTCAAAATAGTGATAGCTTATCAAAATGACTTTATTCTGCATGTCTTATTTAAAATTTTACAGATAATAAACCATTTGCATGAACAGGCATACACAACAAGAGAGAAAAACCTTTAAAGTTCAGGATGTTGCCTTTAACTTTTAACTTTCAAACACCTATTCAGAAGTTTTTAAAGTCTAATAACTAATTTATGTTTGAGGAACGGTCGTGCATTTTCCCCAAGTCACTCAGGGAGGCTTCAAGAAAAATATTTAGCTTCTGGGAAGGTTAAAAAGAAGCCACCTCACCAGTCACCCCCCTCACCTGATAAGTAAAGAACACTCCCTTAAATTGAGAGACTGCAGATTTTGTTTTATAACTGTGTTAATGTTAATTTTGGCTTTAAACGTCTATAATAAAGGGCAAAGCAAAGACTTTAAAGAAAGAAAGTGTCTACGCTATTATCCTAACTGCAACCACTGCATTATTAATCGCTTTATGTTGTCTTGCTGTGGTTGTTAGCCTCGGTTGCTAGCAGTTAGCTAAGTTAGCTACATTAGCGTCGGTCGCCATGGTGACTGTCAAGACAGAGCAGCGTCCGGATGAGCAGTGTAAACAGCAGAATACTAACCAACCCTCCGTGCAACTGACATTAACACACTGTCTGTGTTGAATTCAGACTTTGCAGGTCTATTCACAGTTAATATTGTGAGTGTAAGTTGTCTCTGTGTCCGTGCTGGTCTCACCTTCCCACACGCACCGTCTCCAATCACTACAATTTTAAGCTGCCTGTCCTGGGTGTCCTCCTCCGAGTCCGACATGACGCTGAAATGTGCTCCGACTGTGTCAGCGTGGAAAACCGAACCAAAACCACCGGGATAATAGTCACAGGCCGGCTGACACTGTCTATCAGGCTAATCACAGATGGATTAAACGAGTGTTGAGTGGGCAAGCAGACGCCATTTTGACTCTACTAACACAACACTGCTGCTCTGCTCGGCATGATCCACTCTTACCGTGCTGCCTCAACGTACACTGATTTACGGTTAAAACGGGAGGACACAGATACCAGGAAAACGAACCGGAGGCTACAATATAGCGTTTCAGTTAGTAAATATTGTCAGTGTCGCCACGAAGCTGTTTGTCGCCAGGGGAAACGACCAGAACCGGAAACCCAGTCGCCAGCGGTGTGGTTGCGTCCTGTGTGTGACGCGTTGCTGTTGCCTTGGTAACACAGGTCAAAGTGTGAGCATTAAAACGTGAGAAGCACAACAAAAAGTGGTTTAAAGTAACTATTTACTAAATTACTAGACCTAAAAGTACAACTTGAGATTCTTTACTTTATATTTTCAATTTTCAGCTACTTTTTTTATTTCAATAACTGTGCTTACTTCGAATATTCTGAGTTTAAACAGCTTATTAAATACAATGAACTGCCAAACAGCATATCAAGACATTAAAAGCTCCACCTCGACCTCACACAATATTAAAATGCTGCTTAAACCTTCATGCATCAGTAATAATATCCAACAATAAATAGAGTTAATATGTAAGTACGAAAACGCATTGCATTTTTATACACTACTGTGGCATTGCTACTTTTACTTGAGTAAAGGATCTACATATTTCCACTACATGTGGCTTATTCAAGATTTAAAATAATAATTATTTAATCTGTCCATCTCTCACTTTCTCACACGCATACACACACCCTCTTACACATGGTGCCCCTGTATTTAAACATATGTACATAATATGTTTAGTCCATCATCTGGAATTTTCATTTACTTTAGCAGCAATACAGTTCTTCCACAAATAGACTTGTAGACATAAATCTGTTTTAAAAAATGTGATTTTAATTATATATTTATACTACATGCTACTGTATAATATCAAGTATATCTATATGGAAACCCTTTTGGACCACATTATGCATCTGTAATATGACAGATTTTTGGGCCTAATGTACATCTAACACCAAGTTTCATTATGCTTTACTTTACTGTTTAAGTTGTCATCTTATTGGCTGTCTGTCAACACACTCACACACACATACATAACATGTACACATACACACACACAGGTGCACTATAGGTCATGTCAAACTGAATCAAAATTATGATAACCATGATTTAGATTCCCCTGAATAAAAGCAGATCTGAAGTCTGAAGAGGGCCAACAAACATTTAAGGATTTTTTTGCCCTTAAATCATTACAGACTCTGTGTACTAGTCGACCATTCAAAGGTTAATGTTATTCCTGAGGCATCCTAATCATGGATAGACAGACACATTTCATTTTTCCACTGCTAAATTCACAGCTGAACAGCCTCCCAGTTTACCACAGTGTCGAAGAATATCTTACCAGCTGTGTAACGTGATTGCTCTAAATGACACGCTGATGTATTTACCAAATGAAGTATGACTATTATTGGCAAAGTTAAACTCCAGTCTTGGACCAAATGCCAAAGCAGAATATTTTGACAGAATTATTTTTGTCACATTTCTTTCTAGTGTATTTGTAAATGATTCACAATTAGCTCAAGAATCAGTGCTTAATTTAACATAAACAAAATGTAGGTTAAAGAGTCATTATTTAAGATTTCATCAGTTTTTGCAGAAACTGTTGCAAAGCAGAAACATACCTCTTCTGTTTTTTTAAATTATGGCACATATTTTTTGGAGTGCAGAAGATTTAATATACCCTGCACCAAAATAGACACCCAAACTATTCAGTTAAGTAAAATAGGGAATAAAATATTTCATTCTTAATTACAAGAATAAGCCTTTGTGTCAGTGACCTTTAAATTTAGCCTATAATAAATATTAATCTGTCAAAAAGGAGGGTCAGGACACAAAGTTTTTTTTTTTGTTTCCTGTAATTTTACTTTCAAAAGTTATTATTAACAGCCTGTAGAAAGTATTTCCAAGAAGAACATCTCACTATACAACTTTTTCTCGACTGTGTGAGCTGTAGCTGAAGTTTGATGTCCGCCAAGATCCATTTACTGTGTGCTCACACACACACACACACACACACACACACACACACACACACACACACAAAATAAAATGTTTCTTATATTTTAACCCATGCCACTAAATGCCCCAAAGTCCACCTCTCCCAGGGGAACATGTTCAGTGATAATGATTTATACCTTGTCTCTAATTTACGTCCTCTTGTTAAATGTTTTGTAATTTCTCTGTAAAACGTGAGCTGCGGTGTTTTAAAGCTAAAGGTTGAATCACGGTCCTCGTCTTTCACACTTTGCTTTTCACAGCCGGAGGATGGATGTCGCTGCAACATGAGGGATGGAGAGGAATTCACACCTGGGCCACTTTGAAGCAGGTGGCAGTGACTGTCAGGTCAGTGTAACTCCAACAGGCTCATGAGGGTGTGAGTGACAGCAGCCCCAGCCGGACAGAAAGCTTGGAGAGACATTAAGACTAATTGTTTTTAAAAGAGTTTTCAGGCAGAGGCGATCAAGTCGAAGAGAGACACAGTTTGGAAAAGTCTGTCAGTGACTTCTTTGCATTTCGCTTGTTCAGTGTAACCTAATCGCCTAAATGGAGAAAGCATTTGATCTCCCCAGGAACACGGAATTAGAAAGTCATATATTGGGCCAAATGGATTAAACACACATTAATAAATTCACAAGGAAGAAGGTGTCGGACCTTTTACCTTATCGTAATTAACTGCACTATATATATAGCTTAACTGTTTCACGAAAGCACACCAAAACTGAGAAAATACAAAAATCGTATTTTGATTTTCTCATTATTTTTATGGTAAAATTATCAGTATTAGACACAATGATATTTTAAAAAAAACAATGTCGTCAAATAGAGTTTTTAATGGACCTGTGCGGGCTCTTCAGTTTACATGTAGGCTAGATGATGAAATATTGATGAATAAAACGGTTATGCAAATGAAAACCATATCAGAGTAAATGTGCTTAAAGATATTCGTATATTGTTGTGCAAAATAAACCATCTTTTTCAAACACACAAGCCGTGCAGAGACACACAAAAACCCGTGGGCACACCTTTTAGATATCCCTCTATTTCTGTTTTATAACTTTAAATGTTTTTGTTTGATTAGATGCTTTATCACACATGGTCATGTTGGTGACATTTTGCCCAAAGATATTTTATTATCTGCAGTAATAGAGAGAGAAATATTCTATTATTGATTTAGGCTACAAAAATAAATAATCTTAAAGTAAACGAACCTGTTATTAGTTGTTAAAATATTGTTAAAGACTGACAAATAATTTTAAAAAGACCTCGTGGTGTGATCGTGTCACTTGTTTACAGCCCAGGGCTATCTTAGTTAGTGTGAATCGTGAAATTAGGCGGATTATCTCAATTTTTTAAAAAATAAAGGCTATTAAAATCGACTGTTTTAGGAAATACGAATTAATGTTTTATCAAATTGATATTTTTTGCAGTGTGATTTGGTGCTAGATATCAGTGCATTTTATATTTCCATTAACCAACAATCATAAACCTACAAGGTTGCGTCTGTTAGTAGTCGCTCTGCCACAAAAGACGCAAATACATCCCATTATATAAAGGTGGAGGACCCCGGCTGTAAGCAGGGGCTGTATCCAGCACAGCTCACTGTTTAACGTGTGAAATAATGTCTATTAACTTCCAGTTTTCTATTATCAGTAACAACTGTGGAGACTCTCCAGCTTAAAATAATTACTGCGCAGTGAACGTGAAGAGAGAGCCGCTGATGTGTCAGCTTACGCAAATATGGATCAGTTTAAGATATAAAGGAAGAGCTCGTTGCGTAATGTGAACAGAGATAAAATAAAGAAAACATAAAGATGACGAAATTTCTGTTCAATCACAACTCCAAAAAGTTCAGAGTTTCCCAAAGTCCTTGCTTTGCTCCAAGTACAGAAAAGACTAAAATAGTATGAATATATTCTAAAAAAAAAAATGTTACTTCTTGTTGAGTAATAGAGACAAAAGTAGGTTACCTGTGCGTAAACGTGCGTTATTGGTTTCTGTAGGCCTATATATGGGGCAAATAAAATACACAAACTGGCGTAGTTACCCTTTAAATCATATTTTTTTCCTCTAGGAAAAACTCAACATATGGTTTCACAGCCTATTTGATTAATACAATAAATATCTTTTCCACGCACCGCACGTACCATAAGAACCAAAAAAAGGAAATAACGGGGAGACTGTGTGATGGGCTAAATGCACACCGATGGGGGTGTTTGCATTTCAACGATCGCAGGTTGAAAGGAACATCAGTCCTCTATATCAGATATCTCCACATGCAGGTATGAAAGGAAGTTATGTGGGACGGTCCACTCCTCAGTATCCTCTCTCTGTCCTTCAAGCCTCACAGCAGCCAATGACGAGCATCACTGCCACTGGAGATGGCCTCGGGTGGCTCATGTACCTGCATCAAGGAGATCAGATTTTAGGACATATTGGCGCCGTTCGCGAGGAGGAGTGTATATGGGGTTAAAGAAGATGGGACACGGATCAACCGCCACCCTACATATACCTGGGTGTTGGTGCGTATACGTGCGTAAAAGCGCACAGTCGTTGCGCAGCGTCAGGGCTGAAATACAGATGGTGCTCGTTATGTCCACATAAATTACACCTCATTTGGATCTTTGGTGCTTTCATTGTATCAGCTTGTAGATGTGACACCTGTGCTGCAACAATTCAGATTTTTTTTTGTATTTATGTCTCCAATTTCCCGCTTAATGCCTTTTTATATACTGCTGATATGCAGCATCCAGACTGTGTAGGAGTCCACAGGGGATGTGGGTATTCTTTAAGGCCAGAGATGGATGGCTGGTGCACGGCAGCTCCCTCCTGACCCCGACTTAACATACAGGCTGTTAGTGGAGACAGAAGAACACCTCCTCCCGTAATACTTCAATTCCACTATTAGGCCTAAAACTACAAAGACAAGCTTTAATAATTTTCCTTTTTGACATAAAGAAACTGTTTGCAATCTGCCAACTCTTCCCCTCTTTGGCTTAAAGTTAGGCGCAGTGCCATGGGCCTCCTTAACCCCGGAATACTCATCTCCTTGTGTTGACATGCAGCCCTAAAGGTAGCTGTCAGTTTGCCCTGTCCGGGAATCACAGAGCTATTCATCATTGTTTGACAGGTGTGTTTGGGAAGGAAGCCATGGTGGCCCAGATGACATCTACACGGTCTCATGGTATGGCGTGAACTCTGGTGAAGTTTAGGTCTTTGTGGGAAAAATGGATACGAGAATAATAGTCGTTTTACGCGCGAAAATGCGCAGGAAAAGAAAAGGAAAGGATGGATAAGCCTGTTTCTATCTATTGCATATTTGACCGTGCGAACAAAAACACCAAAAGTTGTCCTAAATCAGTTTACTAATGAAAAAACTATAATAATGAAGTCATTTTAGCTCTATATGTAGGTCGAATTTAATTAATTTAAACTTTAACATGCTCTTTGTTTAGAAAAAAGGAGCAAAAACATTGTTTTGTACAAGAAAGTGAAACTGTGTATTCTTTCCCAGTCACCGAGTTGTCAAATTAAAAAAGGAATTTATAAACCAGTGAACCCTTAACTTCCTTGTAAATTCTTATAATTATTGGTCATATCTGACGGTAAAAAAATCTCTGTGCCAACATAAAACCCTTTAAATAAAATTACATCCAAATGAAAGTAATGCCTGATATGTTTTTAATGTTTTTTCGATCTAAACAGTCATTTAACACAAATAACACATGTACATTTCAAATAGAAGTTTGGGTCTGTTTTATAGCCTGCTTCCTGCCACGAGATCACTTTCAGGCCAATAACACAAGAATCCGCCTCCTCTCAGTCTGACACTGTACATGCCCACACTATAATGCATTTTTACATTGAAGTAATGTAACGTATATAGCTCCAAAAAGTGCTGAAATATCTTACCTTTACAAACACAGCAAGAGAAAAATAAAAACACAACCTGTAACAGAGACAGTTAATATGAAATGTCAATGGAATATGCCTATTTTTCCAAATCACTGCAGAGGTAGGAAGGCGCATGTAAAATAGAAACCAACATAAGGTGACATTTTCAGTCTGTTTAGGCCGCCGGGTCCCAAAGCGGGGTCCGTGGGGCTTCAGAGGTCCTTGAGGGGCTCCCGAGCAAAGAGAGGAATACTTTACTGTTATTACTGTGTCACTCCTCAGAGGTTAACACACTGACATTTACTAAGGAGGTCCAGACTCCCCGCTCAGCTACACTTCAGAGAGGTGTGATTTTATAGCCTAAATCATGAGAAGTGTCTTCTTTATTATGGTTCCTGGAGACAGACTCTTATTAAATGAAAGAATTAGTCGTTTTTTGGTATTTGAGGATTTGATAAACGGTTTGGGGACCTCTGGTCTGGCCTGGACATCACGGTGAGGCAGATTAACAGTCCCCTCAGGTCTCATCCTCGTGTCAGAAAATAGAGTTAGTCTGATGTCCTTGGAGCAAAAATAATAAAACAAAAAAAGAATAAATACAGTCACCGAGTTCTCACTGATTCCCCGCACATGCAGACAGTGTCCATGCAGGGAGGCAGTAGGCGTAGGGGTAATAGTAGGACGGCTGCAGGGAGAGCAGCGGGGGCCGCAGGATCTCTCCTGGGCTGTACTGTCTCTGGTCGTCCCGCACCAAAACTTTCACCGCCACCTTCTTGGCCGCAGGGGTCGACGCCATCAGGTCGGCGGCCATCTGGCGGCGTTTCGTCTTGTACCGGCGGTTCTGGAACCAGATCTTGACCTGAGTCTCTGTGAGCTTCAGGGAGGCCGCCAGGTCCGCGCGCTCCGGCCCGGACAGGTACCGCTGGTGGTTGAAGCGACGCTCCAGCTCGAAGACCTGCGCGTGAGAGAAGGCGGCCCTGGAACGCTTCTTCCGCTGTTTGGGCTGGTCCAGGCTCTTCTCGTCCAGGGTGCTGGAGTCTGGGAGAAGGAGACACGGCAGATGCGTCATGCGAGTGAGTTCCGGGGTTTGTTTGTTATTTTGAATACAGCTGGAAGCACATCTGCTGATGTAAAGTGAGATTGGAGCCTGTTTTGGGATGTGAGTGATTTAAAGAAAATAAATTCAGCTCACTTCTAAAAGAAGTGTGTTTCAATTCATTTTATTGGCATGTGCTGGCATAGATTTACACAAGGTCACTGGATGCTGGAGTTTTCAAATCAAAGTTTAAAATGTTATCAGTCAGGCCTAAACATCACATCTAGTGCGCAGATGTTTATTTAGGACGAGTTGGAGTTATTTCTTTAAATAAGGCTTCAATTTCAGGCGTGTTTCTGGTAGCTTATAACTTTTGTCCAAAGATAAATCGTGCCAGAGCAGAATGAATTGACATTAAGCCCCAGTGACTCTATTTAATCAATAATAATTAGTGCTGTAGTGACAAGATTTGAGTATAAGCCAGAGTATCCGTTAATAATCGTGCGTAAAACCAGGACATTTCGTGCGTAAAAGTTGCAGAACGCGGATAGATTTTGCAAATAGGCCTGATATCCCACAATAACACAATCACAGCATTATGGTTCTGCAGAACTGCACCAACAAGAGTGCCACAGTCTTTAAGTCATACTTGTTTGTTTAAAGGCCAGATCTTTTATTGAGTCGTTATATTAAAATCAGAGCAACGCCACACATTGTAAACAGCTGTGTCTCTCTGTCCCACTTACCCGCATTATTGGGCTCACTGTCACTCTTTGCGTTTTCCGCAGCTGCAGACTCGTGGTCCGTCTCCTCTTGCAAGCTTTCTTCCGGCACATCCGACGCAGGGTCTCCGTCTTTCTCCGACTTGCACGCGGCCGCATTCTTGCTGTCGTTGTCATCGCTGAGCCCCGAGTCCGAGTCGTAGCTTTTCTGGTCCGTCGGCTCACAAGCCTCCCCATCATCTCTCCGAGAACCGCCGTTCATCTCCCCAAATATTTTCCAGCACGCCGTCTTGGAGAAGCACATGTCCAAATCTGGCAAGTGTCGGCTGTCGTCCTTTTTGTTCAGGATGGCTTGGATTGAGAAAGGCATCAGCGAGTTGCCACGAACGGCCATTTTCCAAAAGTTTGCTCGGTTCTTCGAGTTGAGTAATTAAAACCGGCCCGGATAGAGGAGTAAATGTCAGTTCATCCACATTTTAGGCTACTCCCTCCGTGGAAGCACTGCTGTGGCTTAACTTTGTCCCTCCAGTGTTGGTTCCTGGTCGCATCCCCGCGGGAGAAGCCGTGGAAAGTTTCTGCTACATCCGCAGGCACGATGCTGCTCCTCCGCATAGCTCTGCCATCAGCCCGGGCTCGTTCCAGTCTCCGGCCCTTTTCACCCAATTTTTTTTACCATCCACCCTCACCTGTGACTGACAGGCACTGCTCGTCGCCTCCTATTGGCTCAAAGAGGAGGAATGCCGTTTCCCGATTGGCCACTGTAAACTACGTCATGCTGCTTTCAATCGGCTGGGAAAAAGTTAAAGAAATGTTTGGTTGAAGTTTTTCATCGGAGGCTGAACTGACATGCAGGCTGCAACCACACAAATTATTTCAACTGGAAGTTCTCCCAAAAACAGGGGAGCAGGCTGTATCTCTGCACGGCCTGTGATAAGAAAATTACATATTGATTTTGATTAATGATTTAGGATGAAGTTGGCTGAGGTGCAGAATGTTCTGTGCTGCTAATGTTTAAAGTTTGTGCAGTCAGAAAAGGAGAGGAGCCGTGCGTAAAAGTTCGAGATCATAAGGAAACTCATCGTGGTTGCAACACAAGTAGAAAATAAAACGTGAAAGTCGTGTCTCCCATTTTTCCTGCGTCGCTTAAATGCAGCACCAGGACAATAAATTCGTAGGATATGTCATCTTTTTTTTTTTTTTTTAACTTAACCCCTTCATCATCCAAACAGGTCTGTCGGGAGTCCGGTGCGTAACGCGTAATGGGACGGTTTTTATCCTTGCTGACATTTTGGCCACCGACCAATGTATGTCAGGTTGATACCGCTTCACGCTGTCTACGATTTTAAGGCCTAGTAACAGAAGTGCTCATTTTTGTCACGTCCCTGGCAGCCTGCATCATGGATCGCCATGACCAGGTAGGCCTCAGCTTGTGCGCAAACCAAATTCTTGCATTTCATAAATATAAGTTAAAAAAAACAGGCAACTTGACCTCCTGCTGACTTCATAAATGGTGTGAAACCGTCTCATTAAACAAGGCAAAAATATCTGATCATAGGTTACAAGTTAGACTATTTACATTTTCGTTTCAGCAGCAGCCAGCTTTGCATCAACCCTTCAAATGTGACGCACATGAAACAACTGAAAGGATCTCGTTTTACTATCAGAATATTTGTCTCCTTCAAAAATGGTTTTATATATAAGAATTAATTCTCAGACTTCATTTTAAGGAAAGCTTGTTTGTTTTCTGTCACCTGATGTTGACCGTCTGATTACGAAATATCTCCAGACGTCTTAACAATGGCGAACATGACTATTAGTAAGAAACCTTTTGCGTTTTTATTCCACATGCAGTGAGGAGGCAGGTCTCTCCTTTGGGGGTTTAAGCGGACAAACATCTGTCGCTGCAGATCCGGATCGTGACCTCTGCAGTTTTTCACGTCGCCTCTGTACAGACACTTCTCACAGCTTCTCTGCTGTTTTTATTCACCAACCCAAAACGATTCAAATTCTGCTTTAGATTATATTTTGGTAAATAACATAATAATAGTCTTTACTCGGCCAAACGCGCAAGAGAAGATATTTTATTAAGTCGATATAACGCAGCTATTAGGCTATTTAATTAATAAACACTTCTGACATGCTTAGCCTTTAATCAAAAAACGGGCGTGGAAACCTTGCACACACCCATATTATACCATTATCATTCATTATATTATATCATTATGTGATTTATTATAAATTTGTATTTATTTATTCTCTATGATTTAGTGCTTCCGTGGCATTGAGCCACCTGGTTAATCAGTCTGTATTAATTACAATAATACTAAAAATAATGATAACACATTTAAACAGCTTCAGAAAATGACCCTGAAATCTTCAGATTGTTAATGATCTAATGACTGATTATGAAAAAAGTGAAACTGATGAGGCTGTTAGTCTGTAATAAATACTATGGATTAAAGTGACCTGATGACTTCAGTGCTGCATCGATGAAAGTTTAAGTGTCGTTTAATAAAACGAGGCATTATATAAGTAATTAACAACATTATTCAAATGTAATAATTATGACAACATTAAGTTTAATGATTAAATGATAATAATAATATGTTCGCTACTTAATTTCTTTCACTAAAATTGTAACAGCTGATTTGAAAGAACAAAAATAAAATGTCAAATCGAAATCTAAAGAAAAGCACCGTCGGTGCAGAGGATGAGTGAAGACGCAGTCAGCAGATCAGCTGCTGAGAAAAGTTTAACAGATTTTTATTTTGTTGTTTTTGCTCAGTTTAATTTGCATCAGTTCTTTTGGGTCTTATTGTATTTCCTGCACATGAGCCGTCTGCGCGTAAACCAACAAAGTGAGCGCGTAACAGCTGATATTAAGACACAAACGACTCTGAATTTCAACTTCAAGTAATTTAAAATGATATATTTTGCAATCCGTGAAGCTTTGTCATTGTTGCTTATTTCCCGAGGCCTTCCTGCGCCGTTTGATAATAAAACTCTATGAAAACCCGGATTTAATCATCCTGTGTTTTAAATATTGAGCCGTAAAATAAATGAATAATTTCTCTCCTCCATGCCACTTAATTTGTGACATTTACACCTGTACAAACGCGCCATGTATTCATCACTGAGCTCATCAGCATGTTAGTCAGAATCCCCTCAACATTATAAGAATAATAAATAAGATAAATACAAACTGGCTTCAGGTTTTAATCGTGATAATATTAATCTACCCTCAGTGCTGCTGTCACCTTGTGCAGACCAGTTGCATGCATATATTATACCATCTAGTGGCCACTGAAAATACCTCCTCATTTGACTTCCTGACATCTTGTACCTCTGGGGTCAAAACACTCTGAACTTCACTCTGTGCAGAGGTACAAAAAGCATTCATATCCTTTATTAAAGTAAAAATACCAATGCCACACTGTGTAAATACTTTGTTACATTAAAAAAATACTTTAAAAAAGTATAATCAGGAAAATGTACTTGAAGTATTACAAGTAAAAGTACTTAATGCAAAAAAAAAAAAAATCCTTAAACATGAGAATCTGGAAACTTTTAATTTATATATTTATCTATTTTTTACATGAAAAATGACTGAAACGATCAAAGTAGTTCTTTCAATCAACTAATTGATTAATTAGCCAATCATTTCAGCTGCACTTGTAGGCCGCTATATTGTTGGGTACTTTAATTCATAATAAAATATCATATTTTATAAATTCCTCGTATGCTTGTTGTGCAAAAAATTCCTAATTAGTAAAGCTGTCAGATGAATGTAGTGAAGTTGAAAGTATTAGTGGCATTAAAAGAAAAAGCTCAAGTAAAGTACAAGTACCTCAAATTTAACTACAGTACTTGAGTGAATGTGCTTAATTATTCCACCACTGATAGCTTGCACTATTATTATTATTATTATTATTAGATATTAGGACATTATAGACATGATTAACTGCTGCAGACAGATGCTTCTTTTTAAAATATCTCCTGTGAATCACTTAAACACTCTAACTAGGTTTATCGTCCTGCTCTGTGAGAATGAATTGAATGAAATTATGTGGCATTGTCTCGGGGCTGGATGTGACCTCGGGGATGAAAGCCTGAATCACCGCAAGCAATGAAAACACAACTGGGAAAAGGGAAAAGCACAAACCGCTGACACCGTCTGGATATTTTCATACACCCTGCCTTTCAGAAACTGCTCCTTCCACCCAAGGCCAATACACAAGTGGTACATCACATAGTTTTTAAGTTCTCTTGTATTGCAGAGGGTGTTTCCCCCTCCTCCTCCTCTCTGTGTCCTTCATGTATTTATTTCATACTGTTGTCTTTTGTCCTCAAACCAGCCTCGCTGACCCGTACACACACACACAGTCTGCTTTACCCTGAGAAAAAAAAGTGGAAAATAAATAAAACTGTCTGCCAATTCTCCAACAAAGTGAGTCAGTGTGTGCCTATCAATGTGATGTCGAGCAGAGCTCCACGGGTTACTCTGTGTTTTGGTAACCACACTGCGACGAAGAGTAATAAGCAGTAAGTAGCTGTAAGTGGCAGGAAATGTAAACAGCAGCTTGGTTTTCATTCAGACAACTGCAGGGGCATTTAAAACAGATACGCCGCCGGTGTGATGTGATTCACACATAGAGGACAGAGAGGGTGATCATCTGAGCAACTGGACATGTGTTTATTTATCTGCAAGAGCATGTGAGGAAACTAATTACTGCTGTTGCTATGTAACAACTCTAAATATTGTAAATGAAACGGAACTTGTAGCCAATATTTCTCATATTTCCTGAGATTAGACGAGAATAATTGAGTGGATTATTCTACTGTGACATTGGCAACAACATGTACTTAAAGTATCAAAAGTATCTGACCCCTGTCAGTGTACCATACCATAAGCAGTGAGGGAGTTTCTAACACAGCATCACCTACTTCCAGGTGTATGGAGAAGAGAAGAAAGTCTTAAGTGGTTGAAACTCCTGCAACACTTTATCCTCTTTAGACCCTGCGACATCACAGTTTGGTTTTCCTGCACCTTATACTTCATTCTGCTTAATTTACACCTGTTGTCCTTGTTTGTGGACACTTTTATGCTCCGTCTACAGGTGACCCCAACACAAAAGTGGGCAAGGTTCAAATCCTGATCAAATTTTGTGGTTGAAACTAAATTAATTGTGCTAAATAACGTCTGTAGTTTGATATGGCAACAAATTTGACCAACTTTAGCGACAGCAGCAAGCTAAAATGCTGTTAATTAGGAGGTACTTGTTGGAAGACATTAGGACTAAATTATCGTCTTGTATGAGGACTTTTTGTTTTGTTTTGTTTTTGCACAACAGTGTTCAGATATTGAAATAATTAAAACAGTTTTAGAATTTATTATACACTTGTGACTATTAAAAATAAACCCATCCTCATGAGGACATCTTTTTTCCCCCAAAACTACTTCCTGTTCAATAACAGTGCTTAGTTATTAATACTTATCAGGTTCTACTGATCACAGATAGCTCAGAGAAATTAAAAATGCATACCAAACAAAAGCTGGGGTCTCAGGAGGTCAGAGCAACTTTACTGCAAGACTAACATGACTTGTTGTCTTCATGCAATTGCAGTAAAGTTGCTCTATATGCTGGAAGTGTTGCTGGAGTTTCGACCTCTTTAGTGTACTATTATATCACAGAGTTTTTAGTACTTTAATGTTGAAGTCGAGGTGGAGCTAATTTAGAATACTTCATAACAGTGTTATAGTGAAGACCTCCTAAGTATAGACCAATGACTGAGACCAGAGTGTAATCAAGACTGAGTCAAGACCAGGACCAGACCAGTGTGAGTCCCAAACCGTATGACACACAATAAAATGTTGACCATGCCAAGACAGATCCACATCGTCATAAAACACCCACAGACAACAAATTAGGATTTCTGTGTGTGTGTGTGTGTGTGTGTGTGTGTGTGTGTGTGTGTGTACCGTTGATCAAATAATCAAAAGGCATTGTAGAGGTGGATTTTATGTGTTAGAATTTTCATTTGTTTACTATGAACAAACAAACACTAAGGAGCTGGAATGTACTCAACCATCCATTTTCAACATTCTTTTATTTACACAGAGAATTTAGTGATGCCCCCGCAGTGTGATCTTTACCAGCTTTGAAATAAGATCCCAAATCCTCTTTGTGTGAGACCGAGAGGAGACTGAGTTTTTTAAAAGGAGGTCTTGAGACCGAGACCGATCTCGAGTGCTACAACACAGCTTCATAATATACTTTCAGTTTAATCTATAGTGATACGTATATTTTACAAACTTTTTTAATGTGTTTTTTTTTATCTGTAAAGCAGCCCCATCTATCAAATACATGTAGGGGAGTGTAAGTATGAAGTTGCATAAAATAGAAATACTCAAGTAAAGAACAAGTACCTCATAACTGTACTGAAGTACAGCATTTGACTTATTTTACCACTGCTGGAGACTTTGATTAATCAGAGTGATATAACATGTAGCATCCTGGATACTGTACTTTATTATTATTATTATTATTAGAGGAGGAGGAGGAGGAGTAATATCACTGCCTTTAAAGGTAGAAAATGGTCATTGAATTGCAGAAGAACCCAGATTTTTAGCCCTATGATCTGCCGGTAAATGTCAAATCATATTTTAAAAGATTAATTGAAATACAGCATATATATTAATAGAAATACACATAATGTGATGATTACCTTCATTATTTTTGCTGTTATTTTTCATTTAGTCTGTAAAAACATCAGAAAATAAAGGGAATAATTGGCCATTACATGATCAGAGCCTTTGAATGCTTTGTTTTGTCCACACAAGGTAAAAAATATTTTAATTTAGATGATACAAAATAGAGGAAAGCTGTAAATCATCACGTTTGAGCAGCTGTAACCTGTGATTTTTTTGTGTGTGTTTTTGCTTAAAAAATAACTTCAGTGATTGATAATTTATAAAAAATGATCAGGGACTAATCATTTATTGTTTCTGTACTGATGTTGTGCGAACAAAAAGTTAAAAACAAACATTAAAAGACACTTTTCTGTTTCTATAAAAGTCTTGTTTCCAGCCAGCATGAAGCTGAAGCTGGTCTGCTGCTGCTGGACAGGAGGTCTCCCTCTGCTGGTGAGGACAGAAACCTGCTGCCGACATGGAAAGATGAGATGATCACTACATAATAGCCGTGCCGGGAAAAGGTATATTTTCTCTTCTTTTTCTATCTACAATGACACGATTCCTTAATACCCCCAGACTCTTTGTCTGCTCCCCTCCAGTTGAACACTGGGGTGAAATTCCCACCACCTTTCCAGTAAAGAAATAAACTTTAATGGCATATTAGACTATTACGTTTGCCTCCACCCACCACCACCACCACATCTTTTTCCTGCCTCTTCTTGTAACTTTAATCTGGTGTTTTAAACAGAAATCACTCCTGATGCAGCAACGGGCCAGTTGCCGTGGTAACGTCTCTGTTTCCCCTCCTCTCTCCTGGGTGTGTTTATGACAGGTCTTGAGTTTTTTTCTTGCGTGCTGGTATGAAGGAGGCTCACAGCACGCCATACTAACCCCCCCCCTCTCTCATGTGCCAAATTGTGTTCAGATGGAGCAATACATGAGAGGGCACTGCCAAGAGTCATTTGCTGTAAATGCTCCCAAAATGCCCTCTAGATTTCTCACCAAATATCAGATCCACCATGATAGCACCCTTAATCAACCTCAACATTGGAAAGTGGAAGGAAGGGGAAGGGACGGGGGGGTTACTGCCAGCTTTAAGTATGCTTTTAGTCGCCTAAGTTACAATTGAACCCTCTTTCCCAAAGAAAAATTATCCTTGCATGCGATGGAGCACTAAATGGAAGAGCCCTTGGGACAGAACACTTAATACAGTAAATGGAAGCAAGAGACAAGCGGGGAGAAGTTCCTGCGTCTCTTGGAAGCTATTCAAAACATCTCAGCAATGGCTGCATTACTGCAGACATAGGAGCAGAAGTGGGGGGACAGCCCGCTGTTACAGTCCAATTAATGTGTGTAGATAGTGCAGACGTGATTTATAGTTTATTTTTCAGCTCTGCTGTGCTGACAAACGAGCTTCCAGCCGCCTCTGGCACGCAACAGATAATGCATGCAGCTCAAGCACATCATGAAAGGCTTCTGAGGTCCTGAAGGGCCTTTGGCTGCCTGCTCAGGTCTCTGTGACCGGCTCCTTTCTCCTGCACTCACGCCTAAATAAAGACGTCCTTCAAAAGCAGCGGACCCCTCTCAGTGGTTTCATGTCACATGTGAAAGACCACTTTTGAACATAGGAGTTGATGTAGTTATGAAAACTTCAAGGATCATTTAGAAATTCTTGAGATATTATGGGGCTTTTCTTTTGGTGAAGTGGGTGTCAGACTGCAGCTGCAGCGGACCAGCTCAAAGTTTTTGGATCTTTGCAGATGACAGATTTACCTCTCTGACAGGTGTTTGTAGTTTAGACGTACAGTAGGGCTGTTGTCTGTTAAACTATGGATTACTTTCTGTACAAGTCGATTAATCATTTAGCCTTATGAAAATTTAAAAATGATCCTTATGGTTTTCCACATGACCTCTTTGACAGTCCAAAACACAACGATAATACATTTTGACTGTTCTGTCAAAAGCAGAAAATGTTTGTCTTTTTACTTGATAAATGATGTTAACAATTATTCGATTAGCAAAATAGTTGTTGATTCACTTTGTCCGTTGACTAATCACTTAATCGACTAATCTTTTCAACACCATTCAATAGCATTTTTATTATCAATCACTTCACTGTGGTGTGCAGTCACAGGGCACTCATTGAAAACATAAATCATTATAAACTAGTTAGAAATATAAAGTTTCATATTTTAAAAAGTCTGTGTGATTTCCTGAAACAGCTGGTCACTGCAGTTTTTATCAAATCTTAGTCAAATAGAAGTGAATAGTGCATTTGTTGGGGACTATTTTAAGCTGCGGATTAGTACACATTTATGTGCACAGTGAATACAGCAGCAGGCTCAGTTTGAAAAAGATGATGTCACATACAAGCCCGGTCTCATTCGGTATCACAGAGTGACTGACGCATTCATATTGCTCAATTTATCCAACCATCAGTCTAAAACCCAAAGTTTTATATGACAAAGAAACACATCCCATCCTCACATTTTACACGCATCTGTGCAGTATTTTGGTACAGAGCAGGGATACTCAGCTTTGCTTGGGGGCCACTTTTGCAACATGACAGGAGGCCAGGGGCCAGTTGCAGTCCCCACATGTCCACAGGGGCATTCCTAGGATTTGAGGACATTTGGGGCTTAGCCCAGACTTCTGTCGGGGGTCTGGTTGATCCACCCTGGCACTCGTTTTGATAAACAAGTTCTATTTTGATGCTTTTTATGCACTCTGGCATCTTATGTAGAGACCTGAGACCCTGTGTCCTCATATGAGGACATCACGTTTTGTGTTTACTTGACCTTATACTTCATTCGACTTAACTTAGACCTGTTGTCCTCGTTCATGGACACTTTTTGTGCCATCTAGTGGTAGTAAGAGCACAATACACTAATCCATGTGAAAACAAAATGGCAGCCATCTCTGCCAAGTCAGTTTACAGCCGATCCCGACACAAAAGTGGACAAGGTCCAAAACCTGATCAAATTTTATGATTGAAACTTGTTTATTTATGATTAGTAGTGTTTGTAGTTTGTTATGGCAACAAATTTGAACAATTTTAGCAACAGTAACAAGCTAAGACTCTGTTAATTTATTGATTAGGAACTCGTTTGAAGACGTTGGGACTTAATTATCGTTGACAATGTTTAGTTTTTTATACTCATCAGGTCCTACTGATCCCAAATAGCTGGGAGAAATTAAAAGCATACCAAGCAAAACTTTGGGTGTGCTTCAGGTAGTCTCGCTCACCAGACCTTTCTCAAGAAAAGAAAGTTCTGGCTGCGCCGACTCTCACTTTGAGATTGGAGAAAAAAACGCCCCGGCTGCTTGTACTTCTTTCAACCAATCACAATCATTCTGGGCGGTGCCACAGCAACGGTGCACTTGCAAAAATATTGCCGGGGGGAAACAGGTTTTGGTGTAACACGCCCACAAAGATATCGCCTACAGGACGCGAACCATGGCAGAAAAATGGCTACATCCCCGCAAGATCAAACACCGCAAAAGTTAGTGAAGGACATGTTGAAAACGGTTGAAAATTGCTACACAACCGGAGGTGGTAGGGCGGGTGGCTCGTTCCGCCCAGTGAGAGGCTGATCTATGCAGCGAACTTCCACCCACTCAGACTAGGTGTCAGGAGGAGATTAAAAGTAGAGCTGCACAATTTATCAAAATATTATTGAAATGACAGTATGGCCAAGTACAATACCCAAATTGCAGGCACTGCAAGTTTTTTTGTTGAAAGTAAAATGTGTCACAGCAAACCATTATAAATGTATATATAAATCATATGTATCATACAAAGTATTGTGATGCTACTGAGGTACCCGACCTACAAATCATTTTCCAGATGTAAGGAAATATGGTTGTTTGGTACAGACCCAGCAAAAATCCCTTGATCATCATTTTCTAAAAAAATTCAGTTAAGATAAAATGCAAAAATCATCATTCCCAATTAAATTGTGACTCATACCACAATCACAGTAAAAACAGTGTTCTGTTTTTGTTTTTTGTTTTTTTTGGGGTTTTTTTTTTTTTTTTTTTTCAAAATTCAAATCGTGCAGCCATATTTTAAAGTCCCAAAAAAATCCCAATGTGAATCATTTTATTTTCCCTATAAATTAGAAAATAATTTAGGGGGCCACATGGCACTCTATTGGGGCCAGATTTGGCCCCTGGGCCATAAAATTAGTATCTCTGACTTAGAGCATCATGCTATTCTCGTGCTGTGTGTTTGGTGTATATGGATGTGTGTGTGTTACTGAGTGCTAACTGTAGTTTGATTGTACATGTATGGTGATAATTGTGCATGTGTCTGAAGATGCTACGTTTTTTGAATGCCAGAGACAAATTTCTCCTTAAGTAGACAATAAAGGAGAAGCTGGAACAAGTAAATATTTGGTATGATTGATCACTAAAACAGATTCCGATCAGTTTTCTGTCCATTTACTAGTAATTGCAGCTCTACACATGATAACTAAGGATGTTTTACTCTCTTTTAATGTTGCTTTAAATCATACACACTAAATGTTGTAGTGAAATACTCTCAGTGTTAAGAGAGCTTAAATGACCCACTTTGATAATGCATCAACTAGAAGAGAATAACCACAACTTTGTGACTGATGTGTGTTTTTGTGCTGCATTTTCTTTTGAAACAAACTACTACTAAGCTACTACTGCAACAGGTGACTGTAATTTTAAAAAGTAAATGGATATCAGCTGACATTTCAAACATCGCAGCAGAGAGCAGAATACAAGACATAAAATACAACAGCCCGCAAAGTATGTACGTAAAGCTACAAATCAAAGTTAAACATGTTCTTTTTAAAATTCTGTACCAGACCAAACACACGATGCATTTTAACTTCAAACAGTGCTGACATGCTGCAACTATTCAATTTGACTTCAAAACATTGGTCAGTAAACACACATTTAAGAAATAATCCTGCTCTCTGCTGTGTGTTTGTTGCAGCCTCAGACGCCAGAAGTCGATCCAAATCTCAACTCAACTGCAGAACTATTTCAATACTGCAAAAGAAAAAGCAAACCCTAAGACTCTAAGCCACCACCCCTCCCTGCTGCCTGTCGCTGGCTATTTCTATGACTCTCGTATGAAACACTTTTGACGTTAAACACCTGTTAACTTTTATGTCTTGTGAGAGGAGTGGCTGAATGGGGGAGCATTATGTTCAGCCCTGGCCAAATCCCCAGTAGAGGAAAGACCACTCCCAGTGCAGAGAGGCAGCGGCAGGAGTGAGTGAGCCCCCTTATCCCCACAGCCTGCGAGGATCCCCTCGGCAGTTACCTCGATTCCAGTTGACAGCTGTGTGAAACCACCATCTTTCCACAGCTCTCTGCTGGATAAACTGCAGCGCGACCCACCAGCAGACCTGCTTAAGAGGCAGAGTGAGGCGATGTGAGGAAGCTTATGTTGTTGGTGTCTTGTATCATAGTGTTTTTTCCCTGCACTTTTAGATGCTGAAGTGAGGCTGGTGCAGGGTGTCCTGCCAGAATCCACATGACCCGTACCACCCATTATGAAGAGTCCCAAACTGTGCTGTAATTATGAGGTACTTGTGCTTTAGTAATTCCATTTTATATGACTTTATACTTCTACTCTGCTGCAGTTTGGAGGCAAATATCGTGCTTTCTACACCTTTTTTTTATCCTAACTTACTGGTTACTTTGCAGATTTTATTTAATAATACAAAATTTAATCAACTAATATTATAGATTATGCTACCCAGCAATATATTAAAGGAATACTTCAACCCCAAAATGACCATTTGTATATCAATTACTCATCCAGTGTTATGTTGAATTCATGAAGAAAACCTTTTCTCACATGCCTCCACAGTGAACAAAGAATCCAAAAATGAGCGACTGTGCTTAACAACAGCAAAACTATATCAAAACATTGGTTTACAAACTCTCACACAACTCGTGCAGTACAATCGTACCAGTCGTATGCTCAGTACTTCCCAAACAGACAGGCCTTACTGTCTGAAGGAGCTGAATTAAAAGTGAAACTTGTCTCTGCTCTCTTCAAAACCAGACTCCATTGGCAAAAACAGTAATTTTACCTCCCTGAATTCGAGAGCTGCTGGTCTACCACTGCCTCGATTGGTAGTTTGTGTTATTGTGTGACTCTGGTGAGTCTGATCTAACCCTTCAAAACACCAAAAGGAGAATTTGTAAATAGATCTGTTGATATTGTTTTGCTGTTGTTAAACCTGGTCATCTATGACTTCAATTAATCAAGAATTTTCTTTGTGTTTGGATTCTGCGTTCACTGTGGAGGCATGCAAGAAAACTTTTCTTTACAAATTTAATGTAACACAGGGTGAGTCACTGGCATACAAATGATAATTTAGAGGATGAAATATTCCTTTAAGTAGTTAGAATCAGCCACATTTAAGTGATGGTTACACATTAGTACATCCATAGTTATAATCCAATAATATATATTATTCTGAACTGGGCCATTCTGCATAAAGAGTACTTTTACCTTTGGTACTTCGAGGATATTTTGATGCTGATATTTATGCACTTTGAACACAGTAAAATCTTGAATACAGGACTTTTACACTCACTACATGTGTCTACACTGTGGTACTGCCACTTAAGCAAAAGATGTAAGTACTTCTCCACCAGTCCACTAATCATGTGATCCTTCATTAAGATTAAGTTTACAAAAACTTGCCACCATCTTTTCAAAGTAGCTTTTACTAAATACAATACACACTCCAGCAGTGGATACAAAATATATAATGCCAAATACAGTGTTTCATCTTAATGAAGAATCAGTGGATAAAATGATTGAATCTCCATTTTTTGATACAAACGCTAAGCTCTTTAAATCCTTGTTTTTATAGTTCAATTAAAAACAAAGTGTGATCTCCCTTCTCTTCATGTTTATGGATAATCCTAATTTCTAAATTAATCTGCAGAAGAAAGCTTTGTATTGAAAAAACAATATCCATTGATGGATTACAATGAAGGATTATTTGTTGTTATCAGTTCATTTGTATTTTTTTTTCAGGATTTATTAATTTATCTATGAAATGCAAAAAAAGCCATCACAATTTTTAGGGAATGTGGGAACTTCTAGTAAAAACTTCTTGTAAAAAAAATTATGTCTTTCAAGTATCATATTTGAGAAAACGCTGGAAACTGGAAACCGCAAATATTTGGCATTTTTGGTTTAAAAAAGAGACTGAAACAAATAATCAATCCTCAAAATGGCTGTTGATTTTTTTTTTTTTGTATATCCACTAAGGAGGATGTTTTGTATTTATGACCATTTATATTTTTCCACTCTGAGTGAATATTGTATTTTGTAGAAACTATTGTAAAAGCTGGGTAATACTGTCCTATGTATTGTTGATCTATAAGTAACACGACTGTCAATAAACCGTTTTCTGTTTTTGTGCTGCATAAGGAAACTAATGAAGGCAATATAGCCGAAAATGCTGACAGACGATGGAACAAAGTAAAAGTTTGACTTGTTTGTGCCTGAGAGTTTGTGTAAGAATATTTTCAGGTTCAGTACATTCACCTAAAAGCAGGTCAGCATCTGTGCAGCGGCAGCTCAGCTGATATATTTGGATTATTAACTTGTGTTGCTGCGTTCTCTACCTTTCTGAGTTCTTGCTGTGAGGTCCCTGCTGAGCTGAGAGCAGTCCTCCCTCTCATACATAAAACATGCGGCCTATAAATCAGCCTAATGTGCCTCAGACTGCTGATACTCAGCAGCAGAAACCCGCTTGGCAAATTCAAAAATCATTTTGGACTACAATGCAAACGACATATAATAAAATGACGTCTCAAGTCGCTCCAATGGCATCAGTGAGTGAAAGGAGCGCTGTTCGTCTGCCAGACCCGGTGGCTAAATGAAAGCTGACCCAAACCCTTTAAATGAGAGCTAATATTTTAAGGCTTGGATTGCAGCACCAGGAAATACCTGGGAGAGGTACACCTTTAAGGAATCAAATTTAGCAATCCGCAGGAATGGCTGGAAAACTTTACCCAGAGAAGTCTCTTTCCGTAACCTCTCTCTGTGCTTTTTTGGATCCCGTAAGTTCAGGTGCAGCGATTAAAGCCTCCTAACGTGTTAATGATGGTGGAATATTTCATTCTGAGTTTGTCAGTTTTATCCCCCATTAGCAGGCAGGAATGTCCTCTCCTCTTCTCCGCTCACAGGGGATTGGCTAATGTCTTTGGCTATTTACACACTTACAGACAGCACATCCATTCAGGAAACAGAGGAGATAACGTTTGAGACATAATAAGGGTAAATTAATAAAAATGTGTATATTCTGCTGTGTGCACTGTTCTATCTTTACATAAACAAACAGGCCAGACTCCCAACCAGGAGCAACACAGTTTAGGTTTTCTTCAGCTGTTGTAGAGCTGTTTTTTTTTTGTTGTTGTTGTTGTTGTTTTTTCAGGATATTATGGATATAAAAACGTGTGAATGTTTTAACCACAATGCTCATGGATTTACGAGACTATAAAAATAAAAACGTAAGACCTCACTTAAAAATAATAAGACACCAATTTACTTTCATTCGCCTCTATTTTTGAAGAAGTTTTCTTAAAAATAAAAAAATACAAATTCTAGTTATTGACCACAAGTAAGAAACATTGAAATAAAGGGAGCAATATTCAGTATTTTTACATTTATGGAAAAAAAACCAAATCTTTACATTGACAGATAGGCGAGATATCTAACACCATTATATTGATATACACTTAATGTAAAACAATACATGTAATGAGATTACCTCTGTATAGAGAGTAAGAAACTTTGTGTGCAGCGGCTGTTGTTACAAATATGTCATGAAGGGTCAGTTTATAGATAAAAGTTCACGTACTGTGTCATCTCTCGTCTAATACTGCTGTTGTTTCAAGCAAAAAATACAAAAAATACCAAAAAAAAACAAAAAAAACCCTTCCCTTACCCCCTGGATGATGTAAAAACAAAAACTTAAAAATAGTGGTAAAGAAAACGTCTCCTTTCATTCACAGAATGAATATTAAATGATAAAATTCACAGTGATTTCTATGTACAGGTGTACGGACTCATAGTTTCAGCAGGAACTGAAACACTCAATTTCAATTCACCCTCTTCATGTCAAAGCGTGACTCGGCAGCTCGTTAGGCCCGTGATTGGCCTGAAATGCTCTGATTCACTGGGTATTACTGAATAAACGCAGGAATGATGAAGTCTGATCCAAACCATCTGGGTGTAGTGCAGTAGAAGGTATTCTGAGGGGATTCCTACACAGATCCTCAGGTTTACACTCGGCCATCAGAGGAGAGAGTTTAATACTATCCAGAGCTTTTCAATATCTACAGTCAATGAAGCAGAAACAGCTTCACGTGCCGACTGTAGACGCTCTCTGACCCCCCGACAACAAAACTGACTTTGAATATGGAGTGGAGAGAAAACACTGTCGGGGTGAATCAGTCCACCTCTGTCTGAAGTTTTAGCGTTTGGCTCTCTTGGTAGGGGGCTCCTCTGATTTCTGTCCTCCCCGCGTTCGCACCGCAGGGGGGCTGGCCTCACGTTTACGCCCCCCCTTCGCTGCTCCTGCTGCTGCTGCTGCCGCCGCTGCCTGGCCCCTCGTCCCGCTGCAGGAGGGAAACAAGGAGAGAGTGTCAGTCCGTTTGTCTAAAGTGTCATATTTAGGTGCTGTGAAAATTTGTCTTTGTTAATTCAAGCGTGAAAAGTGTTGGAATAACAAGAAGTCCTTCACTACATGTAAGTGAACCTGGCACGTCCACATTCCCCTTAAAGAGAAAAGTGTGGACATGAGACAGATTTATAAGACTTTTGTAATGTTAACTGGAATTTAATTTGAGTTAAAAAACAAAATGAAGAATCATTTCTGACAAAATTTCCTAAAAAACTACAAATGCAGAACTGAGCGTTTCAGGAGATCCTTCGTCCCCACGGCAATAAGACTGTTTAACACCTTCTGAGTCCACTCACACACACACTCACACGTATCACCTTAGCCACAACTGGACTGGACTGTGGAACGGGCAATTTTAATTTAAAGAAACAACCCCCCAAAGAAACATTAACTGAAGTAGTAAAATGCATTTTCTCACATATTTGAAAGACAAAAAATAAACATTGCATACGATAATAATGGGAATCACTCATCTCTTAAATACATAGGTACTGATAAGGTATGTTTGTTGTTTGTTTTAAACTCATTTTGAAAAGTTTGTGATATTATATCTTTTGTATTTATGACAATTTCACTTTTTAAATCTGTGTATCTCTGAGAGTAAATCTGTAAAAAGTATTTTTCTTTAAAAAAAAAAAAAAGGGGTAATGATAAGCTATAAGTGTACAGAGTCTCTATAGTTTATCTAAAGAAACCAGAAAAAAATTTGGAAGAAGGCACGTCAACCAAAAGAATTTGGTGAGTGAAATTAAGCTTAGTGTATTGGACAAGTGTTGTACAACATATATGTATATATTTTAACGTTTATAGACTCTTATTGGAGAAGTAATCCCCTATTTTTATACATTTCTGAGTGAACTTTGGCCATTTAATATAGTTTAAATTTATTTGAGATTTTACAGATTTTAAAGACCCGTGGATACTCTAGGTATGTAATGAAGTCACACTAAGAACATGAAGCCTCCCACCTAAAATACAGATTGTACATATTATCAAATCAAATTATTCACAAGTCTTTTATAGACACTGTGTACCTGCAGTATAATTCCAGATGTTTAACACAAACATCTGAGGCCATTCAAAGTGATTTCATATTTTTATTTTGGGACTTCATAACTCAAAACCATTTTGAAATTCCGGGAAAACTTTTGGGAAAATGTTCCCTTTCACAGAGTGGCGACCTCGTGGTCGTTCGTTGTGTTGAACCTCAATGAGACAAACTCACCGTGTGCCAGCTGCGGTCTCCTCTTTACCGCTCTGTCGACTCGCCCGGGTGGATGGTTTGCTTGGCTTGTTTCTGAGGAGCAGTAAAAACAAATATGAAACAACAGTTGTTGCTGTAGTGCTAAATCTTCCACCGGCTTTCTTTTAATAGGATGTGACAGTGATGAAGCCTGCTGGGTGCAAACATTCAGCACTGAAACAATCAGGGGCTCATTCATCATGTCTCAGGTAGCTGTATTTGGTTTTATCTGCAGGTGTTCTGGTGTTTTATGATCAACCATGTTTTTAAGATGTAAATGGTCTCATTAAATGTTAAGTTTAAGGTTTTTTTTTAACCATAAATTGTGTTGACAAATAAGGACGTTTCAGTGAAGTTTGAATTGTGGATCCATAAGTGTGTGCCGTCCTGATACTGGAGAACCACTGATGCATTTATATTAGTATTATTGTTTTTATTATGATGTATTTGTGTCCATGAGCTGTTAAATTACCTTTCAGCCTCCAGGCGAGATGCTAAGCGTGTGGTCGCTCTGGTTGCAGTTCCCTTTTCTTCCCCTTCTTTGTCACCATCGTCGTCCTCCTCTTCGTCGTTCTGCTCACTTTCTTCTGCCTTTTTGTCCTTTTTATCTGTTGGAAAGACGATAAAACACAGCTGGCATCATGGCTTTGATATCCAAACTCTATCTCAGACACTTCACTGGAGCTATATAATTATTTAGTATTAACATATTTATAGATGTATAGTAAAAATTCTCCCACTTTTATATATTGTTTATATGTAGTGTATACTGTTGGTAAGTAAGTATTTTATATATTTTTTATTCTTTACAAATTAGGATTATCTTATTCTATCTAATCACAAATCTGCTCGTCCATTCTACTAACATGAGAAAACACCTACACCTACATACTTGTCAAGTAGCAGTGTAAAGCTTAAAACAATAATTAGTAATAACAATTAAGTAGGGATTATCTCCTTTCTTCGTAACAAAACTTTGTTTTAGATCAAGCTTTAAATGTCCTCACCTGAATCCTCTGTTGTTGCTGCTGCTGCTTTCGGCCGACCTCTCCGCCCAGGTCTCTTTGGAGTCGTCTCTTGGTCCTCCTGTTGCTGCTCCTCCTCAGCCTGGAGAGATAACAATAAATATCAAAGTCCCTCAGTCTGATGAGAGCTTGAATAAAATAGTGAATGATTGACGTACGGAGCCAAAGCATTAAAGTTCAGAGGATTAAACTTGTTTTAAGTTATTACACAGACAGTACACCAACAGTGATGGATGCACATACAATGTTTACAACATTCAGATACATATTTGAACAGAACAACTGTAGTGTCTGAATTTCACTGCCAACATACATCATCTGGTTTCTTCTCGCTGCAGATCTCCTCTGTGACCTCCTCCTCACCCTCTGCCTGACTCACTGAGGGGGAACAAACTGGGGAAAAAAAGACAAATGTACAATACGGAGACTTTAATGATCAAGGTAACTCATGTTACTCCTGACTCAGATAATGTTGTGATGTTTTGTCCCTACCGTACACTGTGTTTTAGATGCAGTATTCAAGAACCTGCACAGTAATGATTATTTCATTTAAGAAAAAGCGTTTCAAGTGTGTGTGTTTTCTTACCACTGTCAGGTTGTTGCTCACTTTGTTCTTGTTGACTGTTGTCCGTCTTTACCTCCTCTTTAGCCTGAGTTTCCTGTAGAATCATATATTATTTTTGAAAACACGTAGTATACATTAATAGGGAAGTGAACACAGACTAAAAAGGAGGACCTGAATGCAAAGAACATTTTAATCTCACCTCCATAGATTCCTCCATTTCCTCTGACCTCTTCCTCTTCACTGCTGGTTCATCTGAAATGGAAAAATGATAAACTGATTAAAACCCCATCATCTCTCTCACGCATAAGGACCACCCAGAAAATATTTGTAATCCAGTATTTTAGGGTTAACTCACAGCAAAGCTGCCAGCTTTCCCTCATGTCAACTATCATTGCCACATTACTCATTCATACTATTTTACAGGCTGTTAACGGTGATGACAGCAAAATAAAACTTGTTTAACTCTCGACGTCATGCTATGAAATACACCAATTAGCTGCAGAAGTTTGGCTCACTTACTCTCTGAGCTGGTAATGCCTGCTCTGGCAGACATGTAGCCAAACCTCTCCATAATGTTACCGGCCATTTATAGTGTGCTTGTACACGAGTACAAAGACACTGCAATCAAAAAAGACAGGAAGGAGATGGATGACCTGAATTAAAAACAAGCGTACATGTGTCAGTGGTCTCTTTGGAGGCGGAGCTTCCTGCAGCTTCAGCGTCTTCAGGAACAGGAGACGGCAGATTGTCTTGACTTTCTTGCTGTGCAGTTTCCTTTGGTCCACTTTCCTCTTCAGTTCTCTACAGATTGGGAGAATATTGTTAAAAACACTATAAAATATGAGGTACAGTGGGATGCACTCAATGCTTATGTCCTCTACAAAATGTTTATCCGCTATTGCATAAAGTCACATGTCCTGAAACAGAGTGTGGGCCAAAACACACTGGTAGCGAATGCAGCGTGTCAAAAAATATGCTCCTGCTATTTTCAATATATAAACCTACACCGGCGGCGGCAAGATGCACGTTGGCACTCCTTCACACACTGCCCTGCAGCTATTTCCAGCCTTGCCGCCCCCGGGATTAAATGTACAGCTTGTCCTTGTAGTAATACACCTGATAATGTTAAGTATTGTTAAGTATCTCACAGTATGTGTGCATACATGTTACACATTTGTTAACATACCTCTTCTTTCTCAGTGCTCTCCTCGTCTTTACTCTCATCCTTCTCTTGATTATCTGAGGATAAATAAATCACAGAAAGCAGACTCAAAACTTGTACATTGTTCTGCAGCACCTATAAGCGAGCATAGACAAGGATAGCTTCTTCATTAAAAAGTATAATGAATGTTAAATCTTTATAGACTTGGGACAATATGTTTCCATCAGCAGTGTGAATCAGAGGAAAATGTTCAGCAACTATTTAAAACATTCAATTCCATTCTACATATCTTAATATCTTGACTTAGTGTGAATATTTTGGCTGGTGCACAGTATAATATGTCTGATAGCAGGACAATATGACAACTAGGATGAAAAGTCTATCATAAAATAAAAACGTTTTCAGACTTAAACAACATCTTTCTTTGTCTAATTCAAAGTGGCTCTCACCAGCAGTGGTTTCTTTGGCAGCAGCTCCTGAACGTCTCCCCCCGCGGCTCGGAGTCTCCTCCAATTTCTCAGCTTCTTTAGGTTGGTCCCTCTCCACCTCCTCGGTGGTTTTGGATGATCGACCCCTGCGTGGTGTTCTGACTTCTGCAGCCTTCTCCTGCTCCGGTTCCTGAAGGTAAGAATAAAAGTCCATGAGCAAATCAGTGTGGAGTCAAATAAACTGATACAGTTGTCAAATAAAAACACATACATGCAAAATAGTTTTCTACAAGTACATGGTTATTTTATGATTGAGGCGATGTGACAAAGACGAGTTACCTCAGCAGATGGCTGCTCTTTACTTTCCTTTTCATCCCTCTCATCACCTGATCAGTCACAGAGACAAACACATTATTTAATAAGGTAAGGCTGTGAGAGGAAGCTAATATCTTCCAAATCTAAACATCACAAACTTTGACAAACCAAATTCTTATAATCTTTGAAATTTTGCAGTGGAAAGAAAATCTCACCTGATTCTTTCACTGCTTCAACTTTCTGTGTGGAAAGCTTTCGTTTACGTCTTCCTCTCCTCTCTGTCTTCTCTTCCTACACGACAAAAAAAGGTAGTGTACTGTGTCATCACCTACATTTATCAAATATGTAAGAGTTGAATTTCAAACAAACTGTGCAGCCTTACCTTCTCTGACAGGTCTGATCCCTTCTCGTCATCCTGGCTGTCTGTGCTGGAGACATTACCTGGAAAATACAAACAAATATCACTGACTGAGAAAACTGTGAAAAGACCAACATCTACAGTGGAGGAATAAGAAAAAACATAACAATTAAATTAGTTTTCACTTCTAGTTTCAGCTTCCTGAAGGTGCAGTGAGGAAGATCCAAACATGAGAGTAGTTTTTTAAAAAGTCACATGACTCACTGATTTGTTTGACCAGTTTGGACTGACTCTCAGGTCCACTTTCTCTGATCTCCTCTGTCTTCTCCGGCCCCATCTGAACACAATTTACAAGATTCACAGATTAACAGAAGGAATATAACACATATTAGACACGTATTAGCTATCGATCAGATCAAAATGTTAAAAAATAGGCAGTTTACATCTGAACAAAGTGTAAGTTTGAACACTTACAGTTTGTGTGTCACTCTTCTCTGATGCAACATTTTCTTCCTCCACTGTCTCACTCTCAGCTTCCTCTGCCTGTTGGTTTAGAGGGACGACTTTGAATTTTAGTCTCACCTAAACAATTTAAGAAAGTACAACAATTTAAACCATGAATGATACCTCACCTTGGGGCTCGTCTTTGTGTCTGCAACTTCTGGCTCAGTTTGATCTAAAGTAACAAGAAGATGCAAAGTTACTATTAATAATAACATACCAATAATAATAAAAGTTTTTTTATATAAACTTTCAAAACAGTTACAAAGTGCTTTAAAATAACAAGCAAGACATTTTAAACAGAGAATCAAAGTAACTAAAATCCAAAAACTAAACACAATAAACACAAGAGAGTAAACAAGATAAAATGACATAAATAAAATCACCAAAAAGCAATTTTTAAAAGTGGGTTTTTAAAGCTGAGACAGAGTTTGCAATCCTGATCTAACAATTTATATTAATATAAAATGAAAGTAACTAATTAACAGTCAGCCAAAGAGAACCCATTTTGTTTTGTTTTTGCATGAAGAAAGTTTCCAAGCACTCACCTTGTGTTGTGGGAATTTCTGAGATTTGTTCATTGGCGTCAGCTGCAGTTATTCTTTCCTCTGTGGCTCCTCTCGTCTCCTCTGCTTCTGACACGACAGCACCAGCAGCTGAAATATTGTAGAAAGTTAAAAAAGGGAATGAGCACCATGATCTTCATCGACCTCACATTGGAAATCACATGAAATTATAATTACATGGTTCAAAACACGAGAAATAAGATGTACATTTAATCAAAAGTAAGAGATAATTAAGTTTACCTTCTTCACCAGCCACTGCTTCTGCTGCCTCTGCTTCTGCTGCTTCCTCTGCTGCTGCTTCCTCTGCTGCTGTTGCTTCCTCTGCTGCTGCTTCCTCTGCTGCTGCTTCCTCTGCTGCTGTTGCTTCCTCTGCTGCTGCTGCTGCTGCTGCTGCTTCTTCTTCTGCTGTTGCTTCCTCTGCTGCTGCTTCTTCTTCTTCTGCTGTTGCTTCCTCTGCTGCTGCTGCTTCTTCTTCTGCTGTTGCTTCCTCTGCTGCTGCTGCTGCTGCTTCTTCTTCTTCTTCTTCTGCTGCTGCTGCTGCTGATGCCATATTTCCATCTGGCTGTGTTTCAGGAGCAGTTTCTGCATCTTTGGCTTCATCCTCATTTAAAAGAGGCTGACATTCACTTGAGATAGTGTCATCCTCCTATGTAGAAGACAGAGGAGTAATTTTCCACAGCACAGTAACACCTTAGAAAATACTACTTCCAGAATTATCTTCACTAAACAAAAATATAGATGCAGCACTTTTGTCTTTGTTCCCATTTTCACGAGTTGAAACATAAGATCTAAGTTTTTTTACGCACACAAGACTTAATTATGTGTGTGAATTTGTTAGTGTCACTGTTGTTGGTGAGCACTTATCCTTATTCAAGATAATCCATTCCCCTGACAGGTGTGACATATCAAGAAGTCACACAACATCTATTGCACAGCTGTCCGTCCTGGAAGAGGGATCCCTCCTCAGTCGCTCTTCCTGAGGTTTCTACCATTTTTTCCCCCGTTAAAGGGGTTTTTTGGGGGAGTTTTTCCTTATCCACTGTGAGGGTCCAAAGGACAGAGGGATGTCGTATGCTGTAAAGCCCTGTGAGGCATATTGTGATTTGTGATATTGGGCTTTATAAATAAAATTGAATTGAAAATTACAGGGAAGTGCTCACTAACATGGATTTTAACATATTTGTGACCAAAATTTGAGAGAAATAAGTCTTCTCTGTGCATAAAAAAGTCTCAAGTCTTTAACTTAAAACGGTGTTCAGTTCAGTGTAAATAGCATTATACATTTTCCATTTTAAAAAAAGCTTGCAGTGAGTAGTGAAATAGACTAAAAAGGCTAAATAAAATACAAAGGAAGGATGTCCTTATCTCTAAACAGGACAAAGGCAATTTGATTTTACAAATGTGACTTTTTTTTTTTCTACCTGTGAAGCCTCCACATCCATTTCTTTCTCCAAATTTTCAGACACATCTATAAGAGAGATGCACATTTCTATTTAGGGAAACATTCTGACATGTTTATGTATTAAATAATACACACATTTTGCTGTTACTGTTTTGTATTTACCTGCAGTGTTCAGTTTTTCATCAACAAGCTCAACAATTTGTTGAGTTGTAACTGGTGACGGCTCAGCTTCAGCAGCTGTTTGCGCAGCCATTACAGGCTCTTCCTGTTCAGCTGCACTGGTTTCCATCGGCTGTGGTGAAGTTTCACTCTGACTCACCTCTGGTTCTTCTCTGGTGCTGTGACACATTAAGGTGGAGGAAACTGTGCTGTCAGGGTCCATGGAGAGCAGAGTCAGAGCTGCCTCTTGCATCTTCATGTCAGCATCCTGCATCTCAGGCGTCACATCCTCCCGACTGCTCTCAGGGGGAAGTCTCGCCTCTGCTGAGGTACAGACGTCCATGAGAGCCAACAGAGCGTCAGCCTCGGCCGGCACAGCTGGAATGTCGCTCAGCCGTGACTCTGTTTCGCCCTCAGGAGGCTCAGGGGTGATGTCGCTTAGTGCGTCACAAGTATCGTCTGAGAAGGAGGTGGTGACGGTGGTGGTGACGGGGTCGGAGTCTGTGCTGGTGTCTTGGAGGAGAGAGCGTTTCTTCAGCAGCTCGTCTGCTTCAGCTGAGGAAAGTGAGGACTTTGAAGATTTATCAGACTTTTCCAGTTTGTCTTCTCTGGCTGCTTTCTTCTCCTCTTGGCTGTCATCTTTCTTTTCTGGGACTTTATCCTTCTTCTCGGTTTTCTTCTTTGCAGTTTTAATGTCTGATTTGTCATGCAGAGGTTCCTCGGAGACTTTACGCTGCTCCTTTGCATTCCCCTCTCTTTTCTTCTCCTTTGTCGCCTCAGGTTTGCTGATGGGTGCACTTCCTGTAGGTTTGACTTCAGAACTCTGAACTTTATCTGTCTTTGATGACAATAAAGTCTTTGTTTCCTCTTTGGATTTTGATTTAGATTTTTCCATGGTTCTTCCTTTTTCTGTTGGTTTTACCCTTTTTGGATCTTTGTCCGTTTCAGAGCTGGACTTGTTCGATTTCTGGCTGTCTTGATCTGCCTTAGTCTTTTCCTTCTCGCTGTCTTTACTGTCAGTTTTAGATTTGGGTTTGTCTCCTGGCCTGTCCTCACTGTGGCTCTTTGATCTCTTCAGGACTTCCTTGGAGTGTTTATCTTTCTTCTTGCTGCCGTCGGGCTCCATGTCAGACCGATCCTCGGAGGAGCCGGCAGAATCAGGGCGGAGCAGCTGCTTGAAATCACTTTTAGCTGAAGTTTTCTCACCTTTGGCCTTTTCCTTTTCTTTGCTCTTTTCCTTATCTTTCTCCTTTTCTCTAATTTTGTCCTTCTCTGCTTTGACAGTCTCCATCGATGGAGCTTTCGTCTTCTTGACAGAAGCATCTTTAGGACCCTCGTCTGCCACACTTTCTGACAACTTTCCTTCCCTCGTGGTTCCAGCTGTTTTCTTCTCACTTTTAATCTTCAGCTTCTTCTCACCTTTGTCTTCAGACGGCACTTTAACGGCGACACCTTCCTTCTGCTGAGATTCATCTGCCTGATGTTCAGATTTTTTCTCCAGCTTTTGTTTAAGTTTGGCACGTTCATCTGACAAGCTGCGTTCTTTCTCTTTGCGTTCTTTAGGGTGAAGTTCTTTACGGGACAGCCTGTCAAATTTCCCAACTGAGCGCTGTTTGAGAGCCTCCTGGGAGCCTTGCTCCAACTCCAGGATGAAGGAGTGAGTCCGGCCTTTGTCCGTCAGCTTTTTGGGTTCACTGGAGTCTTCGGAGACGCTGCCACTCATCCTTCTGTGCCTCTCGTCAGACGATGCTGATTCTGACAGGTTTCTGATCAGTTTCGGTTGTGGAGGTTTTGACGTTGTAGGTTTTACTTCCTGAATTTGAAACAACAAAAACATAAAAGCTTTAAAAAAAGTCACCAATCCTGTTGCAAACCTGTTACTCATAATAAAATCTGTGTTAATCATGATAACTTTCATGTACCGCTTTCTTGGATCCTTCTGCATCTCCTTTCTTTTTGCTTGAAACATCTTCCTCTTTCCTGAAGGATGAAATAGATGAGTGCATTTATATTTATATATTTTGTATATCTGTACATTTGGCTGTTTTGTTCAGCAGCAGCTGAGCAAGTTTCTGATTACTTACCTTGAGTCGAGCTTCCTCTTCCTGTTGAGAGCCATTTTTTTCTCCAGAACTTTCCTTTCTTTGCGTGCCTCTTTGGCCCTGGGGCCCTCCAGCCCAGCAGTGTCTCCACTCTTTTGTTTTTTGTGATCTGTGTAGGAAATAAAACCTGGTAAATGACGTGACAGTTGAGAGTAAACAGAGCTATTTTGAGGACATGTTTGATTTTTAAGATGCGAACTATGAGAACATGGAATGATACTAAAAAATGGTAGATATGTCTCAACTCTTGAGTAGTACACAGTGGGGAGAAACAAAAGGAAAATAGTAGAAGAGGTCAAAAACATGAGATGATAAGAAGCTCTGGAGCCAAATTCAAACCCACAGCTATGAAAGCACATGACACAAAACACGTGCCAAACAGAAGTTACCTTGTTCTTCAGCCTGTGCTGCTTTCTGTTTACGCTTCTCTTCCATTCGCTCTCTGTTCTGTTGTCTCTTCAGCAGCCTTTCCTCTTTGTCCTTTGCCTATGAGAACACCGTGGAGAGATGGCAGTGAAATAAGCCAATAATTAAAACAAATTACCATAAATATCAGTGTGTTTTTAAAGCTTGTGATCAACTCATTTGCCAAATACAGTCTCTGATTTAGCTAGAAATATAATTAAAGCACTGCTAACACTGTATCTGGTGCTGGGCTACATGGAGAAGGTAAGCGATCACAATATTTTTGACCTAACACCTCAATATTAGTATTGCAACAATATTGTAGGGTAGACTGTTGGTGCTTTCACAATATACACAGTGAGACTTTTGATCAATAATCATCAGTAATGTGGATATAATGACTAAATGGGTAAAGGTAAATAATAAAACAGCTAGAGGAGTCTCATTACTTTATTTTAATGCAGCTTTTAAAACCAGGAAAAGACAACACTTAGATATTACAATATCCAAAATCTAAGATGATATCTAGTTTCATATCACGATATCGACATAACATCGATATATTACCCTGCCCTAGCTGAACCTTCAATGTTAACATTAATACAACTCACAGCAGATCTCCGGCGTTCTTCCACAGTGATTTCATCATCCGAGTCACTATAGTAACGGGAGTAGAGGAAGGGCTTGTGAACGTAGGCCTTGCGGCGAGGTTTGCGCTCTTCTTCTTCTGTGTCTCCACTGGCTGGTTTCTTTTCTGCTTTCTCATCTTGGTCTGGTAAAGGAAATAACATTATCATTAAACATGGAGAATAAAGCTATACATCATAAATCTGTGGTGGCAGAGACCATATTTAACACTTTTGAAACTGTAAATTGTTCAACATTTGTGTGAAATTTCAGTCAGGAATAAAAAGTTGAGACCATCTGATGGGAGCTCGCCCTCTTCAGAGGAATCAGACAGCTGCTCGTCATCTTCACTTTGTTCCTCGAATGACGACAGGTCGCTGGTGTGGACGGAGCTCACGGTGATGTCACTCAGACCCTCCAGGTCAGAGTCTTCCAAAAAGTATTCTGCAGGACAAAGACACGTCAGACTTTAAACTCAGTTTTTTCCACTACGTAAAAACAACCTCACTCACATATAAAAGGGAACATTGTGTTTTTCATATATTTATGTGTCTCTAACATGTATTCTTCCTGTATTTCTTGCAATGACCGAGATAAACAAAAAAAAAACAAAAACAATTGTAATTTGATATCATCCATGCCATTGTTCAGCCACAACACTTTACACCAAGCCAGCAGATTATACATGTCTTGCAAAAGTCTCCACAAGTCTCCACATGACGATGCATATAAACCCCTTATCTGTCACATGGGGTTTATCAAGTATAATGTATGCATGCAGGTTTCATTGCTCTTAAACTGGAAGCAAACACAGAGGGTACAACAGCTCACCTTCCTTTATCCTCTCTCTGGCTTTCTGCTTTGCCTGACTGGTAGATTTAAGCAGATCATCGTCCTGCCTCTCCTCTGAGGGTTTTCCAGTTGTTCTGCTGGCAGCTTTATATCTCTCCTCCTCCGTCTGCTCCGGAGCTCCTGACTCCTCTTCTTCCATCTTCACCTCCTCTGTTAACCCCTCTTTTCCCAGATCCATCTGATCCTGAGAGTCCTCTGTCTTCACTTCTAACGCCTGGACCTCTGATGCCAGCTCGTCTGCCTCCTCCTGTGTCCTTCCATCATGGTGGCTGTCTCCTTCTTCGACAATGCTCATGTCCTGCTCACCGTCCTCCACCAGCTGCATGGACTCATCTTGGCCTTTGCGTCCTTTGTCTGAGCTGGCCCTGACGCTCGCCTCCTGGTTCAGAGAAGTTATGGTGTCCAGGATGGACATGGCATCGCTGGCTGCAGTGGTAGCCGGAGCAGACGAGGAGGCTGTAAAAACATAATATCGTGTTAACTAGGTGAGTGTGAGCCAGACACTGTTTATGGGGACATTCATCATTCTGTTTCTCATGGTTGATAAAAGAATGAGATGTTGTGTACCTTGCTCAGGAATACTGCTGTCTGGTTTGATCTCTATTAAAGGCAGAGGGGGCAGTGGCTCCTCAGAGCAGCTGCCAGGTGACAGAAACTCACGGACCACCCTCTCCACCTGCGGCCTGAAGATGTGGTTGATTTTGGGATCCACCACCTGGGCTACGATCCTGTCCACTCCCTGCTCCAGCATCCCAGATCTAAGAGGAACAGTTTGGTTGAACTCTGGGTTCTTTGCATGTTAAACTAGCTTTAAAACATCAGAAACAGCGAGCAATGCTCACTTACTGCAGCACAAGTTGTCTGATGTTGTTTCTCAGCTGGTTCTTGTTCAGATGAGGGCTCCATGTGTGGTTAGAGAGGTGATTGGAGACAAAATTGTCCACTCTTTGTTTGAGGTTCAAGTAAGCTGGCTGCAAGACAAAAAAAAAACAAAAAACAGTGATCAGTGAAAAACCAAGTGATCACAGTCGAGAGGCTGTTTTTTCAAAAAGATGACAAAGTGCAGACTGTTTTGGTTCTGTTTTGAGAGTCAACTGCCATTTTGCAAACTTTTAAATACAATAAGCAACCAAACTAATACTGTGCTTTTCCGTCTTTGGCCATCTGTTTGTGTCAAAATTTGATCAGCTGTCCAAAAAATCATGGTGTTACTAGTCTGTCTGATATAAAGCCTCCAATAACTGAAATCATGTTTCAGTTTATAGTAGAGTTTTAACGGGAAGTTAAACTCTATGGGCTCTAATTTACCTCAAACATAAGTAACATCACTATGTAGGTTTACACTTCGTCATTTGCAAGTGAGTTTATAGTGGTTTCTATATTTCTTACCCTCACTAACCTTCAGTACATTTATTGTTTTAATAAAGTCAGAAAAAAAGATAATTTAAAGAAATAAACTGGTTGATTTAGCAATTATATTGTTGACTATACCCGAAAAAGTTAACTAGCTATCACAATAAAGTACAACAGTACATACAGCCGTTTATGAATGCGAGACAGTGATGATATTTTCAATTATGTTAGCTATATTTACACGTTGCATAGTTGCTACTTAATTGGGCAGCGTTACATCTGGCTTAAGATAATCTTTATGAAGGTTTTACTGAAACTGTTTAAGAGTTTTGTTGATTCAATGTTATACTAATACTTTGTCCACCCTCCTTGATACACTGCCTGGCCAAAAAAAAAGTCGCCACCTGGATTTAACTAAGCAAATAGGTACGAGCCTCCTATTGGATAATTACTGCATGGGCGATTATCTTTCAGCTGGCAACAAGTTATTTAACCCCAACTGGTGCAATGAGTTGCTTCTCATTTCCAAAACAAACATGTCGAAAGACACATCCCGTGGTCGTGGAAAACATGTTAGTCTGTTTGAGAAGGGTCAAATCATTGGCATGCATCAAGCAGAGAAAACATCTAAGGAGATTGCAGAAACTACTAAAATTGGGTTAAGAACTGTCCAACGCATTATTAAAAACTGGAAGGATAGTGGGGACCCATCGTCTTCGAGGAAGAAATGTGGCGATCGGCGATCACTTAAACGTTTGGTGAGATCAAATCGAAGAAAAACAACAGTAGAACTCAGGGCTATGTTTAATAGTGAAAGTAAGAGCATTTCCACACGCACAATGTGAAGGGAACTCAAGGGATTGGGACTGAACAGCTGTGTAGCCTTAAGAAAACCACTAATCAGTGAGGCTAACCGGAAAAAAAGGCTTCAATTTGCTAGGGAGCATAAAGATTGGACTCTGGAGCAATGGAAGAAGGTCATGTGGTCTGATGAGTCCAGATTTACCCTGTTCCAGAGTGATGGGCGCATCAGGGTAAGAAGAGAGGCAGATGAAGTGATGCACCCATCATGCCTAGTGCCTACTGTACAAGCCTGTGGGGGCAGTGTTATGATCTGGGGTTGCTGCAGTTGGTCAGGTCTAGGTTCAGCAACAGTATGTGCTCAAAGAATGAGGTCAGCTGACTACCTGAATATACTGAATGACCAGGTTATTCCATCAATGGATTCATTCCCTGATGGCACGGGCATATTCCAAGATGACAATGCCAGGATTCATCGGGCTCAAATTGTGAAAGACTGGTTCAGGGAGCACGAGACATCATTTTCACACATGGATTGGCCATCACAGAGTCCAGACCTTAACCCCATTGAGAATCTTTGGGATGTGCTGGAGAAGGCTTTGCGCAGTGGTCAGACTCTACCATCATCAATGCAAGATCTTGGTGAAAAATTAATGCAACACTGGATGGAAATAAATCTTGTGACATTGCAGAAGCTTATCGAAACAATGCCACAGCGAATGCGTGCCGTAATCAAAGCTAAAGGCAGTCCAACGAAATATTAGAGTGTATGACCTTTTTTTTTGGTGGTGACCTTTTTTTTGGCCAGGCAGTGTATTATGGAAGGCAGAAAATGTCTTCAGTGTCCATAAATAAATTACTCTTGATATAAATGTATAAATAAATACAGAAATAAAAAATAATTAAGTACAGAAATAAAGAAAAATAAAAAAGACACAAGTAGCTAACTGCTAAAATAAAAACATTTATAAATAAGTAAATGCTGAGATAAATAATGAAATAAATAAATAACAGAATAAATAAATAAATGTTGAAATGAATTTGGAAAAAATGCTGCTCTGTCATTTGTGAATGAGTTTTTGGCAAACTAAAGGAATTTGTCCATGTATAACCCATATAACATTAATATTAATATAACATTCATGTTTACTTATTCAGTGTTATAATGTTGTTTTATGGTAGTTTCTGTATTTTTTCATCTTCACTAGGAGTACATTTATGGTTGTAATACAATCTGAAAAATAGACAATAATTTAAAGAAATAAACTGATTTAACATTAGCAATAAGATTATTGACTATACCCCCCCAAAAAAAGGTCGATAAAAGTGATTAACACTAAATAATAATAATTGTGAAGGTTGTGAATGGCCTTGAAAGTATACAGAAGGATTTTGTAATGGATTCTGAATTTGACTGGAAGCCAGTGAAGCTGCTGGAGGACAGGGGTGATGTGGTGAAAGGAGGGGGTTCTGGTAATAATGCGGGCTGCAGAGTTTTGGACCAGTTGAAGCTTATGGAGGGATTTGTGATGGATTAATATCACCTGTCCATCTTTACTAACTCTTTGAATTTTAAGCTGTACAAAAATGAATGAAAATCAATAGCTGACTCAAACGTAGGACAATTTGTTGCTTCGCGTAACTTTTTAAAAATGAACCCTGACTGTTTCCCTAAACTGGACTACAGTTAATATCCTGTATAATGATTAAGCATTAACGTGTTAACAGTAGGCTGTCGCTTTGGTAGCACAAAACAGACACCTGCTTTCAGTGTTACCTAAAGTACACTCACTCATAAATGTTATATTACCAGTTATAAGACAAACCAAACGTAGCTAAACAGTAAAACATTAACGGTTATGAATATATTTTTTTAGCCGTTACCTTTGTATCAACGTCTGCCAGGCAGTCCCTCCTGAACTGGTCGAAGAGACCCTGTGTTTTCAGGTGGTTGACGATCATTGAGACCAGCTGCGGGTCTCCGGGAGGTAAACCGGCCATGTTCGATGCAGCTAGCGTGAATTAAAGTGAGTTAATACTGGTAACACATCTGTTTGTATCACACTGAAGGAACCGGGCTGCTGTTGTGGTTCATGAAGTTCGAAGCAGGTTTGAACCGGAAGGAGAACTCAGCCTGTGAAATAAACCGCTCCACTAAACCGGAAGAGCTTCGAAGGTTAGGACGTCGTTACCAAAATAAAAGTACAATCATGATATTTTCGATTACGTAGCATAGTTACAACTTCACTGAGCAGAGATACATATGGTTAAAACTAATTTTCATGAAGGTAGTTTTACTGAAATTGTTCAAGAGTTATGCTGATTCAGCGTTATGCTAATACTTTATTCCCCCTCCTTGATATTATGGAAGACAGAAAATGTCTTTAGTATCAGTTGATAAATAACTCCTGAAACATATGTATAAATAAATACAGAAATAAAGACTGAAATATCGAAATAAAGGGAAAAAAAAACATAAATAACTGATAAAATGAAAATATAAATACATACATGCTAAGATAACTGATGAAATAATGAATAATGGAATAAATAAATAAATAAATAAAAATGAAAAAAAATACATAAATACATCAGTTAATGAATACTTGCAATCTATTTCTGCATTCACCTAAATTTATTTATTTATATTTCTGTGTGTGTGTATGCTTATGAGGTAGGAGGTCCTAACTTCAGTCTAAGGGTAGGGCACACATTAATAGAATATAAAAATAATTATAATTAAGATAAGTATTTATTTATGTACTGTTTAACGTTCAAGTTTTTATCTATGTATCTATCTATCTATCTATCTATACATATGCATGTATTTATTTCTGTATTTATTTCAGCATTTATCTTTCATGAACTTATTTCTTTATGCACTTCTTTCTTTCTTCCTTTATTTTAGAGTTTATTTTTTTCAGTGTTTATTTATTCCTCTATTTATTGATTCTTGAGTTAGTTTTCGTTCTCCTCGGATATTAAATGGGGTTACTGTATCATTATGTTTAATTAGTGACCTCTAGTGGTTTGAATGCTGCAAGAAACTTCCACACATCTTTGACATGGCGTCAAGTTGTTCGGTGTTATCTGTTTTCTATTAATTTAAGTAGTTACATAAAACTTGCCTCGGTCCAGACATTTGAAACATCCAGTCCACTGAGTTGACGGTTCTGTCCCGTATCAAACACCGCAAATTAACGTCGCTATCATTTCAATGGCTCCTCACATACCACGTGTCTAACGGCCGTGTGGTATCAGTGATGGTACATGAGCATGATATATCGACAGTCTCCTATCGTATAACCTGAATTTCACCGGCAGCACAAGCTATTAATGCAGATACACAGTATTAACTAGAGCATGTGAAGACAAAAGTAATGGCAGCGGTGGGATTCGAACCCACGCCCCCGAAGAGACTGGAGCCTTAATCCAGCGCCTTAGACCGCTCGGCCACGCTACCGTGTGTAATACTGATCGTCACCTGGTGTTATAAAGGTGACCTGTACCACCACTGCCGTTCTGTTAGTATTAAATTGATCACAAGAGGTAATTTCCTGGAGATTAATATTTTTATTAACTGTGTCTTACTTTAGAATACACACCCACTTCCGTTTTGTTGTTGCCAGTCCAGCCTTCAGGCAACTTTTGTTGGTATACAGCACTACAATAAATCCTACTTTCAAGAGGGTAATAGTCAGCTTATTTCAAACTTCATATTTAGTCTGCACTCATTAATGTAAAAAGGGTGGATACAATTTTAAAAAGGCCACAAAACAGTTGAATCGACACACCAACAGATATATAACCCCCAGAAAAGGGTCCGACTTATTGCAGGGGGTGTAATTATATAAGACTGCAGTGGTTTACTCTAGCTAGGTGTAAGGTACCTTATAAAACTGATACCTAAGTGTATTTGAAAACACCTTCCGGAGTTATATCCTGATAGTATGATGCAAAGTTGAGGTTTTCTCATTGATCATAACCTTCACATCAATCAACCAACCATTCATAAGATGTCCACAAATCCTTTTATAATATTTATTAGAAATTTAAAGTATAGGTTGAGGGAAAATAAAAACATGCTTTCCACCTCAAACACATCATCTTAAACTATTTGCAAATATAGTCACCTTTAATGAGTCTAACAGTAGTACTTTGGTGTCAACACCGTTGGATACAGAGATTCAAAATACAGCTGTGTCCACTTTAAAAAGTTTCAGAGAGGAGAAATGACAGTAAAAACAAAACATCCCTAAGCAACATACTAGACATAGATAATGACATCACACTGTACAATATAAAAAGTGGGTATGCAGTCATACCCATCATAAAATGTGCCAGTATAATGGCAGTTTGAAGCCCGTGGCAGTGGAACCAAAACATGCTGGCCCAGAGTCTCTTGTGAAGGACAGATAAAACCAAACAGGAGGCCAGGAGGGCTCAGGACTTCTTGGCGGAGCAGATGGGGGGTAGGACTCGTCGAGAGTTGGCGCGCACCCATGGGTGGTCGATGACACTCTGTAGTGAGAGGCGATCGATGGGGCTGTGGCGGAGCAGCTTAGAGATGAGGTCCTTTGCACCATCTGAGATGTTTTTGGGGAACTTCAAATCCACCTGCAAACAGTAAGATAGTTGTATAACCCTGAAGAAGTTTTTCTTTACATGTTTTAATAACTGTTGATTGATCAGGGATTTTTTAACAGTTACTGCCCACGTGCATAACGAAACAGTCAACTCATGGTTTGGTATGCCACAGCATTCACAAATTTAAACACTGAATTTAAACAAATGTTTCCAGCAACCCAAAATGCAGAGTGAAAATGGGTTCTGCCAGATGGTTTCCTCTGGAAACGTTTACATAACATACACACATTTGTAAAAACTGAGTGTATTAGACAGTCAACACTAACCTTCATAATTCTTTTGTATGTCTCTGAATGGCTGGCAGTTTCAAATGGCGGGTTGCCGACCAAGCACTCATAGCAGAGGACCCCGATGCACCACAGATCCACCTTTTCACTGTGGGTGTGGCCCTCAATCATCTCTGGAGGGAGGTAGTCCAGTGTCCCGCACATTGTACGACGTCTGGATGGGGTTAAATAAAGAGGTGAGCAGGGAAATGCAGATTCACGTGATGTGATACTGCGGTATCAGGCAGTTTCTGACAGAACACAGTGGTGTGCTGACTTTATGGAACATTAATGGCACTGTGGTTCCTCACCTCAGAGAAGGTGCATGGACAGACCAACCAAAATCTGCAATTTTCAGCTCTCCGCGATAGCCGAGAAGCAGGTTCTCTGGCTTGATGTCACGATGAATCACTTTCTTCTCGTGGCAATACATCAGTGCATCAGATATCTCCTCCATATACTGGAAATGTAAAGAGGTTGGCATTGGATCACAACAAGATCAGAGATGTAATCAAATCAAACTGCCCATTATTTGCAAATTATGTCACCCTTACACCAAAAGACTTTTCAAATGAATTTACTGTCCCAGACAAATTTCCAATGTTGAAATAATATCATGGGTTTTGCTAGAGTGGTGGCGCACGCTCTCGTGATCTCGATTATTTGGTGTCAGGTGGTCAAAAAACTCTATGCTGTCTTGTTCTTGTCTTGATGGGCCAGTAAATTGTGTAATATCATCCTAATTTTTTAGTTTTTGCTCATGCAAATGGTGAAGGTCAATGGCATGCACATTGTCAACAACCAATAGTTGCGCTCTCTCCAGCATCAAACAGGAAGCAGCAAACTGGGTAGGCAATGAACCGTCCTGTAATGTTCTAAGCTGCCGGCTCACACCACTGCACCTAGATGAGATGGTGTATCATCTCTATGCAACAACTCTGTACTTTCGTTCTGATGTGCAGCTTTTTCAGGCTCATTTTGTGGCTGAATATAATTTGTATCTCCTTAAAATATGAATGAGGATAGTGACAGTGAGATACTGGCTATCTGTTGTTGTAAGAAATCTTAATTTTTTTTTTTGGAACAGTTTTCTCCCACTTAAACAGCACAGCTAACCCACGGAGGCTGGTAGCAAATTGAGGCATCAAAATTAAAGTTTGTACACAAATACTGTTAATCTTTAGAGATTATATTGATGCCAAATTGACAGTACCAATGTCTGCATATGAAACCTTTCATCTTGTGTTCCTATAATTATGTGTTTGTGCGGAAACGTAAAGAATTATTAACGTATTTTTTTCCAAGAGATTGGCGCAACATTTTCCACTTAGAGCAGGATGGGAAATATTCTCAAAAGGAATCTAGTTGTATAAGAAACAGTGACCCTGCAAGATCCCCAGTATTTGTAAAACCTTTAGTGAGTGACTGAAAATGTGAGATAGTGTCATACTTGACTCTTTTTAAAGTCTTCTAGTGTACGATAGGAATTACTCTCCAACAAATTACCGACTAGGTTCACTGACTAAAACACTACCAGCACAAATGAAAAGATCTGCCCTTTAAAAGCCGTAATAATTCTTACTGTGGCAGTGCGCTGGTCATCGAATCTTCCACATCTCTGTAGCTCCTTGTACATTTCACCACGTGGGGCATACTCCAGCACCAAGAACACTCTCTTTCGGTCATGGAAATAATTGTAGAAGCGCAAGATGTTGGGGTGCCTGAGGAGAAAACACATTATATTTGAGACAGGCTTTAAACTGTTGCCAAAACAAAGTGGGGCAAAATATTTAAACGCACGAGATCAAAATTTCTATTTGGGCTTATGTCAATATAATTTGAATGAATGTGCTTTCCTCCTGATGTGAAACAAAATGCAAGAAGACAGAAAATGTTTGAGGACAATACACTACTGGGTTAGCCTACAGAGAAAATTAACCACTGTTTTCATTGAGCTCAAACAATGTCAAACCTACAAATAGTTCTTGTGATGATGAATGTTCCTGTAATCGTCAGTAGATGGTAGCAAACAGCCTGATATGAAGTTATACTGCAGGGCATTTCTAGATAAGCCTGTCAAGTAGTCCTTACTCCCTGGTTGGTGTGAGGGAGGCCAATATATTGTTAAGATTATGAAAATGTTTTTCAGGATACTAACTTGAGATGTGCTTGAATCTCAATCTCCCTCCTGAGTTGATGCTCCACACCCTCCTTCTCCATCTGTGACTTGAACAGCACCTTCAGCGCCACAATGGCTTGCAGCTTCTTCACTCTCGCAAGGTAGACATTACCGAATTTGCCCTTCCCCAGTGGTCGACCGATGTCAAAGTCATCGATGGACACTTTCCTGATGCGAAGTACAAAAATGGATATTCTCATGTTAATCATTAGATGTATGAAAAAATACAAAAAACAAACCTGGCAACCACTACACAACTTGAGAAGTAGTAGTGAATATACTCACTTTGAGGCTGCACTGGATGAGCTAACACACTCTCTCCCAGGGCCTGAAAAAGAAAACAAAATCAAAACTGGCACACTCCCTGATGTATCTGTCTGTTGTGTGTATGTGAGGAGGGTGATGTTACCTGTGATGGTGTTTTTGTCCATATCTGCTCGTGGCTTCACCTGAATACGCTGTGGGCCGGCCACCATGGTAGGAGTTGTGAACTGATATTCAGAAGCAAACACACAGAATCGGAAACGCTATGATGTGTTTTGTTTAAATCAGTAATAGTTTCCAGTATTTTCATACCAATATCTGCCAATAATGGCATTCTGATAGGTCAGTTTGTCAGTGTTAGTCCAACTACTGGCAATCAAATGGTATTTGAACACATCTTTTTACAAATATTTCATCTTACCAGTCGCTGGAAGCCTCTGGGCTCATAATTTTCCTTATTCTGTAGAGAAATAAATACAGTTAACATTAATTTACAATACATTTGAGCTTGTGTGTCTTCTCTAGCAAGCCACACTTATTTTTAGTCTCAAGTTGTGCTTGTTATTTCATTAAGATTTCACTAATGAATCCCTTTTGGTGCAGCTGCTTTGTTCAATTTCTCTATCACCTTTAGATAAAAAACAACTGGCCAGCTCACTCAGTGTAAAAGTCCATCAGACATCAAGACCCTGATGAGGACTCTGTCGTCAAAATGCGCTGGTTTATCCATGTATCAATAAAAGATTTTGAACTACAGTCAGAGTACCTCGGATGCATTTTTAGACCGCCTGCCTGTACTATGGACTTTTACACTAAGCTGACCAGTCGTCATGTTTTTTTATCTTGTGTGACTGTTTGCTTGGTCAATACAGATTTTTAGACAACATCCCACTCACAACCCTTGCGGAGATCCCAGGGGAGAGTGGGTAGCAACACAACTCCACCTAACGCAGGCTGACGGCGCCCCAGATTAAAACGTCCAAAAAACACATAATTGAAACCACAAAATATCTCCAGACCTCCTCACGTGTGTGCTTGTGCAAGACCGTGAGACATGGGCACCGCCTTCATGTGTGTTCACGTGCTTTCGCTGGTCTCTCTGCCCAGAGAAGCAGTCAGAGCTACAGGCTACAATGAGGCTAAAAGCAGAGTTCAAATGACGTTTTTCCAAACAACTTTTTATGTTGGGGCTTCAGGACACTTGGATCACTACGGACGAGCAGTATGGAGATATTTTGTGGTTTTAATTATGTGGGTTTTTTTGGACGTTTTAATCTGGGGCACCATCAGCCTGCAGTCGGTGGAGTTGTGCTGCTACCCCCTATCCCCTTGGATCTCCGCAAGGGATGTGAAGACTCTAAAACTTCACCTGAGCCTCCCTCGGCATATGGGTGAGTAGATAATTGCTGAATTTTCATTTTTGGGTGCACTATCCCTTTAAGGACCTGTAGACGCCCTGAGTTTTCTCCAACTAACAACACAGTGTCTTAACTGTTTTGTTCCTCATTCTTTATCACCCTTATTAAACCAGAATGATGACTCAAAGTTAAGTCAACTGTGTGAGGGCTCAACTGGTTTTCCTTTGTACTTTCACCTGAATGTGCTTGTAGGTGCTTGTAATAACAGTTGACATTTATCTGAGAACCCATGTTGGGTGTCTTTGTGGCATCTCATTTGTTTTCTGTAATTGTGCACACCTTGGACAAAACAGTAAATACCTTTAAGAATAATACAATCTGCAACAATATCAAAAACTAACTTACAGCTTTTGAAAAGACTACAAAAAAATCAACACCTCCTAGAGTCCTCCCAAAAATGTGTATCATCTTTACTGTTGTATTGGATTGAATTTAACTGTACAAGTGCTCCTTTTGGTGCAGTGTACATTTTCATCTACATATTGTGAAAAGCTCTGCTATTTATGGTATTAATGTAACACATGGGGTGGTCTGTAACCTTAAAAATGCGTGCCGTTGTGATTGTTTAACTACCTTGTCATAAGGTAACAAAGGACCATTTGTTATTTAAATAAACAAAGCTATACCGACAATGGATTGTCATTTTTTTTCTAGTTACAGACTTATCTAAATAAGCAGTAAATGCTTCTGTTGGTTCAGTTAGTAAGTTTAGCTCGTAATATTAATTTTACTGCGTTTACAAATTATTAGTGTTCACTAAATTAGGACACTGTTTGGGTCGGCTACCGTTAGCACCCTGCCTCATGTTTGGTGTAATGGAGGTACTACCTACTACTCTACGGTTTAATTTAGTTTAAATAACTCCTGCTAATGTAAATAATTTGCCGTGTACGCACTTGTAAACTTTTTAACACAAGATAATAGGCGTCATGCTAAGTTAGGTTAGCAAGGTAACGTTAACTTAGCAAACCCAACGCTAACGTTAGCAAGTTAGCTCCAGTCTGTCTTCTACTTAAACAATATAACTTAGGCGCATATGAATCGTTTGATGTACTCAGCTGTTGCTCGCTCTTATTTGTCTACAAAACAATACCAAAACATATTTTACCTGCATCGCTGTGAAGATTTGAGGTATGAACGTTGAAGCGAAGAAAGACCAGTGTTACTATTTTAAACTTCCTCGGCCGCCAACGTTTCAAAAAGCTATCCTGCGCGAATCTGATTGGTCGGTGTACTACACAGAGAAAGCTCCTATTGGCCAGACCGGTTTCAAGAGGAAGCGTGTGATTGGTGTACACCGACGTCAGCCCGCCCCTTATTTCCTTGTCTGCTGTGTTCTCTGTACATTACTGTTGTTTTCTTTGTTAAGCAGAATCTCCATTGCTATATGTGTCCCTTGAATAAATGTTTATGCCCGCGATGCCATCAACTATCTTTAAGGCTTTTGAACCAAACAAGAATACGAGCACCTCCACCAACCATCCTGACCCAATGTCTCTGGTTGCTGTTATGCTGTCTTTTATTAGGGACTGCACTTAATCATCAGACGAGAGAGCTGGCTAGGTTGTGATTTTGCTTATTTGCTTATATATGGTTTTCTCTGCCTGAAGCTACAGAAATATTTCCTTGAACCTCTCTGAGTGAGTGGCAGAAAATGCATGTCTCCATCCACCACCACCAATTGTTAGAATTTTAAAACTTACCCATCATTGAGTGTTAAAAGTTGGGCACAAAATCCAGGTGTTGGAAGAAGCTTCAGCCTTTCACTTTTGTCATGCCTGCTGGTCAGTTCGTGCAAATGGTTTATTTATGGCAAAATTTTAAATAGGACGTGGAATAAAGTGATTTTAATGAAATGTCTCTGATTTTAATCACAGATTTGTTTTTGTTTCTTCTCTGATGAAGCATTCATCCCATATAATGTGCTCAAAGATCCTCAGAAATTTAAATTCCAATGATACTTTCTGCTTTTACAGTTTCTGGCTGTGATAAATGGTGTAATTTTGGTGAAAACATGCCTTCCGCTTTTTGGAAGGCATGTTTTCTTTAAGCAGGCTGTCAGCCGTCGGTCAAAGTTAGGCTGTTGGTGAGCGTGTGCCGCCCTTGTCAGTATGGTGTGTCTGGCACCATTGGCCCTCTGCAGTGCTAATAAAGCCTGTCGGTGAATGAAATTACTCTGGCAGTTCAGCTCAGCGCACGAGAAGAGAAACGGAAGTGAGGAATGTAAACAAAGAGCTAAAGTCAAGAGGAAGTGAGGTCGAAAAAAACTTCTTATATGAGGTAAGGTTGTTTTTATTTAGTCACGAACTCTTAGCAGAAACGTTTCCTGATGGTTTGTGTTATTGTATAACAAATATTCTCTGTTCTTTCAACGTTGGATTGTGTTGTTAATGTGCGAACTGGCTAACTAGTGTCTTGTGGTTTCCTTTTTTGAATCACGATTACAGGCGACCACCATCTTCTGCTATGGAGGGGTATGTCCTGTCACGCAGGCGCAGAACATACATGCTTGTTGGCCGTCACTTTATTGTGTTACATGCAACTTTTTGGCCAGGACAGTGACGTGAGGCAACGCAGCAGGGGGCTCTCTTTGCAGCTAGTTCTCTGATGTTGGTTTGGTGCGTCTGGGCCTTTAAGCATCAGCGGTGAAATAAATACAAAATACAAAATACAAAATACAGCCATTTAAATTTGTATGCCCCTCCCCTAGACCAAAATAAAAATAGAAATTTCCTCCCAAGTGTTTAAAAAATATTTTACATGCCTCCCCTTTTTTCACCACCTACTCCCTCCTCATAAATAACAAACAGCACCTTAGTGACAACATCTAGAGCTGCAACTAATAATGATCAGCTATGTATTATCTCTGGTTATGTTCAGTTTATCCATTAATTGTCTTTTGATTGAAAAGACAAAAATATTGAAAAATGCACATCATTTCTCTGTTTTCCAAAGAGACTGTGCAGAATACAAAGATATTTTGTTAACAGTTACATAAAATAATGAAAAGCAAAAAAGTCCTCACCTTAGAGAGGCTGGAACCAGACCAAGCGTCTTTCCTTAAAATATAACATAAACAGTTAACTCACTGTCCAAATTTTCTGCCAATCAACTTGTTACAGTGCTGGCTGTGTCCTTTTGTTGCAGATCATAGATGTGTGAACAAAATAAACTAAAATGAAGATTTATGACTTCTTAACATTGTTAATATATATTTAAATGAGATATGTTGCAATGTGAGGGCTTGCTGGATTTCAAGAAAAGTCAGTCTATCTTTTAGAGAATGGTGCAATTAACTAACACATAAAGACAAGTGACACTACGAGATTTGTTCAAAATATGTTTATTCAAAACAACTTCTCATTTAGAATTCTACAGGTTAAAATTATAGTGGTTGGTTTAAATGCAACACAATTCATGTGAGTGACACACACATCTTCCATGTTTTTCCTAGTTAATACAATAAACAGAACAATTATCATTTTTTATTTCATAATTTCTAAAAGTCAAACAGTAAAAAAAAGGGGGGGAGTAGAGGACAATTGGGACTTGATAAGGATTCATTTAAATATGTTGTGCTGTTCTTCTGTAACACCAAAACAAAAACCAAACATGTGCTTGTCACAGATACATCTTCTGCATGTATACGTTGTTGATAAGGAGTGAAGGAACAGGAAACAGGTGGATCACTGCCAGCAGCACACTTCAGTTTTCTGCCGTTTAACCGACACCTGCTGATGTCTTTACAGCGACGAATCAATGTTTTGTTCACTTTTATTGTGACAGAGTTTAAAAACTTTTCCTGTCTGCATGTGAGCAATGAATTACAAAGTGAGACTGCTCACTGGTTTACACTGACGACACTGATTAAAGTAGTAGGGTTTGACAATATGACAACATACACCTTGAGGTGATATAAATTTGGCTACCATCAGAGAGACTGTCTGTAATGTAGCAGCTCTAACATTAATATGTCTGGATCTTTGAAGGAGTTTTAAAAATCAAAGAGCGAGACTGCTCTGTGGCTACATGATATGTTTTTGTTTGTTTTTTTTAAATCAACGTAACATAGTACCTTAATCTGTCACATATCTTCGGTTTGTTGGATTATTCAACGGATATTTCTGCCTGTCTCTAACATATCACTATATAAAGCACCATTAAAAGTATGTTTTTATTCAAGTTTAAAGGAAAATGGTTTAAAAATATCCTGTTGAAACCAAAATTAGAGGTCCAGTGTGTAGAATTTAGGGGGCTATATCGGCAAGATGCTTAGAATTACTGGTTTATATCTACGTGAGGAATGGGTCCTCTTCTATAAAGTTTGCCAGTTGCAGCACAGTGTTTCTACAGTAGCCTCAGAATAGGCAAACCAAACACTGGCTCTAGATCAGGCTGTTTGCATTTTTGCATTGGCCACCATAGTAAGTAGCCCCCCTGGTTTTAATCACCTGGTCTGTTTGATTTGGAGAGGAGAAGACCTTTGTGGATAATTTGGCTTCCGGTAAAAGCCTCCTGAGCAATGAGCACTGCAGGAATTCTAACCGGGAGTTCATGCTTGGCACACGGGAGAAGTTTCAGCTGGTTACAATCTGAAAACCTCACTGAAAGATGCTACTAAATCTCGTGAATCCTACACACTGCTCCTTTAAGGACATACATGTCTATTCAACAAAAGTATGGCCCTGATTTATATGCAACTGTTTGTTTATTTCAAAGCTAGAGGTCTGTAATTGCACAGTTTAAAACTGGTTTTCCCCCTCTGTCTGTTGAGACTGGCATATTAAAAAATATTTTAAGGAAACAGTCTTAAAAGCCTGGAAAAGAAGGCAATCTGTAGTATTTAGAGGTGACTTTGATTTCTCCCGTGTCACATAGTAGATGTTTTGTCAATGATTTTAAAACTTTGTTGACAAAGGTCTAAATATGTGACTGTGGTATCTTGTAAGCTCATGTGGGCTGAGCCTAAGTATGTAAATGACACAATAATTAGAACTTAAGTCATTCATTACATCCATAACACTACCTAAAATGGCATAAGCTGGTGAGAGAGAAAATAGTATCTATGTTGGCCACTTGCATACAGTAGTATCAGAGACCTCAGTTAATCTGCACTGATCTGAACAGAGCAGTTGGTGAACACTAGCGTGCAGGACGGCAGCAGGACAGCCAGCGAGCGACGCAAACTCGGAATGGGATCGTTCGTGTCTATCTCCTTGTTCTCATCATTGCTGTTATCTCCACCTGCAGCTTCCTCATTGTCCTGCTCTTCTCCACCACCGTCACCCTCCCCTTCCTGTGCTGGTGGACACTGCCGAGGCTGGAAGATCACCTCCAAAAACTCCATGCGGCGGAGCCCGCGGAGCATCCTGCAGCTCCGCACTATCTGCATCTCGCTGAGCGTGCAGGCCCACAGGCACAGTGACTTCAGGTCCTTCAGACGGCTAGCACAAAGCAAGCCTGGTCCCACCTCCTTACCCCCGAGACTCAGTTCCTCCAGTCCGAGCCATCCTGTCCCCAGCCCGAGAGAGGCCATCTGTAACTGGTAGCCCTGCCGCCCAGTGATGCCTAATTCCAGAAACTTGAGCCTTGAAAGCCCCTCCACACCACAGGCACCATCCTTGGCAGAACAGTTCCTGAGCCCATTAGCCGAAACACGAAAGGTGTCTCGCAGCTCTAATCGACTGAGCTTCTCCCATGATGCCAGACTCTGCAGGTGGTCGTCCGTGAAAGAGGGCACATTGTGAAGGACTAACCTCTCAATACCAATCCCTGATGGAGAGCCATGCCCTTTTCCTTTCCGATCCTTTCCTTGCTGTTGAGCACCATCACTGGACGTGGCTTCTGCAGGTGAAGTAGGAGTCTGTTTGAAAAAAAGTGGAGGCAGCTCGCAGCCGCGCAGCTCCAGCACCTGCAAAGACGGAGGTAGGAGTTGGCAGCTGGGCAGGCATCTCAGGTCTGCGTGCAGGAGATAGAGCTTACTCAGGCGAGGGCACTTTGTGGACAAAGCTTTGAGCCAAGACTCAGACAGAAAGGTGCCCCCTCGGGCAGACAGCAGCAAACCACGCAACCTGAGGCACCTTAATCCACAACCCAGGTACTGACGCAGCAGGAGCCACAGGATGCGGGAGGTCACCTAACACACAGTGAACAGTCCATGTACGTGTTGAGGGTGGGGGATCGGAGGCAAGAGAGAGACAGGTTCTGTCAATAATTGTACAGACATATACTTAAATGAAACAGCATTCAGTCTGACTTATGGGGCTCATGGCAGAACAAGTTTAATTGTGGAGCACCTTTCATACACAAAGGCGTTTTACAGGAAATACAACATGAAATATTAAAATCAAAAATACATATTTATCCACATATTTATTAATCTATTATACCTTTAAAATGTAGCACGATGTCATTTTGCCAAGTAGGACACACTCCTGGATCAACATTCCACATGCTGTGTGCATCTCTCCAAATTTCTTTGTGCTTCTTCAGAGCTAAGCTACTTCTCTAAATTATTGCTAATGCAATTAAACAAAATCCTCAGTAACAGTGAACAAAAACCTTGTTAGTGAGTTAGCTTGCTAACTAGGTTGGCTATGCTAATGAGTAAATTTGCTGATAAACGAGAATATTAGCAAGTTAGCTAAGAGTGCAGTGCTCGTGTTGATCCAGGACCATCATCATCATCATCATCATCATCATCTTTATCCTGAATAATTTGTCTGATCTAGGGACATAATTGCCATGTTGATCCTGAACAAAATTGCTGATGTTGATCCAGGACCATTGCTGCCATGTTGGTCTTCACATAAACAAATTATCCAGAATTAGCGTGATGATGATGATGATGATGATGATGGTCCCAGATAAACCTAACCAAATCTATCCAGGATCATCATGGAAAAAAGGAGGAAACATTTGTTAACTGTGGGAATTTTTCAGCTGAAAAGTGCTCTTATCCTATCTCTTTGTCACTGAACAATATTCTAGCCTATTGGCAAGTTTACTCATTAGCATAGCCAACCTAGTTAGTAAGCTAACACACTCACTAACCCTACAGTAGCTTGCATACTTTTTCTTTCCCGATGTTACTGAGGTCTTTGTTCAGTTGCACTGACTTAAATTTGGAAAACTTGCTTAGCTCTGAAGAAGCACAAAGGAATTTTGAGAGAAGCACTGTAGCCACACACTGATGATGTCACAGAGCTGTGATTGGTTGATTGCAATGTTGGTCCAGAACATGATGTGGGATGTTGATCTAGGAGCATGTCCTGCTTGGCAAAAAAAATCACGTCGAGCCCAAAATGTAAATGTATCAGTCTGGATGTTTTGGTGTGAGTTATCGTGTGTTGGAGATATTGACCGTAGAGATGTCTGCCTGCTCTGGAATATACTGGAACTTGATGGCACTCGTCTTGAGGTGCTCATAATGATAAATCAAACCAAAAAAATTGTCTATTTCCACTTTAACTTTTAATCCATGAAGCCAGTGTAGAGCCTATAGTAATGGAGTAAAGTGTTCAGTACTCTTTTATTGTCCATACTATGATTATTTTTGCTTAAATGGCTCCAGAAATCCCTGAAAGTTTCTAGTGTACGGATGGTCAACTCCAGATTGATCCTCCATGTGCACGTTTGCTGATTTTATCTCAAAAGCTGGGAAAAAGGGCAAGATTGATTATTTTAGCAGCAGCATTCTGAATGAACGACTGAACAAAGGGTTTTCTTAAAGACCTGATAAATGATGGCATGGACACATTCCTGGACATGAATCCTCTCACTCTTGTGTTTTCTTTATAGGCTGGTATCATGCACACTTTGTCTTTGGTTTGATGTGACTGTCAAAGTTTAACCCTGTGTTCATCACACCAAGTTTTCTGGCTTGGTTTTGGTTTTCAAAGACAAAGCGGAGTGCTGACTCCAGTTATGGCTGTTGGAACAAATGGTTTCATGTATAAGCAATAATACATATTGTATGGTCATTTTATGAGATTGTATAGATGCTTTTATTGTGGACATGTGGTGTGGCCTTGTTGCCCATGTAAAGAAAACATTACACTGCATGACAAGCTAAAATAAAAGAAACATGTTAAAGCCACATCGCCAGTAACATCCTTACCCCTTTCCATGCAGTCAGGTCGACAGTTCTCCACAGTCTTTGGTCTTTAACAAGGCGTCTCCATCTCTTACACACTCTGAAAATCACCGCACAACACAACACATAACTTCCTCATGTCACATGAGTCACAACAAAGACACAGCTGCCTCTGACTTCTGTTTCACAGGACGATGAACTGGTAAAAACACTGTCGGTAAAGTTACATTATTCTTACCTTCCGGCTCTCACGAGCTCCCGTACGCCCAGATAAGACAACATGTCAATTAAGATGTTTTCGGGTAAGTAGTCCAGATTGCAGGCTTTAAATTCATCCATTTTCTGGACAAAACTAGTTGAACCTCGGACACGGACTGATTTCCTGGCGCACACAGGTTGCGCCTGCATCGGGGACTCCCCGGAAACAGCTGCCCACTAACTGTAGGACCCACCGAGCGCCTCAGTTTACAGATTAAATCGAATATACTTCTTTATGTTCAACACTGCGAGTCTCTGTTAGCAGCAGTCTCACTTCCTGTAGACACCTGTCTAATTAATGACGGTAACTCTGCGGTACAGTTTATTAAAAACAGTCTGATGAAGCGATTCTGCCCCCTAACGGCCATTAGGTGAACAGCCCGCCATCGATGAAGGTGATGATCTGGTATTATTCACTTGAAGAGAATTAAACGTTTTCGTGTCCTATTTATTATTATTATTATTATTATTATTATTATTATTATTATTTTATATATTTTTTATTTTTATTTTTTGGCATCACAAATTTGGCAAGACAAACAAAAATGAAAAATAAAACTCAGGTATTCAAATTATTTTATTTTATTGTGATAATTTATTATTATTATTAATCATTATTATTAATAGTAATAATTTTATTCTTGTCTTTTTTTTACAATTAAGGTCTTTTTTCAGTCTTTTTCTGTTTTAAATTTGTCTCACTGTTTTTGTGTTGGAGAAAACTGACACTGACAAAAGAATGACATGTAGATAAATGATGAATATTGTCATTAAAAACACAACAAAGGGCCAAAAATAAAAATAGAATATGATGAAAATGAAATAAAAATATTTTTAATGCCTGTGTTTTGTTTTTCAGTGGATTTTTTTCTCAGTGCCAGTGTTCCCTTTTTCAATGCCAAATTTTATTACGACACCCAAACTTACTGTCATTGTTTCAGCTGCATATATTTTTCCCCGTGATTAACGTGGAGAAAGCGTATCAGAAGTGTGTAAGTGTCTAGTGTAAGTGTAAATAAAAGTGTTAAATGTTATCAGATATCTTACAGGAGTGGAATGGATCACTGAAATAGACTATACTAATATACTAATCAGATCAAGGTTAGACTAGGGGAGTGAGGTAAATAGATCAGCAACAATGTCTGTGCTCTCAGGGCTGGAAGTAATACAAGCTAAACAAAGTCCTAGTCTGTACTGATTCAGTCTCTGAACAGTATAATGCCAGGTGCATCAAGTAATCATCAGGATTAAGGGTAGTTGTAAACTGTTGCAGGAGGAGACAATCACTATTCGGTTAAGAATAGGACACAGTAGTCTAAACAACACACTTCATATTTTAGGAAGGCATCCAACTGTTTTTTTGTGATCACCAGGTACCCCAAACCAGAAGTATGGACTTGAGTCATATGACATCGACAAAAGTCAGCCTAGTCACAACTTTGATGACTTTAGACTTGACCTGAGAAATTCCAAAAAGACTTCTGACTCGACTTGGACATTAACACCAAAAATTTGTGACTGCACTTGGATTTGAGCCTTTTAACTTGAAAATACTTGATACCTTCCCACCAGTCCAATGATTTAAAAAGTATGCCACCAATCAATTCATTTCCTTCATCAACTAACATGAATGCTATTCATTCCCAACAAGCCAACACTGAATTCCCCACATTCACTTTGTGAAAAAATGATACCAAAGATAATTTTGTTCATGTACATAAACTATGTAGTAGTCAACAGAAAACAAATTAGGCAAAGCATGCATATTGAAAAAAATGCAACAACTTTCAAAAACCTTGTTTTAATAAACAAGTTTACCTTTTAAAAAGCATGAATGATTTTTGGAAGTTTACTATATTATTACTCTGTTGTTAAATTTACATTATATTTGGTAAAAAAAAAAAAAAAAAAAAAGTGCTTTATGACTTGTTTAGGACTTTAAACTCAAAGTTTAGGACTTGGGACTTTTCAGTCTCAGCTTGACTCAGCTTGAGACTTGAGTGCAAAGACTTGTGACTTGCAAACAATGACTTGTCCCACCTGCCAGAAACTGTTGTTGAGCATGTGCTTCTTAGCTGCAATAAATATATATGTGGCTGAAGGCAGAGGATACTTGTTTCCTTATGTGAACAGGACTGACGAGCACAGACTGGACACTGTAGGAGTGAACTACCTCCAGGAGATGGCAGTACTGTCACATTAAGGATGCAAGCTGCCGTTAAAACCCAACGAAGAAGAAGAACAAGAACGTGAACAGTACACTGCGCCTGCGCGGTTTACCGGACAAGATGGCGACCAGCAATGGAGGAGGAATGGAAGTGGATGGGGCAGGCGAGTATTTCTCATTTATCTCTTAATATCTACCTGATATTAACATGAACCTGGACGCAGAACGATGCATTTAACTCACATTTGTGTTGTGAGTGCCCGTAAGTGATGAATTAGCGGTGTTAAAGTCGGTAGGTAGCGAGCTTGCTGACATAAGCGGGTTAACGTACACGGCTCTGCTATAAAGCTGTCATCAAATTCATCGCTTTGGGTGCTTGAGTCAATATTATATATATTATTATATATATTACTGCACTATTACTTGTGTTAGCATCAGGGACGTAAAGCTAAATCTGTCAGCTCAGGCAGGTTTGAGATAAACCACACTGACGAGCTATGACAACAAACCAATCTGTAACGTTAATAAGGGCTGGTCTTGGACGTCTGCTGTCTGTGTGATGAACCGATATATCGGCCTGTCTCTGTCCGTCAGCATTTAATATTTAGATACATGTCCTTATCATTATGTTGATATTATTTCAAGGATATATTTTTCCAATACTTTTCATTGAACAGTCAAATACAGCAACTCAATTAAGGGAAGTAGTGCTTTTTTATTTTATTTTATTTAAGAAGTATAAGTAATATATGCTAAACGTAGGGGTCGTCGGTATGAAGGACATTAAATACCACAATAGTTTTGCCCAAATACCTCAATATTTGATTATTGGTGCTTTCACAAAATATAATTCTATATTTTAATTTTGACCCTCCATTGAGCTACAGATATTTTTCTTGCGCCTCCCCTGGGGGGAGGGGGACTGGGGGAATATGCATAACCTTTCCTCCACCATGAATTAGTTATCTGATTTTTAAAACTTACCCTTTAATGATGGTTGGAAATTAGCTCCATCCACCAGCCAAATGCTGGTAAAAAAAAAAATGATGAAAGTGACTGATAGATTTGCTTTACTTGCCAGCCAAATAACCAGTGATAATCTATTAAAAATTATGTCCCTGAAGGTAAAACTTTGTCAACATTTGTGTTATCTAATAAGATAAAGTTTTCAGTCTGTTCTCACTTTAATCATTGTATTTGCAGCAAAATGTATCTAGTCGACTGAAAAAGCAATTGATAATATAATTCTAGTAAGCTACCTAAAGTTTAATTTGTATTTGTAATATTAATGATTTATGAAATAAAACAATCAAAATAGGATATATATATGACAATATGATAATTAATTAATTTTAAATTAATCATGCTTTCCAAACCATGAAAAATACAAGATATGACCATTTAGATTTGTATGCCCCTCCCCTAGGCCAAAATAAAAAAAGCATGGCTCTCCCCAGTGCTTAAAAAAAATTGATACCTCCTCTCCCCTAAAATAAATAACAAACAATCCCTAATGTGGATAGCAATATATTGCGCAGCCCTGACTTAAAAGATAGGAGCTCTGAATACATCACTGACTGACATTTAATTAAATGTTTGTGGTTGTAATTTGAGCCAGACTGATGCTGGATTTTTGAGGTCAGTGTTGATATTGGGGGGTTAAAAATGTACAACTACAATACTTGTGCCAGTATTTGTATTTTAAAATAGTTGCATAATATAAACAAATCTTTGATAATGTTGCTAGGATATATCTGGAATAAGCTAATATCGCCTTTTTGGTTTATTGATCTGGCTCTATTGTTGTTACATAGGATTGGCTTTAAACACACAACACTGAATCCCTACTTGTCATATTGGCAAATGTTTGTGGATGCATCAATTATCTTTTATTATTTCAGATTTGTTCATTAATGATAAATTTGATTACGGCTGGGCAATATACCAATATTTATATTGATATTGTGATATAAGACCAGATATCGTCATAGATTTTGGAAATCATGATATTGTAAGTGTTGTCTTTTGTCGGTTTTAAGACTGCGTCACTGTAAAGTGATGTAATTTTCTGAACTTAACAGACTGTTCTAGCTGTTCTTCTATTTTCCTTTACCTGCTTTGTGATTAAATCCACTTCACTGATGATTATTTACCAAAAATCTCATTGTGTAAATATTTTGTGAAAGCATCAATAGTCCAATCTACAATATTGTGTCAATATCAATATCAACATCGACACGTGGTCAAAAATATTGTGTTGCTTTTTTTTTGTCCACATCACCCAAACCTCAGTGTGATTATTTTTCCATATTAACTGATCAATCCTCCATAAACTGTCAGGAAATTGTGAAAACTGTGCTTTACAAGCTCCCAGAACCCAAGGAGAGGTACTCAAATAGCTTGTTTTGTTCGACCAATGACCTCAGTAGCTGCTGTGGTATTAAAGCCCCTGTTGTTTGTGTCTGTGTGACTGTAGCCAGCCCCAGTGTCATGGCCTCAGGGGTCACCGGAAGCGTCTCTGTGGCCTTACACCCTCTGGTTATCCTCAACATATCCGACCACTGGATACGCATCCGCTCACAGGAGGGACGACCAATGCAGGGTATGTATGACGATGTTATGCAAATGAGATGGCATGTAAGCAGTGATGTCATGTACAGTTTGTCTCATGTTCAGCTGAGTTGTTTTGTTACTGAGTGAAATGAAACAGGTTATTATTGTGTTGGTTCTCCTGCTCAGTGATTGGCGCCCTGATCGGGAAGCAGGAGGGGAGAAACATCGAGGTCATGAACTCCTTTGAGTTGCTGTCTCACACCATAGATGACCGAGTGCACATTGACAAGGAGTACTACTACACCAAGGAGGAGCAATGTAAGTGGGTTGTTTGTGTGAAGGACAAGAATGCAGCTCTGTTTGTGTTTCTGCTTTCATGACTGATTTTTGTGAAATGCAGTGCAGCCAGTTTCTCTCTGGCAGGGTCGTTCTGGTTTAAGAACACAGAAGGGAAGTTACTCACCTCCTGCGCCTTGCTTGTATTTCAGGCCGTGACTTAATTAATGATACTGGCAAAACCAGCCTTTCTGAGATCAGTACCTAAAATACATTTTCACAGAATTGCTTCTCAGATTTTATTTGTGTGTGTGTGTGTGTGTGTGTGTAATAGGAAGAATAGAAATCTGTAAATCTGTAATATTCCTTTTGTCTTCCAGTCAAGCAGGTCTTTAAAGAGATGGAGTTCTTGGGCTGGTACACCACAGGAGGCCCCCCTGATGCATCAGACATCCACATTCACAAGCAGGTAGACAAAAGTTACAAGGTTTCTTCAGCAATTTTCAACTTGCTTTGTATCAAAAAAGTGTGGGTAGTAAATGAACAGTGGTAAACTTCCCTCCATCTGCCAAGATATTCCACCTCGGCCACTGGCGAAACTTTCACTGGCTCTAGAGCTGTTGCTTGAACTACAGGCTGTACTTCTGCGTTTTTTTTATAGTCTGACGCGAAGAATATAGAAGCAGGTCAAGAGGCAGGCCCGCCCCTCTCTCCAAAATCCAATCAAACGATAAAACTAAGCAGTGCTGATTGATTATATATCAAGAATATGTTACTGCATTGCCTGTCTCATCTACAGTATTTTTAGAAACATATTTTGGTGCCATGTTTAGCTGTAATAGCGAGCGTTTGTGAACAGGAAGTGGGCACCATACTATGTCCTGCACAGTGAAAACAGGCCAAAAAAACTGAGATTAACAGTAAATCTCAGCAGGGTTGATCAAATATAAACCAAGAATATGTCACTGAGTTGGCCATTTCTCACCTCAAATGTCTTTGGAAACATGTTTTAGTTACTGTTTAACTGTAAGAGATTGAGATCATTTCTTGCCAGCCTGCCGCCTTTGTTTCAAATGGACATTTATTGGTCTGGTGTGGCGCAGTGTACTCTGGTAGTTGTAGGTTTTCTCCCTCTTGAGCAAAAGGGTCCTTTATCCTTTATCTGGTTCTGTAGCACCAATTTCAAAAGTACTTTTTACTGCATAGACAGCCTAGTTTTATTAAAAGACCATCTTTGCAGCAGTGAACGTCTTTAAAGGTGCATTGTGTACGGTAAATCTGAATGAAAGCAGAACATGATCACCCATAACTTCTCTCAGACTAAATTAAGATGCAGTGAGACGTAGATTATGTGTTTGTTTTTAAATTTCATCATCAAACAGTCGCCACTTTTCAGAGCAGTCGCCAAACCCCATGTGTAGAGTGTAATGGAAGGGCTGGGGCGTATGGTTTGACCATGGTCTGGATGTAGGATGGGCCTGAGACTATTCATGGCATGATGGGCACGTAGCTGTGTCTTGAATTTGATTGAACCAGCCAGCCACTGAGAGCCACTGCAGGGTGTGGAGTTGATGTTTAACCAACATGGACATTGTGTTTACTGAATTCCAACACAGTGTCAACTCAATACATGCAGCACCATCATTGTAGTCCAAGCAGATGATGTAGTTGTTGGCAGTGAAAGTAGAAAATCATCTTAAAGTCTGATAGTTACTTCAGCTTATGTACAGTAGGTTTTCTTACAGTTATTTCCCTCTTCTCTGCCAGGTGTGTGAGATTATTGAGAGCCCTCTCTTCCTCAAGCTCAACCCAATGACCAAACACACCGATGTGAGTTTCTCTGCTCTTTCACTTCAAGAATAAAGACATCACAGTTATGAAGACACAGCTGCTTTAAACAATGTGTCCTTTTCTCTTTCAGCTTCCTGTTAGTGTTTATGAATCTGTGATTGACATCATCAATGGCGAGGTAATGCTCACATTTTATATATTTCACGTCATCTACATGTCTTTACCTGTAGCAGTGACCCATTGTACCATAGAGAAGTGTAAGAGTTTTATATGATGTGTTTTTCTCTTAAAAATCTAGGCTACCATGTTGTTTGCTGAGCTGACGTACACGCTGGCCACAGAGGAAGCAGAGAGAATCGGCGTTGACCACGTAGCTCGAATGACAGCCACCGGCACAGGGGAGAACTCAACAGGTAAGAGAGGCCGTCTCTTACCTTTTGGTTTAATTCTCTGTTGCCAGATTTTGAAGAAACCCCAAAAATTAAATGGCTGTCCTGTGACCTGACTAATATACATGTTATTATGTCATTTTAAACAAATTCTGTCTGAATAGGTCTTTACTTCAATATTCTGTCTGTCTTCTCTGTTAGTTGCCGAACACCTTATAGCCCAGCACAGTGCGATAAAGATGCTCCACAGCCGGGTGAAGATCATTCTAGAGTACGTCAAAGCTGTGGAATCAGGTGAGAGGACAACAGGGCCCTTATAATGACGCTGTGAGAGCAAAGAATGTGAAAATAAGTCTGGAAAACAGCTGTTTTTGGATGAGATGCTTCCTTTTCCTCACTGTTACACCATCAAGAGAGGCCCCTGGTACACACCTCCATAATTACAAGCCCGTTTGATACTTTCTTGACAGCATTATCTTATCTCACTCTTTTGATTTACTGTGCTTTAACTTGTTTTTTTTTTCTGTTTCCTGTCTGTCGTCATGTACCGCAGGAGAGGTGCCATTTAACCACGAGATCCTTCGAGAAGCAAACGCCCTGTGCCACAGATTGCCGGTCCTCAGTACCATAAAATTCAAAACTGACTTCTATGATGTAAGCAAGCTCTGTGAACCTTCACATACAACATGTTTTTACATTGCTAACGCATGGTGATTTCATTACAATGGTTAAGTTAAAGGATAAGGCACTACTGTATTTTCTTACCAAGAAATTACATGAAAAGGCTTAAACCAACAAACTGTTAGTCCATCTCTCAATATTTTTGACTTCCCTAGCTTGTCTGTGGCTCTCAGCTCCAAGCCAATTCATTCCTGCTGAAATCAGATCATAAATGTATACTTTTGTCTTTTAAAGACTCTGATTATTGTTGTTGTTGTTGTTTTTAATTTGCTATAAAGAATCATGAAAACAATTCAGTAAACTATGAAAAGTTATATTATGCACATTACATTTCGTAGAAAAGTCACTGTGTGTCATTTCATAAAAAAGGTTATAGTATGTCATAAAAATCTCATTAAAAGTCATAGTAGAGTATGCCAATAAAATTTTCACTAAAACGTCATAACATAAAAATGTCAAGTCATCAAAAATGTCATTAAAAAGTCGTAGAACGATACAGCAAAAAATATTACAAACTAAGTTATAGTGTGTACAAAGCATTTCATAGAAAAGTCATAGTATGCCTATAAATAATTTCATTGAAGTCATACAATATTATGTAATAAAAATGTTATTTTAAAAAGACGTAGTAGAATATGCCATTAAAAATTTCATAAAAAGGTCATACTATAGTATGTCATCAAATAATCATGAAAAATGTCATACACAGGGCGGTGGCTTAGTGGTAGAGCAAGCGCCCCATGTACAAGGCTGTTGCCGCAGCGGCCCGGGTTCGACTCCAGTCTGTGGCCCTTTGCTGCATGTCACTCCCTCTCTCTCCCCCCTTCACACTTGTCTGTCCTGTACATTAAAGGCTAAAAAGCCCCAAAAAATATCTTTAAAAACAAAAAAAGAAAAATCTCATACTATGGCTGTAAAAAATCATGAAAAATGTCTTAGTATATAATATGTCATCATGAAAATCATCAAAAATATCATAGTATAGTATGTCGTTCCAAAATCATGATAAATGTCATAGTGTAAGCTGTCATCCTAAATTTCATCAAAAAGTAATAGTATAGTGTGTCAGTAAAAATGTCATTACAGTGATAGTATAGTGTGTCACAAAAAGAGAGTGCTTTTTCAAATTCTGCATCTTTTCCCCTCTGTAGCAATGTAACGACGTGGGCCTCATGGCCTATTTAGGCACCATCACCAAGACCTGCAACAGTATGAACCAGTTCATCAACAAGTTCAACGTCCTGTACGACAGACAGGGCATCGGCCGGAGGATGAGAGGACTCTTCTTTTAAGCTGGCAGTTCGCCGAAGCAGAGAAACAAACAAGCACTGCAGTTTCTTTTTCTGTTTTGTTCTTTTTTTGGTTTGTATTTTTGGCTAGCAAAAACAAATTCTACAGTAGCTTTTAAACAAGTTTACCATCTTCAAACACAAGTGTATCTAAAAGCACTTAAGTACACCAATCAGTAAGAGATATGTACAAAATTGCTCAACTCTTTCTTGGGTATGCACAGAAATGAATCCACTGTACATGAACGTTATTTTATTTTACCCCGTTTGTTTTATTGTTTCATGTTTCTGTATGTAATAAATGATCTGCTGATTTTTTTCATGGGACTTTAACTCCTCTTCTTTTTCAACTTGAGAGATTCTAATATGGCAGACCTTCCAATTTTGCCGTTGTAAAATCATTAAAAATGTCATAGTATACTATATTGTCATAAAATCATGACAAATGTCATAGTTCAGTATGTCATTGAAAAATCATGAAAAGTCATAGTATAGTATGTCGTCAAAAAATCATGAAAAATGGCATAGTATGGTATGGCGTTCCGAAATCATGAAAAATGTCATAATATAGTATGGCGTTCCAAAATCATTAAAAATGTCATAGTACAGTATGTCGTTCCAAAATCATGAAAAATGTCATAGTATAGTATGTCGTTCCAAAATTATGAAAATTGGCTTCGTATAGTATGTTGTTCAAAAATCATGAAAAATGTCAGTTTAGTATGTCGTTTCAAAATCATGAAAAATGTCATAGTATAGTATGTTGTCATAAAATCATTAAAATGTCATAGTATAGCATGTCACCATGAAATCATGAAAAATGTCATAGTATAGTATGTCGTTCCAAAATCACGAAAACTGTCATAGTATAGTATGTCATCATGAAATCATGAAAAATCTCATAGTATGTCGTTCCGAAATCATGAAAAATGTCATAGTGTAGTATGGTGTTCGAAAATCATGAAAAATGTCATGGTGTAGTATGTGGTTCCAAAATTATAGAAAATATCACAGTATAGTATGTCGTTCGAAAATCATCAAAAATGTCATAGTATAGTATTTCGTCCAAAATTATGAAGAATGTTAAAGTATAATACATCATTCGAAAATCATCAAGAATGTCATAGCATGTCGTTCCAAAATTATGAAAAATGTCATAGTGTAGTATGGTGTTCGAAAATCATGAAAAATGTCATAGTGTAGTATGTGGTTCCAAAATTATGAAAAATGTCATAGTATCGTATGTCATCATGAAATCATGAAAAATGTCATAGTATCGTATGTCATCATGAAATCATGAAAAATGTCTTAGTATAGTATGTCGTTCCAAAATCATGAAAAATATCATAGTATAGTATGTCGTTCCAAAATCATGAAAAATGTCATAGTATAATATGTCGTTCCAAAATCATGAAAATTGTTATAGTATAGTATGTCATCATGAAATCATGAAAAATGTCATAGTATAGTATGTTGTTCCAAAATCATGAAAAATGTCATAGTATAGTAGGTTGTTCCAAAATCATGAAAACTGTCATAGTATCGTATGTCATCATGAAATCATGAAAAATGTCTTAGTATAGTATGTCGTTCCAAAATCATGAAAAATGTCATAGTACAGTATGGCGTTCCAAAATCATGAAAATTGTTATAGTATAGTATGTCGTTCCAAAGTTATGAAAAATGTCATAGTATAGTATGTTGTTCCAAAATCAGCAAAAATGTCATAGTATAGTATGTCGTCATGGAATCATGACAAATGTCATAGTATAGTATGTCGTTCCAAAATCATGAAAAATATCATAGTATAGTATGTCGTTCCAAAATCATGAAAAATGTCATAATATAATATGTCGTTCCAAAATCATGAAAAATATCATAGTATAGTATGTCGTTCCAAAATCATGAAAAATATCATAGTATAGTATGTCGTTCCAAAATCATGAAAATTGTTATAGTATGTCATCATGAAATCATGAAAAATGTCATAGTATAGTATGTTGTTCCAAAATCATGAAAAATGTCATAGTATCGTATGTCATCATGAAATCATGAAAAATGTCATAGTATAGTATGTCGTTCCAAAATCATGAAAATTGTTATAGTATAGTATGTCATCATGAAATCATGAAAAATGTCATAGTATAGTATGTCGTTCCAAAATCATGAAAATTGTTATAGTATAGTATGTCATCATGAAATCATGAAAAATGTCATAGTATAGTATGTTGTTCCAAAATCATGAAAAATGTCATAGTATCGTATGTCATCATGAAATCATGAAAAATGTCTTAGTATAGTATGTCGTTCCAAAATCATGAAAAATGTCATAGTACAGCATGGCGTTCCAAAATCATGAAAATTGTTATAGTATAGTATGTCGTTCCAAAGTTATGAAAAATGTCATAGTATAGTATGTCGTTCCAAAATCAGCAAAAATGTCATAGTATAGTATGTCGTCATGAAATCATGACAAATGTCATAGTATGGTATGTCGTTCCAAAGTCATGAAAACTGTCATAGTATGTTATCATGAAATCATGACAAATGTCATAGTATAGTATGTCGTCATGAAATCATGACAAATGTCATAGTATAGTATGTCGTTCCAAAGTCATGAAAACTGTCATAGTATAGTATGTCGTCATGAAATCATGACAAATGTCATAGTATGGTATGTCGTTCCAAAATCAGCAAAAATGTCATAGTATAGTATGTCGTCATGAAATCATGACAAATGTCATAGTATAGTATGTCGTTCCAAAATCAGCAAAAATGTCATAGTATAGTATGTCGTCATGGAATCATGACAAATATCATAGTATAGTATGTCGTTCCAAAATCAGCAAAAATGTCATAGTATAGTATGTCGTCATGAAATCATGACAAATGTCATAGTATAGTTACTATCCTATGACATTTTTCATGATTTTGGAACGACATACTGTATGTCGTTCCAAAATCATGAAAAATGTCATAGTGTAAGCTGTCATCCTAAATTTCATCAAAAAGTAATAGTATAGTGTGTCAGTAAAAATGTCATTACAGTGATAGTATAGTGTGTCACAAAAAGAGAGTGCTTTTTCAAATTCTGCATCTTTTCCCCTCTGTAGCAATGTAACGACGTGGGCCTCATGGCCTATTTAGGCACCATCACCAAGACCTGCAACAAACAAAAACAAGTTTACCATCTTCAAACACAAGTGTATCTAAAAGCACTTAAGTACACCAATCAGTAAGAGATATGTACAAAATTGCTCAACTCTTTCTTGGGTATGCACAGAAATGAATCCACTGTACATGAACGTTATATTATTTTACCCCGTTTGTTTTATTGTTTCATGTTTCTGTATGTAATAAATGATCTGCTGATTTTTTCATGGTACTTTAACCCCTCTTCCCTCTGAGCTTTAGAGATTCTAATATGGCAGACCTTATAGTAACTGTACACAACACAAAGCTCATAAAAATGTCAGACCTGCACTTTGAAATGAGCCTATGAAAGTCAGCTATGTGTAGCAGCAGGTTTATTGTCAGGAGTGTTTGCAGTTAGCTCGTCTTTTGAAGTTGTGTTCCTGCTGTTCGATTGCCTTTGGAGGTTTGAACAGACAGGCACACGTGGCAGGAAAAGGGGTGCAGGGGGGAGTTATAGCTCCAGAGTTGGAGGTCTAACAGGAGGCAGCGTTTTTATGGGTATTAAATGTACAGCAGAACCAGACATAATGACCCCCCAGCCTGCAAGTTGGCACTTCCTTTTTACTAGTCTGCTTCTACCTGCCATGTGGCAGTGGGAGGAGCCAACATTTTCTTTTCCTTCTGTCTTCTTGCACCTTTTAGGTATATTCAGATCCCAAATACAACTCATTCACTGATGAGAAACTGTTTTGTGACACTTTATTAGCTCATTCATCAAAAATCATTTGCATTACATGCTTGTGTTGACTGAAAACTCCTTTTTGTAGTTATTGACAGTGATACATAAACAGTTGTCAATTTA